>NC_138145.1:65400-502900 GCF_964199315.1 Orbicella franksi | reverse complement strand
CGGACACTGTAAACAATCTGCTGATGTGGCTTCGTTTGCGGTGAAATGGACACAGCAAAACTTTTTGAACTTTCACTTTCTAGCTTTTGGGCCGAAATATAGCCCCAGTTCACTTTAAGAATGAAAGAGTAGCCGAGAGCGCCTTACGCGCATCGTAATTTTGACAAACTTCGGCTCGATTTCCCTGAACTTGGGCGATATTTTCCAGTCCCGAGGAGTCTAAACTAACTCCTGATGGCCTTGGTTTGTCGTGAAATGAACACAGCAAAACTTTTTGAACTTTCACTTTCTAGCTTCTCGGCCGAAATATAGCCCCAGTTCACTTTAAGAATGAAAGAGTAGCCGAGACCGCCTTACGCCCATCGTGATTTTGACAAAGTTGGGCTCGATTTCCCCGAACTTGGGCGATATTTTCCAGTCCCGAGGAGTCTAAACTAACTCTTGATGACCTTGGTTTGCAGTGAAATGAGCACAGTAACACTTTTTGAAGGCTTATTTTCGAGCTTCTGGGATGAAATATAGCCCCACTTCACTTCAAGACTGAAAGAGTAGGCGAGACCGCCTTACGCGCATCCTGATTTTGAGCAACTTCCGCTTGATTTTCTAGAATTTTGGCGATATTTTCAAGTCCCGCGGACCCTAAACTAACTCCTGATGATCGTGATTTTGGGATACTTTGGCTCGATTTCCCGCAAATAGGGGGATATTTTCCAGTCCCGGGGACTCTAAACTAACTCCTGATGGCTTTGGTTTCCAGTGAAATGGACACAGCAAACCGTACTTCATTTTAAGACTGAAATAGTAGCCGAGACCGCCTTAAGAGCATCGTACTTTTGACCAAGTGCAGCTCGATTTCCCGGAACTTGGGGTATATTTTCCAGTCCGGGGGACTTTAAACGAACTCCTGATGGCCTTGGTTTGCAGTTAAATGCAAAAAGCGTAGCTTTTTAAAGGGCCACTTTCGAGCTTCTGGGCCGAAATATAGCCCCACTTTACTTTAAGACTGAAAGAGTAGCCGAGACCGTCTTACGCGCGTCGTGATTTTGACAAACTTCGGTTAAATTTCCCTGAACTTGGGGCATGTTTTCCAGTCCCGGGGACTCTAAACTGCCCCCCGACGTCCTTGGTCTGCAGTAAAATGGACACAGTAAAACTTTTTGAACGCTCACTTTTGCGCTTGTGGGCCGAAATATAGCTCCACTTCACTTTAAGAGTGAAAGAGTAGCCGAGACCGCCTTACGCCCATCCTAATTTTGACCAACTTCGGCTCGATTTCCCGGAACTTGGGGGATATTTTCCAGTTTCGCGGACTCTAAAGTAACTCCTGATGGCCTTGCTCTGGAGTGAAATGGAAACAGCACAACTTTTTGAACGCTCACTTTCCAGCTTCTGGGCGGAAATATTGCCCCAGTTCACTTTAAGAATGAAAGAGTAACCGGGACCGCCTTACGCGCATCGTGATTTTGACCAACTTTGGCTCGATTTCCCGGAACTTGGGGGATATTTTCCAGTTTCGCGGACTCTAAAGTAACTCCTGATGGCCTTGCTCTGGAGTGAAATGGAAACAGCACAACTTTTTGAACGCTCACTTTCCAGCTTCTGGGCGGAAATATTGCCCCAGTTCACTTTAAGAATGAAAGAGTAACCGGGACCGCCTTACGCGCATCGTGATTTTGACCAACTTTGGCTCCATTTCCCGGGAAATGGGGGATATTTTCCGGTACCGAGGACTCTAAACTAACTTCTGATTACCTTGGTTTGCAGTGAAATGGAAACAGCACAACTTTTTGAACGCTCACTTTTGAGCTTCTGGCCCGAAGCATAGCCCTACCTCACTTTAAGACTGAAAGACTAGCCGAGACCGCCTTACGCGCATCGTGATTTTGGGCTACTTCGGCTCGATTTCCCGGAACTTGGGAGATAATTCCCAGTCCCGGGCACTCTAAACTAATTCCTGATGGCCTTGGTTTTCAGTGAAATGGACACAGCCAAACTCTTTGAACGTTCACTTTCGAGCTTCTGGGGCGAAATAGAGCCCCACTTCACTTTAAGACTGAAAGAGTAGCCGGGACCGCCTTACGCGCATGGTAATTTTGTCGAACTTCAGCTTGATTTCCTGGGACTTGGGGGATATTTTTTAGTCCTGCAAGCTCTAAACTAACTCCTGAATGTCTTGGTTTTTAGTGAAATGGACACAGATAAAAGGGGCGCACGCTAGGTTTCCAGGTTGTAGGCCGAAATATAGCCCCACTTTATTTTAAGACTGAAAGTGTACACGAAACCGCCTTAAGCGCATCGAAATTTTTAGCCACTATGGCTCGATATGCCAAAACTTGGGGGATATTTTCCAGTCCCGGGGACTCTACCCTAACTCTTGATGGCCTTAGTTTTCAGTAAAATGGTCACAGGTAACAGGAGCGCACGCTCGGTGTCGAGCTTCTAGGCCGAAATGTAGCCCCAGTTCATTTTAAGACTGAAAGAGTAAACGAAACTGCCGTACGCTTATCGTAATTTTAAGAAAGTATGGCTCAATTTGCCGAAACTTGGAGGATAGCTTCCAGTCTCGAGGATTCTAAACTATCTCCTGATGGACTTAGTTCTTAGTGAAATGGACACAGGTAAAAGGAGAGCACGCTCGGTGTCGAGCTTGTAGAACCGAAATATAGCCCCACTTCATTTTCGGAGTAAACGAGTAGCCGAGACCGCCTTACGCGCATCGTGATTTTGAGCATCTTTGGCTCGATTTGCCGGAATTCAGGGAATATTTTCCAGTCCCGAGGACTCTATGCGAACTTCTGATGAACTTAGTTTTCAGTGATATGTACACAGGCAAAAGGAGCGCACGCTCGGTGTTGAGCTTGTCGGCAGAAATGTAGCCCCACTTCATTTTAAGACTGAAAGAGTAGCCGAGACCGCCTTACGCGTATCCTGACTTTGAGCAACTTTGGCTCGATCTGCCAGAATTTGGGAAATATTTTCCAGTCCCAAGGACTCTAAACTAACTCCTGGTGGCCTAAGATGTCACTGAAATGGACACAGGTAAAATTAGCGAACGGCCGGTCTCCAGCTTCTAGGTCGAAATATAGCCCCCTTAATTTTAAGACTGAAAGAGTAGCCGAGACCGCCTTACGCGCATCGTGATTTTGGGCCACTTTTGCTCGATTTCTCGGAGGTTGGCGAATAATTTAAAGTCCCGGGGACGCTAAACTAACTTCGGATGACCTTGGTTTGCAGTTCAATGAAAACAGCAAAACATTCTGAACGCTCACCTTCGAGCTTCAGGGCCGAAATATAGCCCTACTTAAATTTAAGTCTGAAAGAATAGCCGAAAGCCCGTTACGCGCATCGTAATTTTCATCAACTTCGCCGCCATTTCCTGGAACCTGGAGAATATTTTCCAGTCCCGGGGACTCTATATTCCGAAATATTGCCCCACTTCAGTTTAAGACTGAAAGAGTAGCCGAGACCACCTTACGCACATCGTGATTTTGACCGACTTCGGCTCGATTTACCGGAACTTGGGGGATATTTTTCAGTCCCGAGGACTCTTAAGTAACCTCTGATGGCATTGGTTTCCATTGAAATGGATACAGCAAACTTTTTGAACGCTCACTTTTGATCTTCTGGGCCGAAATATACCCCCACTTCAATTTAAGACTGAAGGAGTAGCCGAGACCGTCTTACGCGCATCGTGATTTTGACCAACGTCTTTTCGATTTTCGGGAACTTGGGAAATACATTCCACTCCCGGGGACTCTAAACTAACTCCTGATAGCCTTGGTTTCTAGTGAAATAGACACAGTAATTTTTTTTGAGCTTTGGGCTGGTGGGCCGAAATACAGCCCCACTTCACTTTAAGACTGAAGGAGTAGCCGACAACGCCTTAAGCGCACCGTGATTTTGACCAACTTCGGCTCGATTTGCCGGAACTTGGGGATATTTTCCAGTCCCGGGGACTCTAAACTAACTCCTGATTGTCTTGGTTTTCAGTGAAATGGACACAGCACAACTTTGGAGCTTCTGGGCAGAAATATAGCCCCACTTTACTTTAACACTGAAAGAGTAGATGAGACCGCCTTACGCGCATCGTAATTTTGACGAACTTCGAATGGATTTCCCGGAACTTGGGGGATATTTTGCAGTCCCCTGGACGCTAAACTAAGTCCTGATGGCCTTGTTTTGAAGTAAAATGGACACAACAAAACTTTTTGAACGCTCACTTTCTAGCTTGTGGGCCGAAACATAGCCACACTTCACTTTAGGACTGACACAGTAGCCGAGACCACGTTACGCGCATCATGAATTTGATCAACTTCGGCTCGATTTCCCGGGACTTGGGGAATATTCTTCAGTCCCGGGGACTCTAAACTAACTTGTGATGGCCTTGGTTTGCACTGAAAGTGACAGAGCAAAACTTTTTAAACACTCACTTTCGAGCTTCTGGGCCGAAATATTGCCCCACTTCACTTTAAGACTGAAAGAGTAGCCGAGACCACCTTACGCACATCGTGATTTTGACCAACTTCGGCTCGATTTACCGGAACTTGGGGGATATTTTCCAGTCCCGAGGACTCTTAAGTAACCCCTGATGGCCTTGGTTTGCATTGAAATGGATACAGCAAAAGTTTTTGAACGCTCCCTTTTGAGCTTCCGGGCCGAAATATAGCCCCACTTCACTTTAAGACTGACATAGTAGCCAAGACCGTCTTACGCGCATCGTGATTTTCACCAACGTCTTCTCGATTATCCGGAACTTGGGAAATACATTCCACTCCCGGGGACTCTAAACTAACTCCTGATAGCCTTGGTTTGCAGTGAAATAGACACAGTAAGTTGTTTTGAGCTTTGAGCTTGTGGGCCGAAATAGAGCCCCACTTCACTTTAAGACTGAAGGAGTATCCGACACCGCCTTAAGCGCACCGTGATTTTTACCAACTTCGGCTCGATTTGCCGGAACTTGGAGGATATTTTCCAGTCCCGGGGACTGTAAACTAACTCCTGATTGTCTTGGTTTTCAGTGAAATGGACACAGCGAAACTTTTTGAACGCTTACTCTCGAGCTTCTGGACGGAAATATAGCCCCACTTTACTTTAAGACTAAAAGAGTAGCCGAGACCGTCTTGCGCAAATCGTGATTTTGACCAACTTCTAGTCGGTTTGCCGGAACTTGGGGCATATATTCCATTTCCGCGAGCTCTAAACTAACTCCGGATGGCCTTGGTTTGCACTGAAATGCGCACAGCATAACTTTTTGAACGCCCACTTTGGAGCTTCTGGGCCGAAATCTAGCCCCACTTCACTTTAAGACTGAAAGAGTAGCCGAGATCGCCTTACGCGCATCGTGATTTTGACCATTTTCGGATCGATTTCTGGAAACTTGGGGGATATTTTCCAGTCCCGCGGACTCTAAACTAACTCCTGATCGCCTTGCCTTGCATTGAAATGGACACAGCAAAACCTTTTGAACGCTCACTTTCGAGCTTGTGGGCCGAAATATAGCCACACTTTACCTTAAGACTGAAATAGTAGCCGAGACCGCAATTAGCGCATCGTGATTTTGATCAACTTCGGCTCGCTTTCCCGGAACTTGGGGAATATTTCCAGTCCCGAGGAACCTAAACTAACTTTTGATAGCTTTGGTTTGCAGTGAAATGCACACAGCAAAACTTTTTGAACGCTCACTTTCGAGCTTCTGGACAGAAATAAAGCCCGACTTTACTTTAAGACTGAAAGAGTAGCCGAAACCGCCTTACGTATATCGTAATTTTGACGAACTTCGAATGGATTTCCCGGAACTTGGGGTATATTTTCCAGTCCCTTGGACGCTAAACTAAGTCCTGATGGCCTTGTTTTGAAGTGAAATGGACACAGCAAAACTTTTTGAACGCTCACTTTCTAGCTTTTGGGCCGAAATATAGGCACACTTGACTTTAAGACTGAAACAGTAGCCGAGACCACGTTACGCGCATCATGAATTTGATAAACTTCGGCTCAAATTTCCGGGACTTGGGGGATATTTTCCAGTCCCGAGGACTCTAAACTAACTTCTGATGGCCTTGGTTTGCATTGAAATGGACACAGCATAATTTTTTGAACGCACATTTTCGAGATTCTGGGCCGAAATATATCCCCACTTCACTTAAGACTGAAAGAGTAGCCGAGACCGCCTTGCTCGCATCGTGAGTTTGACATACTTCGGGTCGATATTGCGGAACTTGGGGGATATTTTCCAGTCTCAGCAACTCTAAACTAACTCCTGGTGGCCTTGGTTTGCAATGAAATGGACAGGGCAAAACTTTTTGAACGCTCACCTTCGAGCTTCCTGGCCGAAATAAAGCCCCACTTTACTTTAAGACTTAAAGAGTAACCGAGACCACCTTGCGCGCATTCTGATTTTGACAAACTTCGGGTGGTTCTCCCGGAACTTGGGGAACGTTTTCCAGTCCCTTGGACGCGAAACTAAGTCCTGATGGCCTTGTTTTGCAGTGAAATGGACACAGCAAAACTTTTTGAACGCTCACTTTCGAGCTTGTGGGTTGATATATAGCCACTCTTTACTTTAAAACTGAAAGAGTAGCCGAGACCGCCCTACGCGCATCGTGATTTTGATCAACTTCGGCTCGCTTTCCCGGAACTTGGGGAATATTTTCCAGTCCCGGGGACCCTAAACTAACTTTTGATAGCTTTGGTTTGCAGTGAAATGCACACAGCAAAACTTTTTGAACGCTCACTTTCGAGCTTCTGGACAGAAATATAGCCCCACTTCACTTTAAGACTGAAAGGGTAGCCGAGACCGGTTTGGGAGCATTGTGATTTTGACCAACTTCAGCTCGATTTACCGGAACTTGGGGAATATTTTTCAGTCCCAGGGACGCTAAAATAAATCGTGATGGCCTTGTTTTTTAGTCAAAGAACACAGCAAAACTTTTTGAACGCTCACTTTCGGGCTTCTGGACCGAAATATCGCCCCACTTCACTTTAAGACTAAAACAGTAGGCGATACCCCATTTCGCGCATCGTGATTTTGATCAACTTCGATTCGATTCGCCGGAACTTGGGCAATATTTTTCAGTCCCGGGGACTCTAAACTAACCCCTGATGGCCTTGGTTTGCAGTGAAATGGACACAGCAAAACTTTTTGAACTTTCACTTTCTAGCTTCTCGGCCGAAATATAGCCCCAGTTCACTTTAAGAATGAAAGAGTAGCCGAGACCACCTTACGCGGATCGTGATTTTGAAAAACTTCGGCTTGATTCCCCCGAACTTGGGCGATATTTTCCAGTCCCGAGGAGTCTAAACTAACTCCTGATGGCCTTGGTTTGTACTGAAATGAACACAGCAAAACTTTTTGAACTTTCACTTTCTAGCTTCTCGGCCGAAATATAGCCCCAGATGACTTTAAGAATGAAAGAGTAGCCGAGACCGCCTTACGCGCATCGTGATTTTGACAAAATTGGGCTCGATTTCCCCGAACTTGGGCGATATTTTCCAGTCTCGGGGAGTCTAAACTAACTCCTGATGGCCTTGGTTTGCAGTGAAATAAACACAGCAAAACTTTTTGAACTTTTACTTTCTAGCTTCTCGGCCGAAATATAGCCCCAGTTCACTTTAAGAATGAAAGAGTAGCCGAGACCGCCTTACGCGCATCGTGATTTTGACAAAATTGGGCTCGATTTCCCCGAACTTGGGCGATATTTTCCAGTCTCGGGGAGTCTAAACTAACTCGTGATGGCCTTGGTTTCCAGTGAAATGAACAGAGCAAAACTTTCTGAACTTTCACTTTCTAGCTTCTCGGCCGAAATATAGCCCCAGTTCACTTTAAGAATGAAAGAGTAGCCGAGACCGCCTTACGCGCATCGTGATTTTGACAAAACTCGGCTCGATTTCCCCGAACTTAGGCGATATTTTCCAGTCCCGAGGAGTCTAAACTAACTCCTCATGGCCTTGGTTTGCAGTGAAATGAACACAGTAACACTTTTTGAAGCCTTATTTTCGAGCTTCTGGGATGAAATATAGCCCCACTTCACTTTAAGACTGAAAGAGTAGGCGAGACCGCCTTAAGCGCATCGTGATTTTGAGCAACTTCCGCTCGATTTTCTAGAATTTTGGCGATATTTTCAAGTCCCGGAGACTCTAAACTAACTCCTGATGGCCTTGGTTTGCAGTGAAATGGACGCAGGAAAACTTTTTGAACGCTCAGTTTCGAGCTTCTGGGCCAAAATACAACCGTACTTCACTTTAAGACTGAAATAGTAGCCGAGACCGCCTTACGAGCATCGTCATTTTCACCAACTTCCCTTCGATTTCCCGCAACTTGCGGGATATTTTCCAGTCCGGGGGACTTTAAACTAACTCCTGATTGCCTTGGTTTGCAGTTAAATGCACAAAGCGTAACTTTTTAAAGGGTCACTTTCGAGCTTCTGGGCCGAAATATAGGCTCACTTTACTTTAAGACTGAAAGAGTCGCCGAGACCGTCTTACACGCATCGTGATTTTGACCAACTTCCGTTCGATTTCCCGGAGCTTCGGGGATATATTCCAGTCCCGGGGACTCTAAACTAACTGCTGATCGCCTTGGCTTGTAGTGAAATGGACACAGCACATTTTTTTGAACGCTCACTTTCGAGCTTTTCGGTCGAAATATAGCCCTACTTCACTTTAAGACTCAAAGAGTAGCCGAGACCGCCTTACGCGCATCGTAATTTTGACCAACTTCGGCTCGATTTCCCGGAAGTTGGCGAATATTTTCAATTCCCGGGGAAGCTAAACTAACTTCCGATGGCCTTAGTTTGCAGTTAAATGGACACTACTACTACTTTTTGAGACTTAAAGAGTAGCCGGGAGCGCCTTACGCGCATTGTGATTTTGAGGATCTTCGGCTCGATCTGGCGAAACTTGGGAGATATTTTCCAGTCCCAATGTCTCTAAACTCACTCCTGATTGTCTAACATGTGAGTGAAATAGAGACAAAAATTTTTGAACTTTTCTTTTCGAGCTTCTGGAGTTAAATCTAAGCCCACTTTACCTTAAGACTGAAAGAGTAGCCGAGACCCCCTTAAGCGCATCGTGATTTTGACTAACTTCGGGTGGATTTCCCGTAACTTGGGGGATATTTCCAGTCCCTTGGACGCTAAACTAAGTCGTGATGGCCTTGTTTTGCAGTGAAATGGACACAGCAAAACTTTTGAAACGCTCAGTTTGGAGCTTCTGGGCCGAAATATTGCCCAACTTCACTTTAAGACTGAAAGAGTAGCCGAGACCGCCGTACGCGCGTCGTCATTTTGACCAACTTCGGCTAAATTTCCGGGAACTTGGGGGATATTTTCCAGTCCCGAGGACTCTAAACTGACTCCCGAACTCCTTGGTCTGCAGTAAAATGGACACAGCAAAACTTTTAGAACGCTCACTTTTGAGCTTGTGGGCCGAAATATAGCTCCACTTCACTTAAAGAGTGAAAGAGTAGCCGAGACCGCCTTACGCCCATCGTAATTTTGACCAACTTCGGCTCAATTTCCCGGAACTTGCGAATATTTTCCAGTCCCGCGGACTCTAAAGTAACTCCTGATGGCCTTGCACTGGAGTGAAATGGACACAGCACAACTTTTTGAACGCTCACTTTCCAGCTTCTGGGCTGAAATATTGGCCCAGTTCACTTTAAGAATGAAAGAGTAATCCGGACCGCCTTACGCGCATCGTGATTTTGACCAACTTTGGCTCGATTTCCCGGGAAATGGGGGATATTTTCCGGTACCGGGGACTCTAAACTAACTCCTCATTGCCTTGGTTTGCAGAGAAATGGACACAGCACAACTTTTTGAACGCTCACTTTTGAGCTTCTGGGCCGAAGCATAGCCCTACTTCACTTTAAGACTGAAAGACTAGCCGAGACCGCCTTACGCGCATCGTGATTTTGGGCTACTTCGGCTCGATTTCCCGGAACTTGGGAGATAATTCCCAGTCCCGGGCACTCTAAACTAATTCCTGATGGCCTTGGTTTTCAGTGAAATGGACACAGCCAAACTCTTTGAACGTTCACTTTCGAGCTTCTGAGCCGAAATATAGCCCCACTTCACTTTAAGACTCAAAGGGTAGCCGGGACCGCCTTACGCGCATGGTAATTTTGTCGAACTTTGGCTTGATTTCCTGGGACCTGGGGGATATTTTCCAGTCCCGGAAGCTCTAAACTAACTCCTGAATGCCTTGGTTTTTGGTGAAATGGACACAGGTAAAAGGGGCGCACGCTAGGTTTCCAGGTTTTAGGCCGAAATATAGCCCCACTTTATTTTAAGACTGAAAGTGTACACGAAACCGCCTTAAGCGCATCGAAATTTTTAGCCACTATGGCTCGATCTGCCAAAACTTGGGGATATTTTCCAGTCCCGGGGACTCTACCCTAACTCTTGATGGCCTTAGTTTTCAGTAAAATGGTCACAGGTAACAGGACCGCACGCTCGGTGTCGAGCTTCTAGGCCGAAATGTAGCCCCAGTTCATTTTAAGACTGGAAGAGTAAACGAAACTGCCGTACGCTTATCGTAATTTTAAGAAAGTATGGCTCAATTTGCCGAAACTTGGAGGATAGCTTCCAGTCTCGAGGATTCTAAACTATCTCCTGATGGACTTAGTTCTTAGTGAAATGGACACAGGTAAAAGGAGAGCACGCTCGGTGTCGAGCTTGTAGAACCGAAATATAGCCCCACTTCATTTTCGGAGTAAACGAGTAGCCGAGACCGCCTTACGCGCATGGTGATTTTGAGCATCTTTGGCTCGATTTGCCGGAATTCGGGGAATATTTTCCAGTCCCGAGGACTCTATGCTAACTCCTGATGAGCTTAGTTTTTAGTGAAATGTACACAGGCAAAAGGAGCGCGCGCTCGGTGTTGAGCTTGTCGACCGAAATATAGCCCCACTTCATTTTAAGACTGAAAGAGTAGCTTAGACCGCCTTACGCGCATCGTGATTTTGAGCATCTTTGGCTCGATTTGCCGGAATTCGGGGAATATTTTCCAGTCCCGAGGACTCTATGCTAACTCCTGATGAGCTTAGTTTTCAGTGAAATGTACACAGGCAAAAGGAGCGCGCGCTCGGTGTTGAGCTTGTCGACCGAAATATAGCCCCACTTCATTTTAAGACTGAAAGAGTAGCCGAGACCGCCTTACGCGCATCGTGATTTTGGGCCACTTTTGCTCGATTTCCCGGAAGTTGGCGAATAATTTAAAGTCCCGGGGACGCTAAACTAACTGCCGATGACCTTGGTTTGCAGTTTAATGAACACAGCAAAACATTCTGAACGCTCACCTTCGAGCTTCAGCGCCGAAATATAGCCCTACTTAAAGTTGAGACTGAAGGAATAGCCGAGAGCCCGTTACGCGCATGGTAATTTTCATCAACTTCGGCGCCATTTCCTCAAACTTGGAGAATATTTTCCAGTCCCGGGGACTCTAAACTAACTCCTGATGGCCTTGGTTTGCAGTGAAATGGACACAGCAAAACTTTTTGAACGCTCACTCTCGAGCTTGTGGGCCTAAATATAGCCACACTTCACTTTAAGACTAAAACAGTAGCCGAGACCGCGTTACGCGCATCGTGATTTTGATCAACTTCTGCTCGCTTTCCTGGAACTTGGGGGATATTTTCCAGTCCCGGGGACTCTAAACTAACTCCTGATGGCCATGGTTTGCAGTGAAATTCACAGAGCACAAGTTTTGAACGCACACTTTCGAGCTTCTAGGCCGAAATATAGTCCCACATCACTTACGACTTAAAGAGTAGCCGAGACCGGCGTGCGCGCATCGTGAGTTTGACCAACTTCGGGTCGATATTCCGGAACTTGGGGGATATTTTCCAGTCCCAGGGACTCTAAACTAACTGTTGATGGCCTTGGTTTGCAGTGAAATGGAGACAGCAAAACTTTTCGAACGCTCACCTTCCAGCTTCTAGTCCGAAATATAGCCCACTTTACTTTAATACTGAAAAAGTAGCCGAGACCGCCTTACGCGCATCGTGATTTTGACAAACTTCGGGTGGATTTCCCGGAACTTGGGGGATATTTTCTAGTCCCTTGGACGCTAAACTAGGTGCCGATGGCCTTGTTTTGCAGTGAAATGGACACAGCAAAGCTTTTGAACGCTCACTTTGGAGGTTGTGGGCCGAAATATAGCCATACTTCACTTTAAGACTAAAACAGTAGCCGAGACCACGTTTCCCGCATCGTGATTTTGATCAACTTCGGCTCGATTTACCGGAACTTGCGAAATATTTTCCAGTCCCGGGGACTCTAAACTAACTCGTGCTGGTCTTGGTTTGCAGTGAAACGGAAACAGAAAAAGTTTTTGAACGCATACTTTCGAGCTTCTGGACCGAAATAGAACCCCACTTCACTTGAAGACTGAAAGAGTAGCCGAGACCGCCTTACGTGCATCGTTTTTTTGACAAACTTCGACTCGATTTGCCGGAACTAAGGGAATATAGTCCAGTTCTGAGGACTCTAAACTAATTCCTGATGGCCTTGGTTTGCAGTAAAATGGACCCAGCAAAACTTTTTGAACACTCAATTTCGAGCTTCTGGGCCAAAATATAGCCCCCCCATTACTTTAACACTGAAAGAGTAGGCGAGACCGCCTTACGCGGATCGTGATTTTGACAAACTACGGGTTGATTTCCTGGAACTTGGGGGATATTTTCCAGTCCCAGGGACTCTCAACTAACTCCTGCTTGTCTTGGTTTGCAGTGAAATGGACACAGCGAAAGTTTTTGAACGCTCACTCTCGAGCTTCTGGGCCGAAATAGAGCCCCATTTTACTTTAAGACTGAAGGAGTAGGCGAGACCGTCTTTAGCGAATCGTGATTTTGACCGATTTCGTGTTTATTTCCCGAAACTTGGAGGATATATTCCATTCAAAGGGAATCTAAAGTAACTCCTGATGGCCTTGGTTTTCAGTGAAATGGACAGAGTACAACTTTGGAGCTTCTGGGCAGAAATATAGCCACACTTTACTTTAAGACTGAAATATAGCGGAGACGGTCTTACGCGCATCGTGATTTTGACCAACGTCTTCTCGATTCTCCGGAACTTGGGAAATACATTCCACTCCCGGGGACTCTAAACTAATTCCTGGTAGCCTTGGTTTGCAGTGAAACAGACACAGTAATTTTTTTTGAGCTTTGAGCTTGGGGGCCGAAATAGAGCCCCACTTCACTTTAAGACTGAAGGAGTAGCCGACACCGCCTTAAGCGCACCGTGATTTTTACCAACTTCGGCTCGATTTGCCGGAACTTGGAGGATATTTTCAGTCCCGGGGACTCTAAACTAACTCCTGATTGTCTTGGTTTTCAGTAAAATGGACACAGCGAAACTTTTTGAACGCTCAATCTCGAGCTTCTGGACCGAAATATAGCCCCACTTTACTTTAAGACTGAAAGAGTAGCCGAGACCGTCTTGCGCAAATCGTGATTTTGACCAACTTCGGGTCGGTTTCCCGGACCTTGGGGGATATATTCCATTTCCGCGAGCTCTAAACTAACTCCTGATGGCCTTGGTTTTCAGTGAAATGGACAAAGGAAAGCTTTTGGAACACTCTCTTTGTAGCTTCTGGGCCGAAATAGAATCCCACTTCACTTTCAGACTGAAATAGTAGCCGAGACCGCCTCACGCGCATCGTGAGTTAGACCAAGTTCAGCTCGATTTCACGCAACTTTTGAGATATTTCCCAGTCCGGAGGACTCTAAACTAACTCCGGATGGCCTTGGTTTGCACTGAAATGCGCACAGCATAACTTTTTGAACGCCCACTTTGGAGCTTCTGGGCCGAAATAAAGCCCCACTTCACTTTAAGACGGAAAGAGTAGCCGAGATCGCCTTACGCGAATCGTGATTTTTACCATTTTCGGATCGATTTCTCGGAACTTGGGGGATATTTTCCAGTCCCGGGGAATCTAAACTAACTCCTGATTGCCTTGCTTTGCATTGAAATGGACACAGCAAAACTTTTTGAACGCTCGCTTTCGAGCTTGTGGGCCGAAATATAGCCACACTTTACTTTAAGACTAAAACAGTAGCCGAGACCGCATTTCGCATCGTAATTTTGATCAACTTCGGCTCGCTTTCCCGGAACTTAGGGAATATTTTCCAGTCACGGGGACTTTAAACTAACTTTTGATCGCTTTGGTTTGAGGTGAAATAAACACAGGGAAAGTTTTTGGACGCTCACTTTCAAGCTCCTGGGCAGCAATAAAGCCTCACTTCACTTTCAGAGTGAAACAGTAAGCGAGACCGCCTAACGCGCACCGTGATTTTGACCAACTTCGGCTAAATTTCCCTGAACTTGGGGGATATTTTCCAGTCCCGAAGACTCTTAAGTAACCCCTGATGGCCTTCGTTGCATTGAAATGGATACAGTAAAACTTTTTGAGGCTCACTTTTGAGCTTCTGGGCCGAAATATAGCCCCACTTCACTTTAAGACTGAAAGACTAGCCAAGACCGTCTTGCGCGCATCGTGATTTTCACCAACGTCTTCTCCATTTTCTGAAACTTGGGAAATATATTGCAGTTCCGGGGACTCTAAACTAACTGCTGATGGGCTTGGTTTGCAGTGAAATGGACACAGCAAATTTTTTGCAGCGTTCACTTTGGAGCTTCTGGGCCGAAATACAGCCCCACTTCACTTTAACACTGAAAGAGTAGCCGAGGGCGCCTTAGGCGCATCGTGATTTTGACCAACTTCGGCTTGAGTTGCCAGAACTTAAAAGATATTTTCCAGTCCCGGGGACTCTAAACTAACTCATGATGGCCTTGGTTTTCAGTGAAATTGAGAGAGGAAAACTGTTTGAACCCTCACTTTCGAGCTTGTGGACCGAAATATAGCACCACTTCACTTTAAGACTGAAAGAGTAGCCGAGACCACCTTACGCGAATCGTTATTTTGACCAACTTCGTCTCGATTTCGCGGAACTTGGGGGACATTTTCCAGTTCCGGGCACTGTAAACTACTTCCTGAGGGCCTTGCTTTGCAGTGAAATGGGCACAGCATAACTTTTTGAACGCTCACGTTCGAGCTTCTGGGCCGAAATATACAGCCACGTCACTTTAAGACTAAAGGAGTAGCCGAGACTGCTTTACGCGCATCGTGATTTTGACAAACTTCGGCTCGATTTCTCGGAACTTGGGGGATATTTTGATGTCCCGGAGACTGTAAACTATCTCCTGATGTGGCTTGGTTCGCGGTGAAATGGACACAGCAAAACTTTTTGAACTTTCACTTTCGAGCTTCTGGGCGACATATAGCCCGAGTCCACTTTAAGAATGAAAGAATAGCCGAGACCGCCTTACGCGCATCGTGATTTTGACCAACTTTGGCTCGATTTCCCGGGAAATGGGGAATATTTTCCGGTACCGGGGACTCTAAAGTAACTCCTGATCGCCTTGGTTTGCACTGAAATGGAGAGAGCAAAACTTTTTCAACGCTCCCCTTCGGGCTTCTGAGCCGAAATATAGCCCCACTTCACTTTAAGACTGAAAGAGTAGCCGAGACCGTCTTACGCGCATAATGATTTTGACCAACTTTGGCTCGATTTTCCAAAACTTCGGAGATATATTCAAGTCCCAAGGAGTCTAAACTAACCTCTGATGGCCTTGGTCTGCAGTGAAATGGACACAGCAAATTTTTTTGAACGCTTACTTTCGAAATTCTGGGCCGAAATATAGCCCCACTTAACTTTAAGACTGAGATAGTAGCCGAGACCGCCTTAGACGCATCGTGATTTTGACCAACTTCGGCTTGAGTTGCCAGAACTTAAGGGCTATTTTCCAGTCCCGTGGACTCTAAACTAACTCATGATGGCCTGGGTTTTCAGTTAAATTGAGAGAGCAAAACTTTTTGAACGCTCACTATCGAGCTTCTGGGCCGAAATATACAGCCACGTCACTTTAAGACTAAAAGAATAGCCGAGACTGCTTTACGCGCATCGTGATTTTGACAAACTTCGGCTCGATTTCCCGGGACTTGGGGGATATTTTGATGTCCCGGACACTGTAAACAATCTGCTGATGTGGCTTCGTTTGCGGTGAAATGGACACAGCAAAACTTTTTGAACTTTTACTTTCTAGCTTCTGGGCCGAAATATAGCCCCAGTTCACTCTAAGAATGAAAGAGTAGCCGAGACCGCCTTACGCGCATCGTGATTTTGACAAAATTCGGCTGGATTTCCCCGAACTTGGGCGATATTTTCCAGTCCCGAGGAGTCTAAAATAACTCCTGATGGCCTTGGTTTGCAGTGAAGTGAACACAGCAAAACTTTTTGGACTTTCATTTTCTAGCTTCTCGGCCGAAATAAAGCCCCAGTTGCCTTTAAGAATGAAAGAGTAGCCAAGACCGCCTTACGCGCATCGTGATTTTGACAAAATTGGGCTCGATTTCCCCGAACTTGGGCGATATTTTCCAGTCCCGAGGAGTCTAAACTAACTGCTGATGGCCTTGGTTTGCAGTGAAATTAACACAGTAACACTTTTTGAAGCCTTATTTTCGAGCTTCTGGGATGAAATATAGTCCCACTTCGTTTTAAGACTGAAAGAGTAGGCGACACCGCCTTACGCGCATCGTGATTTTGAGCAACTACCGCTCGATTTTCTAGAATGTTGGCGATATTTTCAAGTCCCGGAGACTCTAAACTAACTCCTGATGGCCTTGGTTTGCAGTTAATGCACAAAAAGTAACTTTTTAAAGGGTCACTTTCGAGCTTCTGGGCCGAAATATAGCCCCACTTTACTTTAAGACTGAAAGAGTAGCCGAGACCGTCTTAGGCACATCGTGATTTTGACCAACTTCCGTTCGATTTCCCACAACTTCGGGGATATATTCCAGTCCCGGGGACTCTAAACTAACTGCTGATGGCCTTGGTTTGCAGTGAAATGGACACAGCACATTTTTTTGAACGCTCACTTTCGAGCTTTTCGGCCGATATATAGCCCTACTTCACTTTAAGACTGAAAGAGTAGCCGAGACCGCCTTACGCGCATCGTAATTTTGCCAACTTCGGCTCGATTTCCCGGAAGTTGGCGAATATTTTCAATTCCCGGGGAAGCTAAACTAACTTCCGATGGCCTTAGTTTGCAGTTAAATGGACACAGCAAAACTTTTTGAACGCTCACTTTCGAGCTTATGGGTCGAAATATACCCCCACTTAGCTTTACGACTGAAAGAATAGCCGAGACCGCCCTACGCGCATCGTGATTTTGGGATACTTCGGCTCGCTTTTCCGCAAATAGGGGGATATTTTCCAGTCCCGGAGACTCTAAACTAACTCCTGATGGCCTTGGTTTCCAGTGAGAGGGACACAAAAACACTTTTTGAACGCGCACTTTCAAGCTTGCTGGCCGAAATATAGCCCTACTTGTTTTTAAGACTGAAAGAGTAGGCGGGAGCGCCTTACGCGCATTGTGATTTTGAGGATCTTCGGCTCGATCTGGCAAAACTTGGGACATATTTTCTGGGCCCAAAGTCTCTATACTCACTCCTGATTGTCTAAGATGTGAGTGAAATAGAGACAAAAATTTTTGAACCCTTACTTTCGAGCTTTTGGAGTTAAATCTAAGCCCACTTTACCTTAAGACTAAAAGAGTAGCCGAGACCTCCTTAAGCGCATCGTGATTTTGACTAACTTCGGGTGGACTTCCCGTAGCTTGGGGGATATTTCCAGTCCCTTGGACGTTAAACTAAGTCGTGATGGCCTTGTTTTGCAGTGAAATGGACACAGCAAAACTTTTTAAACACTCAGTCTTGAGCTTCTGGGCCGAAATATTGCCCCACTTCACTTTAAGAATGAAAGATTAGCCGAGACCGCCGTACGCGCGTGGTGATTTTGACCAACTTCGGTTAAATTTCCCGGAACTTGGGGGATATTTTCCAGTTTCGCAGATTCTAAAGTAACTCCTGATGGCCTTGCTCTGGAGTGAAATGGACACAGCACAACATTTTGAACGCTCACTTTCGAGCTTCTGGGCGGAAATATTGCCCCAGTTCACTTTAAAAATGAAAGAGTAACCGGGACCGCCTTACGCGCATCGTGAGTTTGACCAACTTTGGTTCGATTTCTCGGGAAATGGGGGATATTTTCCGGTACCGAGGACTCTCAACTAACTCCTGATTGCCTTGGTTTGCAGTTGAGTGGACACAGCACAACTTTTTGAACGCTCACTTTTGAGCTTCTGGGCCGAAGCATAGCCCTACTTCACTTTAAGACTGAAAGACTAGCCGAGACCGCCTTACGCGCATCGTGATTTTGGGCTACTTCGGCTCGATTTCCCGGAACTTGGGAGATAATTCCCAGTCCCGGGCACTCTAAACTAATTCCTGATGGCCTTGGTTTTCAGTGAAATGGACACAGCCAAACTCTTTGAACGTTCACTTTCGAGCTTCTGGGCCGAAATATAGCCCCACTTCACTTTAAGACTGAAAGAGTAGCCGGGACCGCCTTACGCGCATGGTAATTTTGTCGAACTTCGGCTTGATTTCCTGGGACCTGGAGGATATTTTCCAGTCCCGGAAGCTCTAAACTAACTCCTGAATGCCTTGGTTTTTAGTGAAATGGACACAGGTAAGAGGGGCGCACGCTAGGTTTCCAGGTTGTAGGCCGAAATATAGCCCCACTTTATTTTAAGACTGAAAGTGTACACGAAACCGTCTTAAGCGCATCGAAATTTTAAGCCACTATGGCTCGATATGCCAAAACTTGGGGGATATTTTCCAGTCCCGGGGACTCTACCCTAACTCTTGATGGCCTTAGTTTGCAGGAAAATGGTCACAGGTAACAGGAGCGCACGCTCGGTGTCGAGCTTCTAGGCCGAAATGTAGCCCCAGTTCATTTTAAGACTGAAAGAGTAAACGAAACTGCCGTACGCTTATCGTAATTTTAAGAAAGTATGGCTCAATTTGCCGAAACTTGGAAGATAGCTTCCAGTCTCGTGGATTCTAAACTATCTCCTGATGGACTTAGTTCTTAGTGAAATGGACACAGGTAAAAGGAGAGCATGCGCGGTGTTGAGCTTGTAGAACCGAAATATAGCCCCACTTCATTTTCGGAGTAAACGAGTAGCCGAGACCGCCTTACGCGCATGGTGATTTTGAGCATCTTTGGCTCGATTTGCCGGAATTCAGGCAATATTTTCCAGTCCTGAGGACTCTATGCTAACTCCTGATGAACTTAGTTTTCAGTGATATGTACACAGGCAAAAGGAGCGCACGCTCGGTGTTGAGCTTGTCGGCCGAAAAATAGCCCCACTTCATTTTAAGACTGAAAGAGTAGCCGAGACCACCTTACGCGCATCTTGATTTTGAGCAACTTTGGCTCGATCTGCCAGGATTTGGGAAATATTTTCCAGTCCCAAGGACTCGAAACTTCACTCCTGATGGCCTAAGATGTCAGTGAAATGGACACAGGTAAAATTAGCGCACGCCCGGTCTCCAGCTTCTAGGTCGAAATATAGCCCCCCTTAATTTTAAGACTGAAAGAGTAGACGAGACTGCCTTACGCGCATCGTGATTTTGAGCAACTTTGGCTCGATCTGCTAGAATTTGGGAAATATTTTCCAGTCCCAAGGACTCTAAACTAACTCCTGATGGCCTAAGATGTCAGTGAAATGGACACAGGTAAAATTAGCGCACGCCCGGTCTCGAGCTTCTAGGTCGAAATATAGCCCCCCTTAATTTTAAGACTGAAAGAGTAGACGAGACTGCCTTACGCGCATCGTGATTTTGAGCAACTTTGGCTCGATCTGCCAGAATTTGGGAAATATTTTCCAGTCCCAAGGACTCTAAACTAACTCCTGATGGCCTAAGATGTCAGTGAAATGGACAAAGGTAAAATTAGCGCACGCCCGGTCTCGAGCTTCTAGGTCGAAATATAGCCCCCCTTAATTTTAAGACTGAAAGAGTAGCCGAGACCGCCTTACGCGCATCGCGATTTTGGGCCACTTTTGCTCCTGATGGCCATGGTTTGCAGTAAAATGCTCACAGCAAAACTTTTTGAACGCTCACTTTCGAGCTTCTGGACAGAAATATAGCCCCACTTCACTTTAAGACTTAAAGGGTATTCGACACCACTTTGGGAGCATCGTGATTTTGACCAACTTCAGCTCGATATACCGGAATTTGGGGGATATTTTCCAGTCCCAGGGACGCTAAACTAACTCGTGATGGTCTTGTTTTTCAGTCAGAGAACATAGCAAAACTTTTTGAACGCTCACTTTCGGGCTTCTGGGCCGAAATATAGCCCCACTTCACTTTAAGACTGAAACATTAGCCGATACCGCATTTCGCGCATCGTGATTTTGATTAACTTCGGTTCGATTCCCCGGAACTTGGGCAACATTTTTCAGTCCCGGGGACTCTAAACTAAGTCTTGATGGCCTTGGTTTGCAGTGAAATGGACACAGCAAAACTTTTTGAACGCTCACTTTCGGGCTTCTGGCCCGAAATATAGCCCCACTTCACTTTAAAACAGAAAAACTAGTGGAGACCACTTTAGGGGCATCGTGATTTTGACCAACCTGGGCTCAATTTCCCGGACCTTGGGGCATATTTTCTTGTCCCGGGGACGCTAAACTAACTACTGATGGCCTTGGTTTGCAGTGAAATGAACACAGCAAAACTTTTTGAACGCTCCCTTTCGGGCTTCTGGCTCGAAATATAGCCCCACTTCACTTTAAGACTGAAAGAGTAGCCGAGACTACCTTACGCAAATCGTGATTTGGACCAACTTCGGCTCGATTTCCCGGAAGTTGGGGGATATTTTCCAGTCCCGGGGACTCTAAACTACCTCCTGATGGCTTTGGTTTGCAGTGAAATAAACACAGGGAAACTTTTTGAACGCTCACTTTCAAGCTCCTGGGCAGGAATAAAGCCTCACTTCACTTTAACACTGAAACAGTAAGCGAGACCGCCTAACGCGCACCGTGATTTTGACCAACTTCGGCTAAATTTCCCTGAACTTGGGGGATATTTTCCAGTCCCAAAGACTCTTAAGTAACCCCTGATGGCCTTCGTTTGCATTGAAATGGATACAGCAAAACTTTTTGAGCCTCATTTTTGAGCTTCTGGGCCGAAGCATAGCCCTACTTCACTTTAAGTCTGAAAGACTAGCCGAGACCGCCTTACGCGCATCGTGATTTTGGGCTACTTCGACTCGATTTCCCGGAACTTGGGAGATAATTCCCAGTCCCGGCCACTCTAAACTAATTCCTGATGGCCTTGGTTTTCAGTGAAATGGACACAGCCAAACTTTTTGAACGTTCACTTTCGAGCTTCAGGGCCGAAATATAGCCCCACTTCACTTTAAGACTGTAAGAGTAGCCGGCACCGCCTTACGCGCCTGGTAATTTTGTCGAACTTCGGCTTGATTTCCTGGGACTTGGGAGATATTTTCCAGTCTCGGAAGCTCTAAACTAACTCCTGAATGCCTTGGTTTTTAGTGAAATGGACACAGGTAAAAGGGGCGCACGCTAGGTTTCCAGGTTGTAGGCCGAAATATAGCCCCACTTCATTTTAAGACTGAAAGTGTACACGAAACCGCCTTAAGCGCATCGAAATTTTTAGCCACTATGGCTCGATCTGCCAAAACTTGGGGGATATTTTCCAGTCCCGGGGACTCTACCCTAACTCTTGATGGCCTTAGTTTGCAGGAAAATGGTCACAGGTAACAGGAGCGCACGCTCGGTGTCGAGCTTCTAGGCCGAAATGTAGCCCCAGTTCATTTTAAGACTGAAAGAGTAAACGAAACTGCCGTACGCTTATCGTAATTTTAAGAAAGTATGGCTCAATTTGCCGAAACTTGGAGGATAGCTTCCAGTCTCGAGGATTCTAAACTATCTCCTGATGGACTTAGTTCTTAGTGAAATGGACACAGGTAAAAGGAGAGCATGCTCGGTGTCGAGCTTGTAGAACCGAAATATAGCCCCACTTCTTTTTCGGAGTAAACGAGTAGCCGAGACCGCCTTACGCGCATGGTGATTTTGAGCATCTTTGGCTCGATTTGCCGGAATTCGGGGAATATTTTCCAGTCCCGAGGACTCTATGCTAACTCCTGATGAAGTTAGTTTTCAGTGATATGTACACAGGCAAAAGGAGCGCACGCTCGGTGTTGAGCTTGTCGGCCGAAATATAGCCCCACTTCATTTTAAGACTGAAAGAGTAGCCGAGACCGCCTTACGCGCATCGTGATTTTGAGCAACTTTGGCTCGATCTGCCAGAATTTGGGAAATATTTTCCAGTCCCAAGGACTCTAAACTAACTCCTGATGGACTAAGATGTCAGTGGAATGGACACAGGTAAAATTAGCGCACGCCCGGTCTCGAGCTTCTAGGTCGAAATATAGCGTCCCTTAATATTAAGACTGAAAGAGTAGCCGAGACCGCCTTACGCGCATCGTGATTTTGGGCCACTTTTGCTCGATTTCCCGGAAGTTGGCGAATAATTTAAAGTCCCGGGGACTTTAAACTAACTCCCGATGACCTTGGTGTGTAGTTTAATGAACACAGCAAAACATTCTGAACGCTCACCTTCGAGCTTAAGGGCCGAAATATAGCCCTACTTACATTTGAGACTGAAAGAATAGCCGAGAGCCCGTTACCCGCATCGTAATTTTCATCAACTTCGGCGCATTTCCTGGAACTTGGAGAAAATTTTCCAGTCCCGGGGACTCTATACTAACGCCTGATGGCCTTGGTTTGCAGTGAAATGGACACAGCAAAACTTTTTGAACACTCACTTTCGAGCTTGTGGGCCTAAATATAGCCACACTTCACTTTAAGACTGAAACAGTAGCCGAGACTGCGTTACGAGCATCGTGATTTTGATCAACTTCTGCTCGCTTTCCTGGAACTTGGAGAATATTTTGCAGTCCCGGGGACTCTAAACTAACTCCTGATGACCATGGTTTGCAGTGAAATTCACACAGCACAAGTTTTTCAACGCACACTTTCGAGCTTCTTGGCCGAAATATAGTCCCACATCATTTACGACTTAAAGAGTAGCCGAGACCGGCGTACGCGCATCGTGATTTTGACCAACTTCGGGTCGATATTCCGGAACTTTGGGGATATTTTCCAGTCCCAGGGACTCTAAACTAACTCTTGATGGCCTTGGTTTGCAGTGAAATGGAGACAGCAAAACTTTTTCAACGCTCACCTTCAAGCTTCTGGGCCGAAATATAGTCCACCTTACTTTAATACTGAAAAAGTAGCCAAGACCGCCTTACGCGCATCGTGATTTTGACAAACTTCGGGTGGATTTCCCGGAACTTAAGGGATATTTTCCATTCCTTTGGACGGTAAACTAGGTGCCGATGGCCTTGTTTTGCAGTGAAATGGACACAGCAAAGCTTTTTGAACGCTCTCTCTCGAGGTTGTGGGCCGAAATATAGCGATACTTCACTTTAAGACTCAAACAGTAGCCGAGACCGCATTTCGGGCATCGTGATTTTGATCAATTTCGGCTCGATTTCCCGGAACTTGCAAAATATTTTCCAGTCCCGCGGACTTTAAACTAACTCGTGCTGGTCTTGGTTTGCAGTGAAAGGGAAACAGAAAAAGTTTTTGGACGCATACTTTCGAGCTTCTGGACCGAAATAGAACCCCACTTCACTTGAAGACTGAAAGAGTAGCCGAGACCGCCCTACGTGCATCGTGATTTTGAGCAACTTCGGCTCGATTTGGCGGAACTAAGGGGATATATTCCAGTTCTGAGGACTCTAAACTAATTCCTGACGGCCTTGGTTTGCAGTAAAATGGACCCAGCAAAACTTTTTGAACGCTCAATTTCGAGCTTCTGGGCCAAAATATAGCCCCCCATTACTTTAACACTGAAAGAGTAGCCGAGACCGCCTTATGCGCATCGTGATTTTCACCAACTTCAGCTCGATTTACCGCAACTTGAGGAATATTTCCAGTCCCAGGGACGCTAAACTAACTCGTGATGGCCTTGGTTTTTAGTGAAATTCAGAGAGGAAAACTTTTTGAACGCTCACTCTCGAGCTTCTGGGCCGACAGTAGAGCCCCATTTTACTTTAATACTGAAAGAGTAGATGAGACCGCCTTACGCGCATCGTAATTTTGACGAACTTCGAATGGATTTCCCGGAACTTGGGGGATATTTCGCAGTCCCTTGGACGCTAAACTAAGTCCTGATGGCCTTGTTTTGAAGTAAAATGGACACAACAAAACTTTTTGAACGCTCACTTTCTAGCTTGTGGGCCGATATATAGCCACACTTCACTTTAGGACTGACACAGTAGCCGAGACCACGTTACGCGCATCATGAATTTCATCAACTTCGGCTCGATTTCCCGCGACTTGGGGGATATTCCCCAGTCCCGGGCACTCTAAACTAACTTCTGATGGCCTTGGTTTGCACTGAAAGTGACAGAGCAAAACGTTTTAAACACTCACTTTCGAGCTTCTGGGCCGAAATATTGCCCCACTTCACTTTAAGACTGAAAGAGTAGCCGAGACCACCTTACGCACATCGTGATTTTGACCAACTTCGGCTCGATTTACCGGAACTTGGGGGATATTTTCCAGTCCCGAGGACTCTTAAGTAACCCCTGATGGCCTTGGTTTGCATTGAAATGGATACAGCAAAACTTTTTGAACGCTCAGTTTTGAGCTTCTGGGCCGAAATATAGCCCCACTTCACTTTAAGACTGAAAGAGTAGCCGAGACCGTCTTACGCGCATCGTGATTTTGACCAACGTCTTCTCGATTTTCCGGAACTTGGGAAATACATTCCACTCCCGGGGACTCTAAACTAACTCCTGATAGCCTTGGTTTCCAGTGAAATAGACACAGTAATTTGTTTTGAGCTTTGAGCTTGTGGGCCGAAAAAGAGCCCCACTTAACTTTAAGACTGAAGGAGTAGCCGACACCGCCTTAAGCGCACCGTGATTTTTACCAACTTCGGCTCGATTTGCCGGAACTTGGGGAATATTTTCCAGTCCCGGGGACTCTAAACTAACTCCTGATTGTCTTGGTTTTCAGTGAGATAGACACATCGAAACTTTTTGAACGCTCACTCTCGAGCTTGTGGACCGAAATATAGCCCCACTTTAAGACTGAAAGAGTAGCCGAGACCGTCTTGCGCAAATCGTGATTTTGACCAACTTCGGGTCGGTTTCCCGGAACTTGGGGGATATATTCCATTTCTGCGGGCTCTAAACTAACTCCTGACGGCCTTGGTTTTCAGTGAAATGGACAAAGGAAAGCTTTTTGAACACTCTCTTTGTAGTATCTGGGCCGAAATAGAATCCCACTTCACTTTCAGACTGAAATAGTAGCCGAGACCGCCTCACGCGCATCGTCAGTTAGACCAAGTTCAGCTCGAATTCACGCAACTTTTGGGATATTTTCCAGTCCAGGGGACTCTAAACTAACTCCGGATGGCCTTGGTTTGCACTGAAATGGGCACAGCATAACTTTTTGAACGCCCACTATGGAGCTTGTGGGCCGAAATATAGCCCCACTTCACTTTAAGACTGAAAGAGTAGCCGAGATCGCCTTACGCGCATCGTGATTTTGACCACTTTCGGATCGATTTCTCGGAACTTGGGGGATATTTTCCAGTCCCGGGGACTCCAAACTAACTCCTGATCGCCTTGCTTTGCATTGAAATGGAGAGAGCTAAACTTTTTGAACGCTCACTTTCGAGCTTCTGGGCCGAAATATAGCCACACTTTACTTTAAGACTGAAACAGTAGCCGAGACCGCATTTCGCGCATCGTCATTTTGATCAACTTCGGCTCGCTTTCCCGGATCTTGGGGAATATTTTCCAGTCCCGGGGACCCTAAACTAACTTTTGATAGCTTTGGTTTGCAATGAAATGAACACAGCAAAACTTTTTGAACGCTCACTTTCGAGCTTCTGGACAGAAATATAGCCCGACTTTACTTTAAGACTGAAAGAGTAGCCGAAACCGCCTTACGTATATCGTAATTTTGACGAACTTCGAATGGATTTCCCGGAACTTGGGGTATATTTTCCAGTCCCCTGGACGCTAAACTAAGTCCTGATGGCCTTGTTTTGACGTGAAATGGACACAGCAAAACTTTTTGAACGCTCACTTTCTAGCTTTTAGGCCGAAATATAGGCGCACTTGACTTTAAGACTGAAACAGTAGCCGAGACCACGTTACGCGCATCATGAATTTGATCAACGTCGGCTCCAATTCCCGGGACTTGGGGGATATTTTCCAGTCCCAGGGACTCTAAACTAACTCCTGATGGCCTTGGTTTGCATTGAAATGGACACAGCACAATTTTTTGAACGCACACTCTCGAGATTCTGGGCCGAAATATAGCCCCACTTCACTTAAGACTGAAAGAGCAGCCGAGACCGCCTTGCTCCCATCGTGAGTTTGACAAACTTCGGGTCGATATTCCGGAACTTGGGGGATATTTTGCAGTCCCAGGAACTCTAAACTAACTCCTGATGGCCTTGGTTTGCAATGAAATGGACAGAGCAAAACTTTTTGAACGCTCACCTTCGAGCTTCCTGGGCGAAATAAAGCCCCACTTTACTTTAAGACTTAAAGAGTAACCGAGACCACCTTACGCGCATTGTGATTTTGACAAACTTCGGGTGGATCTCCCGGAACTTGGGGAACATTTTCCAGGCCCTTGGACGCTAACCTAAGTCCTGATGGCCTTGTTTTGCTGTGAAATGGACACAGCAAAACTTTTTGAACACTTACTTTGGAGCTTGTGGGCCGAAATATAGCCCGACTTTACTTTAAGACTGAAACAGTAGCCGAGACCGCATTTCGCGCATCGTGATTTTGATCAACTTCGGCTCGCTTTCCCGGATCTCGGGGAGTATTTTCCAGTCCCGGGGACCCTAAACTAACTTTGATAGCTTTGGTTTGCAGTGAAATGCACACAGCAAAACTTTTTGAACGCTCACTTTCGAGCTTCTGGACAGAAATATAGCCCGACTTTACTTTAAGACTGAAAGAGTAGCCGAAACCGCCTTACGTATATCGTAATTTTGACGAACTTCGAATGGATTTCCCGGAACTTGGGGTATATTTTCCAGTCCCCTGGACGCTAAACTAAGTCCTGATGGCCTTGTTTTGAAGTGAAATTGAAACAGCAAAACTTTTTGAATGCTCACTTTCTAGCTTGTGGGCCGAAATATAGGCACACTTGACTTTAAGACTGAAACAGTAACCGAGACCACGTTCCGCGCATCATGAATTTGATCAACTTCGGCTCCAATTCCCAGGACTTGGGGGATATTTTCCAGTCCCAGGGACTCTAAACTAACTCCTGATGGCCTTGGTTTGCATTGAAATGGACACAGCACAATTTTTCGAAAGGACACTTTCGAGATTCTGGACCAAAATATAGCCCCACTTCACTTAAGACTGAAAGAGTAGCCGAGACCGCCTTGCTCGCATCGTGAGTTTGACAAACTTCGGGTCGATATTCCGGAACTTGGGGGATATTTTGCAGTCCCAGGAACTCTAAACTAACTCCTGATTGCCTTGGTTTGCAGTGAAATGGACAGAGCAAAACTTTTTGAACGCTCACCTTCGAGCTTCCTGGGCGAAATAAAGCCCCACTTTACTTTAAGACTTAAAGAGTAACCGAGACCACCTTACGCGCATTGTGATTTTGACAAACATTGGGTGGATCTCCCGGAATATGCGAAACATTTTCCAGTCCCTTGGATGTTAACCTAAGTCCTGATGGCCTTGTTTTGCAGTGAAATGGACACAGCAAAACTTTTTGAACGCTCACTTTCGAGCTTGTGGGCCGAAATATAGCCACACTTTACTTTAAGAATGAAACATTAGCCGAGACCGCATTTCGCGCATCGTGATTTTGATCAACTTCGGCTCGCTTTCCCGGAACTTGGGGAATATTTTCCAGTCTCGATGACCCTAAACTAACTTTTGATAGCTTTGGTTTGCAGTGACATGAACACAGCAAAACTTTTTGAACGCTCACTTTCGAGCTTCTGGGCCAAAATATAGCCCCACTTCACTTTAAAACTGAAACAGTAGCCGATACCGCATTTCGCGCATCGTGATTTTGATCAACTTCGGTTCGATTCCCCGGAACTTGGGCCATATTTTTCAGTCCCGGGGACTCTAAACTAACCCCTGATGGCCTTGGTTTGCAGTGAAATGGACACAGGAAAACTTTTTGAACGCTCACTTTCGGGCTTCTGACCCGAAATATAGCCCCACTTCACTTTAAGACTGAAAGAGTAGCCGAGACCGCCTTACGCGAATCGTTATTTTGACCAACTTCGGCTCGATTTCCCGGAAGTTGGGGGATATTTTCCAGTCCCGGGGACTCTAAACTACCTCCTGATCGCTTTGGTTTGCAGTGAGATAAACACAGGGAAACCTTTTGAACGCTCACTTTCAAGCGTATGGGCAGGAATAAAGCCTCACTTCACTTTAAGACTGAAACAGTAAGCGAGACCGCCTAACGCGCACCGTGATTTTGACCAACTTCGGCTAAATGTCCCTGAACTTGGGGGATATTTTCCAGTCCCGAAGACTCTTAAGTAACCCCTGATGGTCTTGGTTTGCATTGAAATGGATACGGCAAAACTTTTTGAACGCTCACTTTTGAGCTTCTGGGCCGAAATATAGCCCCACTTCACTCTAAGACTGAAAGACTAGCCAAGACCGGCTTGCGCGCATCGTGATTTTCACCAACGGCTTCTCCATTTTCCGGAACTTGGGAAATATATTGCAGTCCCGGGGACTCTAAAGTAACTCCTGATGGCCTTGGTTTGCAGTGATATGGACACAGCAAATTTTTTGCAGCGCTCACTTTGGAGCTTCTGGGCCGAAATAGAGCCCCACTTCACTTTAAGACTGAAAGAGTAGCCGAGGCCGCCTTAGGCGCATCGTGATCTTGAGCAACTTCGGCTTGATCTGCCAGAACTTAAAAGATATTTTCCAGTCCCGGGGACTCTAAACTAACTCATGATGGCCTTGGTTTTCATTGAAATTGAGAGAGGAAAACTTTTTGAACGCTCACTTTCGAGCTTCTGGACCGAAATATAGCCCTACTTCACTTTAAGACTGAAAGAGTAGCCGAGACCGCCTTACGCGAATCGTTATTTTGACCAACTTCGTCTCGATTTCGCGGAACTTGGGGGATATTTTCCAGTCCCGGGCAATGTAAATTACTTCCTGAGGGCCTTGCTTTGCAGTGAAATAGGCACAGCATAACTTTTTGCACGCTCACTTTCGAGCGTGTGGGCCGAAATATACAGCCACGTCACTTTAAGACTCAAAGAGTAGCCGAGACTGCTTTACGCGCATCGTGATTTTGACAAACTTCGGCTCGATTTCCCGGGACTTGGGGGATATTTTGATGTCCCGGACACTGTAAACAATCTGCTGATGTGGCTTGGTTTGCGGTGAAATGGACACAGCAAAACTTTTTGAACTTTCACTTTCGAGCTTCTGGGCCGAAATATAGCCCCAGTTCACTTTAAGAATGAAAGAGTAGCCGAGACCGCCTTACGCTCATCGTGATTTTGACAAAATTCGGCTCGATTTGCCCGAACTTGGGCGATATTTTCCAGTCCCGAGGAGTCTAAACTAACTCCTGATGGCCTTGGTTTGCAGTGAAATGAACACAGCAAAACTTTTTGCACTTTCACTTTCTAGCTTCTCGGCCGAAATATAGCCCCAGTTCACTTTAAGAATGAAAGAGTAGCCGAGACCGCCTTACGCGCATCGTGATTTTGACAAAATTCGCCTCGATTTCCCCGAACTTGGGCGATATTTTCCAGTCCCGAGGAGTCTAAACTAACTCCTCGTGGCCTTGGTTTGCAGTGAAATGAACACAGTAACACTTTTTGAAGGCTTATTTTCGAGCGTCTGGGATGAAATATAGCCCCACTTCACTTTAAGGCTGAAAGAGTAGTTGAGACCGCCTTACGCGCATCGTTATTTTGAGCAACTTCCGCTCGATTTTCTAGAATTTTGGCGATATTTTCAAGTCCCGGGGACTGTAAACTAACTCCTGATGGCCTTGGTTTGCAGTGAAATGGACGCAGAAAAACTTTTTGAACGCTCAGTTTCGAGCTTCTGGGTCGAAATACAACCGTACTTCACTTTAAGACTGAAATAGTAGCCGAGACCGCCTTACGAGCATCGTGATTTTGACCAAGTTCAGCTCGATTTCCCGGAACTTGGGGGATATTGTCTAGTCCGGGGGACTTTAAACTAAGTCCTAATGGCCTTGGTTTGCAGTTAAATGCAGAAAGCGTAACTTTTTAAAGGGTCACTTTCGAGCTTCTGGGCCGAAATATAGGCTCACTTTACTTTAAGACTGAAAGAGTCGCCGAGACCGTCTTACACGCATCGTGATTTTGACCAACTTCCGTTCGATTTCCCGGAGCTTCGGGGATATATTCCAGTCCCGGGGACTCTAAACTAACTGCTGATCGCCTTGGCTTGTAGTGAAATGGACACAGCACATTTTTTTGAACGCTCACTTTCGAGCTTTTCGGCCGAAATATAGCCCTACTTCACTTTAAGACTCAAAGAGTAGCCGAGACCGCCTTACGCGCATCGTAATTTTGACCAACTTCGGCTCGATTTCCCGGAAGTTGGCGAATATTTTCAATTCCCGGGGAAGCTAAACTAACTTCCGATGGCCTTAGTTTGCAGTTAAATGGACACTACTACTACTTTTTGAGACTTAAAGAGTAGCCGGGAGCGCCTTACGCGCATTGTGATTTTGAGGATCTTCGGCTCGATCTGGCGAAACTTGGGAGATATTTTCAAGTCCCAAAGTCTCTAAACTCACTCCTGATTGTCTAAGATGTGAGTGAAATAGAGACAAAAATTTTTCAACCCTTACTTTCGAGCTTCTGGAGTTAAATCTAAGCCCACTTTACCTTAAGACTGAAAGAGTAGCCGAGACCCCCTTAAGCGCATCGTGATTTTGACTAACTTCGGGTGGATTTCCCGTAACTTGGGGGATATTTCCAGTCCCTTGGACGCTAAACTAAGTCGTGATAGCCTTGTTTTGCAGTGAAATGGACACAGCAAAACTTTTTAAACACTCAGTTTCGAGCTTCTGGGCCGAAATATTGCCCCACTTCACTTTAAGACTGAAAGAGTAGCCGAGAAAATTTCCCGGAACTTGGGGGATATTTTCCAGTCCCGGGGACTCTAAACTGACCCCCGACGTCGTTGGTCTGCAGTAAAATGGACACAGCAAAACTTTTTGAACGCTCACTTTTGAGCTTCTGGGCCGAATATAGCTCCACTTAACTTTAAGAGTGAAAGAGTAGCCGAGACCGCCTTACGCCCATCGTAATTTTGACCAACTTCGGCTCGATTTCCCGGAACTTGGTGGATATTTTCCAGTCCCGCGGACTCTAAAGTAACTCCTGATGGCCTTGCTCTGGAGTGAAATGGACACAGCACAACTTTTTGAACGCTCACATTCCAGCTTCAGGGCGGAAATATTGCCCCAGTTCACTTTAAGAAAGAAAGAGTAACCGGGACCGCCTTACGCGCATCGTGATTTTGACCAACTTTGGCGATATTTCCCGGGAAATGGGGGATTTTTCCCGGTACCGGGGACTCTAAAGTAACTCCTGATGGCCTTGGTTTTCAGTGAAATGGACACAGCCAAACTCTTTGAACGTTCACTTTCGAGCTTCTGGGCCGAAATATAGCCCCACTTCACTTTAAGACTGAAAGAGTAGCCGGGACCGCCTTACGCGCATGGTAATTTTGTCGAACTTCGGCTTGATTTCCTGGGACCTGGAGGATATTTTCCAGTCCCGGAAGCTCTAAACTAACTCCTGAATGCCTTGGTTTTTAGTGAAATGGACACAGGTAAGAGGGGCGCACGCTAGGTTTCCAGGTTGTAGGCCGAAATATAGCCCCACTTCATTTTAAAACTGATAGAGGAGCCGAGACCGCTTTACGCGCATCGTGATTTTCAGCAACTTTGGCTCGATCTGCCAGGATTTGGGAAATATTTTCCAGTCCCAAGGACTCTAAACTAACTCCTGATGGCCTAAGATGTCAGTGAAATGGACAAAGGTAAAATTAGCGCACGCCCGGTCTCGAGCTTCTAGGTCGAAATATAGCCCCCCTTAATTTTAAGACTGAAAGAGTAGCCGAGACCGCCTTACGCGCATCGCGATTTTGGGCCACTTTTGCTCCTGATGGCCATGGTTTGCAGTAAAATGCTCACAGCAAAACTTTTTGAACGCTCACTTTCGAGCTTCTGGACAGAAATATAGCCCCACTTCACTTTAAGACTTAAAGGGTATTCGACACCACTTTGGGAGCATCGTGATTTTGACCAACTTCAGCTCGATATACCGGAATTTGGGGGATATTTTCCAGTCCCAGGGACGCTAAACTAACTCGTGATGGTCTTGTTTTTCAGTCAGAGAACATAGCAAAACTTTTTGAACGCTCACTTTCGGGCTTCTGGGCCGAAATATAGCCCCACTTCACTTTAAGACTGAAACATTAGCCGATACCGCATTTCGCGCATCGTGATTTTGATTAACTTCGGTTCGATTCCCCGGAACTTGGGCAATATTTTTCAGTCCCGGGGACTCTAAACTAAGCCCTGATGGCCTTGGTTTGCAGTGAAATGGACACAGCAAAACTTTTTGAACGCTCACTTTCGGGCTTCTGGCCCGAAATATAGCCCCACTTCACTTTAAAACAGAAAGACTAGTGGAGACCACTTTAGGGGCATCGTGATTTTGACCAACCTGGGCTCAATTTCCCGGACCTTGGGGCATATTTTCTTGTCCCGGGGACGCTAAACTAACTCCTGATGGCCTTGGTTTGCAGTGAAATGAACACAGCAAAACTTTTTGAACGCTCCCTTTCGGGCTTCTGGCTCGAAATATAGCCCCACTTCACTTTAAGACTGAAAGAGTAGCCGAGACTACCTTACGCAAATCGTGATTTGGACCAACTTCGGCTCGATTTCCCGGAAGTTGGGGGATATTTTCCAGTCCCGGGGACTCTAAACTACCTCCTGATGGCTTTGGTTTGCAGTGAAATAAACACAGGGAAACTTTTTGAACGCTCACTTTCAAGCTCCTGGGCAGGAATAAAGCCTCACTTCACTTTAACACTGAAACAGTAAGCGAGACCGCCTAACGCGCACCGTGATTTTGACCAACTTCGGCTAAATTTCCCTGAACTTGGGGGATATTTTCCAGTCCCAAAGACTCTTAAGTAACCCCTGATGGCCTTCGTTTGCATTGAAATGGATACAGCAGTAGTAAAGGACGTTAATAGGGGCGGTAACCAATCAGCGTGCAGGGATTGTACCACGTGACCTACTTTTTTCCATACATTCTTTTAAATTTGAAAATCCAAGATGGCGCCCGAGTATCAAAACATGGCTGCCGTGACGTCACAGTTAGCGCATGCGCAAAATAAAGACGAGATACAGGAAGTGAAATTTCAAGAATTTTATTTACACATTTTTAGATTACATGGGTGAGTATCCGTATGGAAACGATTTGAAAGTGTTCGTGTCTACGACGCGTTTGTCGAAGACGAGTCCGTAGCGTTTAGTCCGTGTGATGACTTTGAGATGTTTGGTAGCTGGGTTTCTGTAGAAGAAGTTGGGGTTGACGACATCGATGTTGCGTCGTCCACCGTCCTCGAGAGGTTGTGTGAGTTCGTCGAGTAGATTTTGTTCCATGACGTCGTAATTGAGTTGACGTGATCCTCGTACATTGAGTGAGAAGCCTCGGACTTTGCAGCAGACTTTGCCTTGGTGGGTTTTGTACCCGTAATTCTTGGGTCCAGCGGATGTGAAAGTGGTAATGAAGTCACCGTCGTCGAGCTCGTTGGTCATCTCACCCAGGTAATCGCCTAGCGGGACATCGGCTTGACCTGGTTTGTGCGAGTAGATGACGGAGTCTGTGTCGAAGTAGAGAACTTGTTGTTTTAACAGTTCAAGGTAGCTGTATAATTTGAGCCGAGCCCAACAGGTGGTGAAAGCGGCGACGAAGATGTTGATTCGTCCGTTGTCGGGTTGATTCTCTTTGAGTTCGGCGTGGACGACCTCTAGCGCTTCGTCGTTGGCAATTCTGACTTGCTGTATGTCGTTGAAGTGATTGGAAACGAGGGCAAAGAGGTGCGCTGCGGTGTAGACGACTTCGGTAGTGGGTTTGTGTAGGTTTTCACCGAACTTGCCCCAGAAGGAGTTGAGCATGAGTTTGGCGGTGGCTTTGCGTCCTGGATTTTTCTGGATCATGGTCGGATCGAGAGCGATGCCTTCTTTCTGGTGGTATTGTTGCACGTAACGTGTCTTGTCTTCAGGGGTGTGACACCAGTTAGGGTAGCCGGCGGATTCCTGTTTGATTTTTAACCAGGTGTTCACGTAATCGGCGAAGAGTCCTGTACGGCGTTGTCTTTCCGGGAAATGGTGGACTTCGTGGATCTTGATGAGGGTGTATCCCATGGCAACGGCTTTCTCGATTTCGGGGGTGCACCAGGTCCCTCGTAGCGTGCGTTGCTCGGCCGTGTGAGAGCATCGATGCGATTTCTCAAGGAGGGGTTTGTTCATTTCGTGTTCCAGGCACGATCTGCAGAGTGTGAAGGTGAGTTTTTTCTCGTGTCGAAAAGGTAGAACGGGATGGTAAAGTTCGTGAGGTGGTAGTATGTCCACTTTGGCCATACCGAAGTAGTGATGGATGTCTTGGTCGTCGGGGTTGACGATGACTTGCGGGTGTCCTATGGGGTATTCGCCTTCCTTGTTGACCCATGGGTAGAGCGACGTCACGTCGACGTACTTGGTTTTTTCTCCTCGTGCCACGTCTGTCACGTGATGCAGTTTGACAGCGTTCGTGCGTCCTCCGAAGAAAGCGTCTCGGGGTTCGAGCGGTTGGACGATTTCGAACGTGTCTAGGAACCGACGTAGATCAGGGTCGGTTTTGACTTCTAGGGCCCAGTCGCATTCCCACTTGACGCAGAGCTGGTAACCTTGGCGACTGAGAAGGCCGTGTTTGCGGAGTGTGGCCTCGTAGACTTCCTGCATGGTGCGATCGGCGTGACAGATGGGATATCGGTCTCGATGGGTCGGGAAACAGCGAGGACACCCGTGCCATAGACATCCGTGGAATTCGTAGACGGTTCGAGTGGTCGTATCGTATCCGTCCACGAGCTGATTGGCTAGTCGGACTTCGCCGCCGTTTCGCACGGTACGGATACGATCACCTTGACCCGTGCGTTGCAACGAGTGTTCTTGCCAGGCTAGCCATTTCAGGGCTTCGACGGACTGATTGGATCGGGCCCCGTACCATCCTCGCGGGGGTCTGGATGCGATGGTGTTGATCGGGACGAGTTTCTTGCGCCAGAATCGGTTGCAGGCGGAGGCGATGGTGACGCATTTCTCCATGGGATCAAAGTCGGATTTTTGTTTGAATTCTTGTCGGAACTTTTGACAGCCCGCTTTGAGGAGTTTGACGTCCGACTCGCAGTAGGCTTCCATTTCTTCCCTTAGTACGAAATGGTAGTCGTTGTCGACTTTCTCTTGGTACCACTGTTCGAACTCGGCTTTCTTTTTGGCGGACATGCCGTCGGGATCGTACATGTCTCTCGGAGGCATGGGACCTTCGTACGCTTGGTTTTCTAGGGTGTTGAATTTGTGCGGGAAGAATCCTTTACGCAGTTCTGTGATTCCGAAGGTGGCCGGAAAGTTGGCCAGCGGGAACGGGAGGAAGCACAGTGAATCTTTGAAAGTCAGTCTGTCTGATTTTAGGGACAGTATCTTGGTCCCTACTGGGATTTGGTCGGTGACTTCTCGATGCGCAGCGTAACAGTGTTGTAAGATGAACATCCCGTCGTAGCCTTTGAGATTGTGAAAGATGACGACTACGTTCCGATCCTTATTGTCCTGGTCGACGGTGAGGGATTCGAGGTGCTCGAACATGTCTGCGGTGCAGTTGGGTCCGTAGAAGGAGTAGCATATCTCATTTTCGTCGTCTTCCAGGCAGAGTAGAATGGGTGTCTGATTCCCTTCGGCGTCGGTGATGGCTTCGTAGTCGCAGTACACTTGAAGGGGAGGGTCTTTGTCTACCCAGACGCTCGTGTCTGGATCGTTGGGTCCGGGTTCTTCGAAGGGTCGCCCGTTGACTTGGTCGCGCGGCACGCGTATCCTTTCGGGCTCGTCTTCGTCTTCGGGGATGCGTTGGATGTAACATCGGTGCGTCTCCAGATAGACTTGCTTTTCGCAGATGCGGCATTCGCCCCATCCGCACTTGTGACCACGGGGACGCACTCCTCGCTTGTTCTTGTGTTTAAGCTCGTAGACGTGGCAGCACTTCTCACACTTTTTGTAAGTGTTGCAGATGGAGGGTGTGCTGAGACTCTGCCGTTGCAAGTGGTCGTTGTAGCATCGGTCACCGAAGAATTGTCTGTGACACAATCGGCAGATCTCGGTGGGTTCGGGAAACTTTCCGCGTGCTAGGGGTCGTTTTTTCTCGATGAAATCTGGGCAGTCTTTTCGTTTGCAGGCGGGGCACCATTGACCGAGGCAGGGATGATGACGAAAGTCGTCGTGATCGTAGCCTCGATTGCATTCGTCGCAGAAGTAGGATTTGCCGAGGAACCCCTTAAACGAATTGCATCCGTCGTAGTGATCGTCTTCTTTGACGAGACGAATGATCTTGGTCGAGGGTTCGGGTCCCGCGTAGATGATCATGTGGGGTGGGTCGATGGACATGACTTTGAGCTGGTAGCCAGGTAAGGCGGTCTGAAACTTTTGCAGTTCGGGAATGCCGCAAGGTCCTTCGGGAACGTTGGCTCGACGGTGGAGGTCTTTGGCCAATCGCTCTTGGACAGGATAGCCCTGTTTGAGATTGTGGTAATCTTGGTCACGCGAATTCTCGTTCGCGTCTACCCAGGCTTTCATGGTGACGATGGCTCGGGCGCAGCAGAGAGTGTCTTTGTTTTGGATAGCCACGCGCGACCGTTTGACGATGTTCCGCACGGCGGCGCAACTCGGTCTGTATCGTTTTTTTCCACTACCACGACCTGGGGTACGTATGAAAGTGGTTTCCATGGTAAACGTGTCGTCGGGGTTGAATTCTTCGTTGGAGTTGAGTTTGGCTGCGAGAGACTGGAGATAAGTGTCTAGTCTTTCACTCCCTTCTTCGAATTCTCTCACGGTGAAGGTGGTGGATTGAAAGGCGTGCGTGAAGGCACGCGACTGCATGGTGAAATGGACCGTGGAGTTGGGTGTCAGGGTATTATCCTGAGCGATTTGTTGCTCGATGGATCGTTGAAGGGCACGAGTCAATTCTTGACCTAGATTCTCCCCGCGAGTCACGTCTCTGTGTTGTCTGAGCGTGGCTTCGAATCGTTGTTTGTTGAGGACGTTTCTCCAGTTACGTCGAGCGCCTATGGGTCTTAATTCGAATTCTAGAGGTGGTCTTGTACTACCACCACCTGATTGGATCATCACTCGGTTGAGAGCCGGATCAAAGATCCAGTCGTCATCGTCGTCGAAGGGGAAGGCTTCGTCGTGGATTCGTCTGTTCTGCGAAGACATGAACGAGACAAAAAATGTCGTCAACATCGCTTTTTTATTTTACAACCAATCATGATACATGAGCAAATGAGCGTCTAACTTTGATTTTTTATTACTTACATGACTTAAGGCGTTTCTTAAACTGATTCCTAGATAGACTTTCTTTTTCTCGTTACGAATGTTGACATAATGCCCATAGTAAGACGTGTGATAAGGTCTACTGCCGTACAATAATCTACAAACACTTAGTTGACATTTCCTTTTGCGTATTTCTATGTGTCCGTAACCCCATTGGCGTTTCAGCTCGCCATAATCTAAGATTACTCTGTGAAGTAGACTCAAAAGTTTATTGTTCCTTCGATCGCGTATACACTGCCAGGTTGCCAAGTCAATCACGTAACACTTTAGTTCTTCTGGTAGCCTATCCCAGTAACTCTGTAAGAGAGTGGTTACTTAGTTAATCCATAAAATTCAGCGTGTTGAATTTCATAAAAGGTAGGATAAATAAAAGTCTTTTCTATGGGGATACGTTTCTTGACACCTTTTATATCGTAACCTAAATACGTTTCTCTAGGTTTATCGTAAACGTCAATGTAACAACCTATTATTTTAGTGTCTCTGAATCTGTCTTCTTTCTTCTTTTTTATACAACATCCTGCATCGCATAGAACCCTGACAATCTTAATGTGTCCTAATCCCCATTGTTCTTTCATTTTGCCGTATTGTATTATTTCACGTAGAAGACGCCGTAACTTTTTGTTTCTTCTACGTTCGAGTATGATTTGATTCCTGGTTAGACGCATGATGTAGTCCTGCAGTTCTGGAGGAAGCCAATCCCAGTAACTCTAAAATAAAAGTCTTTTGACGTCATCGATTCTGTAATAGGCATGATTAAGCCCGTACCCTAGAAATACTTCGTACTTGTGTTGTGTTGTGTCGTGTTCGAGCGTATAGAATCCATACACGACCATGTGCTTATTTTTCGTTCCTGGAACTTTTCCTTTGGGGCAATGCTTTAACAGACACGTCTCTAGCTTGACTTTGATTGGACCTAACCCCCATGCTGCGCGTACATTTGCGAAGGCGTGTATCTCGTTGTGCACGGCTTTCCACATTTTACGTTCGCGTATTTCTATGAGATACTGGACCTCTCTGAGGTGAAGTATGTAGGTCTGTATTTCAATAGGTATCCAATCCCAGTAACTCTATGAAAAGAAGGTGATGAACAAGGCGTGACAAAGATGTCGTGAGAATTTGTAACCGCAATATACAACGAAACAAAATCTCAAGTCCAAACGGATGTAGAACTCTAGGGTGAATGAGGTAACGGCGAGTCTAAGTTCCATGGTTCAGTTGTCTAGTGAAGCTACGATCGTGCTTAGATAACAGGGCGTGTGACAGATCTGACAGTACAACTTTTCTTTGACCACTCCCTTGTTCACCAACTGAACGTCGAGTGCTTGTACGTAGCAATCGTAATGAACGTAGTAACGGCAGCACTTGGTACGAGCACAGGTTTCGGTTCTAAGGACAACTTTTTCACATAGGGTGCACGTTATATTATCCATTTTTAGATACTCACTTCTTCTTCATGTCGGTCCATATGTTGGTTCATCTCGGCGTCAGTGATCTCAGTCATGATTTCAGCGCTCATACAAGTGAAGACACTCAGAGTGCCGTGAACGGGTCGGTCCGCTCGTTTTATAGGTACGATAGTATAGTGTCCAGTCTACGACCGTGGTGGCGTGGAGGGGGGATACCCCCCTATCCCCCGGGTCTATTAGGACCACGTGACTTCTACTCGAGTTTCGATTGGTGAATGACTTGATTAAAAAAGCGAGGTCAGCGCATTCGGTGTTTTTTGACCCATGTCGGTCGAACCTAGACGCAGTCGTCGACTTCGAGGTCTGGCACCCGAAGAAGCGCCTATTCAACAAGTTTGTTTCATTTGTCAGAGAGATATAGACATTGGTTCCTTGACGCTATGTCAACGCACTCCATGCTGCAGTGTGTTCATGCATCGACGTTGCTACCAGGAGATGTCAATACAAGTGCGAACCTGCGGCAACTGCCGACGCGTGATCGACGAGGATCGGCCTGAGATCGTGCTTGAAACCGATGAGGAACTCGAGGATGATGATGTCGATCCGTTCGTGTTACCGTCAGGTGTGGATGGCTTAGTTAGATTTACGCAAGAGTTGACTCGATATCGTTATCAGGATAGACCTAGACGCAGTCATTACGAGGGGTCGTATATGTGGTATGAATTGCCGTATGGTATTGACCCTGACATTTGGCAACGTTATTATGTCATGTTGGAAAATTTCGTGACTCTGTTTACGAATGAAGTCATGCACGTACACGGATGTGTGCGTCTCCCCGTGGAACCGACACGAGAGATCAGGAATGTTTTGTACCGTTTATTCATATTTAACACTCCTTACTCGACGTTTAACTTGATTCGAATTCTAAGGTTCAGACTCTTCTTTAGACGCGTGGAAGGACTAAGGAATATTGTGATTCAGCATCTATGTGTATTACCCTTTCCTGGAGGACCCTCGCTTTACAACGAGGACGGACTATGGAACTGACGCTGTTTTTTCTTTTTTATAGTGTATGAACAACGCCAAAGAATTCGCGAGGACCTTTTGCATTTCAGAGACACGGGAAGACCCTTTGAGACGCACAATTCCTTGACGCGTTCGTGGAATCACTTGCGATATCAAATTCAGGTCACGGTGTGGTTCAATTACTATCTCGAGTTGGAGAACTTTGTGCGGAACTCAGAGGGACGAAGTCCCCTGTACATTCACGGCACCGTGTTCATGCCCTTTCATATTGTGGCATTCGATCACATACGCATGGAAGTGTATCGCATGTTTTATTTCAACACCCCTTATAGAGTGTACAATTTCATACCCAGACTTAGGTTTCGGTTGTTATTCATATCTTCGACCGCGTATGGGGACCAAATAAGGATCGAACGACTGTTTGTGACACCGCGTGTCTCTGATACTCTGTACCACAATGGTATGACGTGTGAGTCTTGAAAAATAATCAAGAGACTTTTTTGAAACAACAAAGTGTGTAACTTTTATTTTTTCAACAACAATAAAAATTTTTACAGCCTTAAACGTTTCTTGGCTTGCATGATTTTCTTAACGACGCGTTCTGTCATGGTTTTACGTCCCGGTAATTTGTCGATGCCTTGGATCATCTTGGCATCGGCTTTCCATTTGTCCTGTAAGTTCTTGGCCCTGGAATAGTCAATGTCGTGTTGTTTGGCCAGTCGGTCCAGACGATTGACCCCGGGGTCACCGCGTGCTAGACGTTTCTTCAGTTTGGTACCAGGTCCCATGTACTGATAACCGGGCCAATGAAACTCGATCCCAGTCTTGCCCAACCATTTTTGGATGTCGATCCCGTACCCTCGTTGTCGGCGTCGTGTTTTTCTCCTAGGGGGTGCTTTTTTCTTCTTAATCCGTGTCATATCTCAGTCTTCGTCTTAGGGGGGCGTCCCAATCTTCCCACCCTTCTCGTAACTTTTCAGCCTCTGTCTTCTTGGACTTCTTATACGTCTTTGCCTTGCCTTTGGGACTGTAACCACCGTCGTCGTCGTCGTCTTCGATGCCGAGTGAACTCAGTAACTGCTTTCTTCCTGCCGAAAGGGCTGCTTTTTTCACACTCCCTTTTAAACTCTTGGACGGTCTCTTACCGGGTTTGGATTGAATGGGAGGTTTGGGTGTTTTCAACTCCTTTTTAAGACCTGACGTGGAAAGGGGTTCTTGTTTGATGATCACGGGAGGTGTGGGTTCTTTGTTGGCTCCCTTGAGGATCTGTTTCAACAGATTTTCGACGGGTGCGTCCACCATGCCTTCGGGCTGCGTCGTCCCTTGGTAAGTGATAGGACCCGTTTTACCCGTCCGTATACGTTTCACCAGTTTACTTTCTTCTGTGGCGAGTGGTTTGGTCATCTTGACGGCTATGCTGTCTGGAATACGTCTATCTTTCAAGATGAGATGTTCTTCGGCGGCCAAACGACCCGCTTTGTCCAACAAGGCATTCTCTGTAATCTGACCCTTGTAATAATCTTGCAATCGATTGAAATCTTGAACGGGTACCATCATGACTTCGTTCATACCTTCTGTTGACTCAGGGTCGTGTCAGGAAACTCGGTCAATTCTCTCAAGGCCGTCTCGTAACAGTCTTGCCAGTACCGTATGGATTCGTCTTTCTTTTCCAACTCGAGTTTTAGACTTTGAACGGTTTGCTTGCCTTTCCCACACTCACTGCACAACTCGATGCACCTACCAGGCGGTGTGGTATCTCGTTTCGTTTGACAGGTTTGGCAAAAGTCACCGAATTTTAAAGCCATGTACTCTTGATACAGGGCGTGGTACTTCCTACCCCAGTACTCGGACGAGTCTTTCCATCGGGCTTCGCGGCGATTGGCATCTTGCAACAGCTGCACGAGCTTAGGAATGGTATGGTCTTCTCTAGGTACGACATCGGGTACGACGTCGATTCCCTCCAAAGGGTAACCGTCTTCACTACGTCCTTTCACCGTACACAACATGCTTTGAAACAACCGTGTAATCCGCTCCAGAACCCTGCACCGTTCTGACTCATGAGATGCTCTCTTCGACGCTTGAGTGAGTTTTTGCGTCGACCCACTTCGCGCAAAACCTTTTTATGTCTTTTCAGTTTCCCATAAGTCTGGGCGTTGATGGGTATCCTCTTTTTCAGCAAATTGAAAACCATCTCGCTGATGGCGTTGATCTGATCTTTGTCTGCGTATTGCAACATCTGTTGACGTCTGTTTCGATTGGCTTCTTTCAGGATGCCCGTCAAGAAACGACGTTGTCGTCGTAACCGCTCCATCGTGGACTTATGCGTACGAGCGGATTGATGTACTCCTTTTATCGCTTTCATCTACGTCTGAAGGCCACCACATTGTCTCTGATTCCTTTTGATGCTTGACCCGCTAATTTCAATGCCGCCGTAACAAAGGTAGGTGAGGGTCCCGATAAGAACATACTGGCTCCTTCGGCGATCTTGTCTACCAATCTATGTTTGCGTCGTGCCAGTGCTCCACCCCTCTGTTTACTTCTTTTCCTGGGCTTTGGTTTATTTTTCATCATCTGTCTCATTCTTCGTCTTTTCCTCCTTCGTGCTGTCATGGTGACGAGTGAGGTGTACGTAGGATTGTACAATCTCTTTTATCGTCTTCGCGTAGCGGCTTCGAGTGCTTTCTTGGCACCGAAACCGGCTGCCCCTGACGCGGCACCCAACGCCACGGCTTTACCTCCGGCTATCAGAGCGGGTATGAGAGCTGCTAAGGGAAAAATACCCCCCTTCTGTCTCTTACTCATCATCCTCTTCTTACTCATCATCCTCTTCTTACTCCTCCTTTTCAACGTTCTTCGGCGTCTCATGTACATGATGTAATGGTGTATCAGAGTCAATCACGTGTCACTTTTATAGCGACACGTGATGAAATCGTGTGTCGTAGTCTAGAACGTATTTGTCGTACGTGGGAGGTGTGAAATCTGTCACGACGTCGTCCAACGTTTGCATCTTGGTCAAAAACCCATCCAATTCATCCACACCGACCATGGCGTAGTTCCTCAGTTCGGTCAGCGTCTTTTCGTAGGTCGTGTAAGCGAACTTTGACATGTCCATCTTGAACGAATACTTCTTGAAATCGTTCCATCCTTTCAGTAAGGTGGCGAAAGCAGTCAATCCCACCACCGCGTACCCGTCTTTCCACACGGATCCCAAGACGATACTCGTGGCCACGCACAGTAAGGCCAGTCCGTTGAGAATGGCGTTACACAATTTGTGATGATAAAACATCTGTCTTCGACACCACCAATACTTGTGATAGAACGCATACAATCCGTCCAAACGTTTCAGTGAGTCCAACTCCACCACAGTGGTGAAAGGTTCATCCAATAGGCAGACCGAAGTGCGGATACTTTTTTTCATCGTCTAGGGCGCCGTTTTTTCTTGCGTCTCAACAGTCCTCGTACCCCTCGACCCACGCCAGCCGTGGCTGCACCAAGGGCAGCGGCCCTTCCAACTCGGATTCCTGTTCTCGCTGCGCGTTTACCAATTGCTTTGGCCAATGCCAAGGCAGCCCCTTTACTGACGGGAGCTAACGTGGACAAGGCACCTGTGATAGCACCACCCCACTGCTTTCTCCTTTTATTGCGAACAATACGACGTCTTCTCATGGCTGTTGTTCTCAGTTACGTACACTGGTCGAATTGCGTGTCACGGTAGGACGTTGTCCGTTTTTATAGGTGGTGGTGATCGTGTTGGTGGTCGTGATACCTGCAATGCGACGACCTGCGGCCGTTTGTTGTTGTTGTTGCAAAATCTCTTCCAGTTGTTGCTGCATCTCGGCTTGGTTGAGAGTACGGTCTCCTCGCCTTCTTCTACGACCCCCTCGAGAAGGAGGTGTGGAGTCGTCACCGCTACTACTTGAACCACCTCCACCTCCTCCGCCTCCACCTCCTCCGCCTCCACCTCCTCCGCCTCTACCTCCTCTGCCTCTGCCTCTACCTCTACCTCTTCCACGACCGCTACCACTGGCGCTACTTCGTCTACGACTCCCAGCATCACTGGACGACGTAGGCGTGTTTTGACGTGGGACACGTCTAGGTCGTTTCCCTCCTCGGGTGGCTCTGGCCAAAGGTGTAGCGTCTGTTATTGAACCGACACCAATTGTGACGTTGGAGCGCGAGGGTCCTGGGACGGCGCTACCGACACCCGCCGGAACGTTGGTCTGTGACGCACCCGCAGTGCCTACTCCGACTCGAGATACATTGGGTAGGGGTGGTGTCGCCAGTTCAGATCGCGGTGAAGGAACGGGAGTACTCGTTCGAAACCCGGACCCCAAAGGCGAATAATCTTCCAGAGCCGAGAGGTTGAACTCGTCAATGTCAAATGATGATAATGAGCTCATGATGTAAACTGATGACATCGTACGAATCCCTCGTCTTTTAATACGCGGCTGAGGACGCGTTGATCGTCCTGACTGGCTGGATGAAGATCCAATAGCATGTAGCCGTAAGGTCGATCGGTGACCTTTCGAAACGTGCCCAACACCTCCTGCCATTGCGTGGGAAACGATTGCAGAAGTAAATTTCGTATCCCCAATTGATCCCTAGGGTTCTTGAAGGCTGCGATGTAATGCGCGTTGCGTGAAATGGTCTTTGCGAATTTTCCGTTGGGGAATAGATCCTGACACAAGTAAATCACCGTGATGTTCCGATGATGCGAGTGTTTGGTGAAGAGATCCAACACGCGCTTGTCGTTGCCACCCTCGTCCATCAGATCGTCCAGGACCAACACGCCTCCTCCTCCAGGAAACCATCGGGGTAACTCGTCGCTGTCGGGTATGCCTTCGTGAAACTTGACCCCACCCTTCTTGAGCTTTTTGAAACCCTCTTGCCACGAACCGTAGCAGTAATGAATACTAGGGGGCGGTTCTCGGAACAAGTCGCCGTTCTCCAAGAGCAGTTTGGTGGTGAACACCGTCTTGCCGCAGCCGGACGGACCCGCTATCAACAAACTCGACGGAGTGTGAAATTGAAACGCTTTGCGTCGTTCCATGATCTCGAAGAAAATGGTCCAGGGTCTCTAGACGCTCGGTGTTTTATCGGAACAACTTGGACAAGGGGGTCTTGACGGCCGGGATGCGTTTCAAGAGACCCAAGAGGGTGACCTTACGATTGAAACAGACGGGTTTTTTCTTGGCACTACTCTTGATCTTGGCCATGGCCCTCATGGCAGCGGCTCTCTTTCCAGGTTTCTTGGCGAATTTACTCAAGTCTCCGAACTTGTCTTCGTACCAATGCCTCTTTTTCATTCTTCTTTTCCTATCTTCTTTCTCGGAAAGCTTCGACATGGCAGGGGCTGATCTCTTGCGTTTCCTACGCGTGGTCACAGTCGCAGGTAAGGCACCAGTGTCAAGTACACCCCTTGGAGCCATTGGAGCCGGTTGAAGAGCGACTCTTCTTCTTCTTGCGGGTCTGGGTTGTTTTTGTCGTACCATGTTGAAAGCACTGGGTTGAGGCGCTTTTTTACTAGGTTTTCCGTAGCGTTTTTCCAAATTGGCTATCACGTCGTCCAAATATCGATGCCCTCTAAACTGTAGATCCATGAAGTGTGTCTTGTATAATGAACCCTTTTTATTTTTCCGTCGCACCTTTTATGCACTCGCAAAGTGATAGCGTAATGACTTATTACCGTATCGAAGAACGTTCCAATAAGGGTAACACTTGTAATCTCTACTAGCATTCGTTTTAAGTCTGGCTCGGATACTCAGGTGGAAAAGGACGTATCGAAGCCAATCATCTTTTTCCCGGTCCAGTATGAATCGGACTCGACGGTAACTGTCACAATCCAAAATGCGTTCCATGACCTGTCGAAGAGGATCGTCCGAGGACAATTTCGTACTCTCTTCTCGACACAGTTCTAAGAATAGACTGAACCATCGGACTTCACTACGCAACATCCTTTTTCTCAAAATGAACCTCTTTTATTTCGAACAGCTTACTTTATAACAAATGACGCACTCCTCTAAAGGAACCGACCGTGTCCTGGTGACACGGGGTTTTACAAATCTTGCGCCAGGTCAACTCGTCCACGATCAAACGTTTCAACATCTGTCCTACTTTACGATCGTTCTCTACAAATTCGTTTTTCTTAAAACGATTCAAGAACGCGTTCATGTCTCGACCCTCGGCTCGGTCGATCAGGAACATCAAGGCGTAGTCGCCGCAACTCTGACTGAACAGGGACTGTAAACTCTTTCCGTTGTAAATATGGTACTTGAAATGACGGTCCAACCACGCTTGGAGAGGCTGGACGGTTCCGTACGCGTCCAACGGCAAGGCGTAACTGTCCAGGATCTCGCACTTGTCCTTGTCGGCCCACAAAGCGATCCAATGCACGCCCGGTTTGTCGTGAGGGTCCGTGTTCACGATGTAAGCGGTCGGTCCTTCTTGGGGGACTGTCCTGGGAAGGCGATCGCAGGGCACCGTCCCGTAAAAGACACAGCGTAGGGACGGATTCGTTCGTGCCAAATGATCCAATTGTAAATTATTCAGGGCTACTTTCTCCATTTTTCTTATCTCATTGATACACGTCGTAGGTGACGACCCTGTTCTCGTTGATCTCCAGCAAGTTCTCGAATTCGGCGTATAACAAGACTGTCAGGTTTTCTCCCGGGTTGGCTCCAAAATCGATCATCAGACGCAACTCGCCTGACTGCTTGGGGTTCAACACTGGACTGTCCAAACATCCGTTGGCTGTGTTGTCAAATACAAACAGGTTGCATCTCTTGCCGTGACCCCAGTCCACTTTTCGTACCATGTTTCCTTTTCCCCTACACAAAGCTCCCGAGGCTTGGAGGAATCTGTAGTAGCCTCTCTGATCTTTTTCGTCCCCATCGTGATCGAGCTCCAAGGTCTCGTAGGGGTATTCTTCACCTCTCACCAATTGTTTGATGGAAGACAGATTGAATCTTCCAAAATTGAACGGACTCTCCGTGATGGTTCCATTAAAGGCAGCTTGTTTCAACAACACCACGACTAACCGATTAGGCAGCTGATTGTGGAAAGGATTGTTGCACTCGAAATGACGATCGTCGCTGGGATGAGAATAGGTACGAATTTCACCTCTCACCGTGGGGTAAGTGACCACTCTTCCACTTTTCATGCTAGACATGACTTCTCGGTACACCGAGGGAGTCACTCTCACTTGAGACAGGAACAATCTCACATTCACGTCGGGTTCGGTCAGTCTCAGAGAAGTGGCACCACCCCATCGGATGGAAAACAGAGCTGGGTCATTGAAGTACATGTCGATCTGGATCTGAACGCCGGGTACCAGTAACTTGCTGAGATGAAACACTTCCAGGTAAGGTTTGAACCTCAAAGTCACTCTCTTTCCACCTAGGAACTGGACTCGCGCATCGACCAAGTTCTTGAGATCTTGAGGTAGCGCTTTGTAATCATTGTGAGACGGATTTAGCTTATTGGCAGTCAATTGATCACCATCTCCATCGTCGGGTACACCGAGACAATTGTACCACCCGTTGGGTGCCAGGATCGTTTCACCGTCGTCTCGGTCGTAGTTCAACAGCGCTTCTAGGTAGGCTTTGTAGTGGTAAGTATCAGTCTGAGGGCTGATCAGAGTCCCATTCAATCTCACGTTGATCTGTTTGAAGAGGGTGTTGGCAATATTGTTGGCGAGTCCAATGATATCAGCAGCCAGCAGATTCGAAGCGTCGCTTTTCTTGACACCCCATTCCACTTCAAAGAAACTCTCGTTCAAGTCGATAAAGTCTTCCTGAGGGTCGACTTGAAACGTCACAGGGTTTATGCCCGTATTGAACGGGTTGATTCTCACCACGCGTCGAGACGCCATGCTCAGATCCGTGGGAGGGACACTGAACATATTCAGGCGAGGGTTACGAACCCCCGCCGACCTGGCATGAGCCACCATGTCCGTCATCGTCGTCGTCTAGGTCGTCTTCGTTTCCTTCTCAGTGCGGACTGTACCCAACGATAGTTTGGACGTTTTGAGCGTGCGCGGAGGATCGAACCACCTTTATACGTGCGTACCCCTACAGGGATACGTCTCACGCGTCTCGAGTAGATGGGAATCATATTCCAAAGAGGTCTTTTCTCACTCTTTTGGACAACGCTCTCTGAAGCTCTTGCGTCGCTTTACGTTTCACGGCCCGTGTCGCTCCTCTCTTGATCCCTGCGAGTCCTCCTCTCCAATTGGGCTTTTTTCCTTTGCCACCCGCATTTAAACCTTTCAGACCCTCCATGGCCGTCTCGGTCAAAACGTCTCTTAGAATGGTAGGACCTCGTTTCTTGACGTCTTTCCACATGGGTCCGAATCCGTCTCCAGATTGCTTCATTTTATCGGGATGAAATCGTACTAGTGTTCCGCCGATCATGATTTCTTGAAGTGTAACGTCACGATCGTATTACCAGTTCCAAACGTCACCAATTTACCGGTTGTCTCAGCCACTTGCACCTGTATAATGTCGAGGAAGTCTTTGCGCACAGGAATATATTGAACGTGATAAGGTTCGAAATACTGAGTACCGGCCCCTTTTCGAATCAAGTTGACCTCTCTCAGTAAATCCGTGACTTGATTCCCCACCACGCTACTACCTCCCACGTCGGAGTACAAGAACAGGGAACGCCACGACTTCGAACGCCTTGTTCAGGTTGAGAAAACGCCAATCGCAATAGATGCTGAGTTTCAAAAAACTGTATCCCGATGATTCTGTTTCGATCACCCAAAAAGCAGGTAATCCATCCGAGTCGTGTAAGTCCCCGACGACGCCTATGTCTGGAATTTCATCTTTGAAGAATTCGATCTGCAAGTTAGGTCCCAGTTCGTACGAACTTCCCTTCTTAATGATCCACCCCATTTTCGTAGCCAGGTCGACATTGATGCGTAATGCAGGTATGTCTGTGATGGGTCGAATCATGTCTTCGTTGTGTGTGACCAATTCATCGCCTTCCCACCTGAATTCTATGTAGGTTCTTTTACCATCAGACGTGACATATTTGGAGCCTAATTTGGGTCCATAGTTAGCGAAGATGCGTCGTCTCTGGAAATAGGCAATCATGGATTTCATGAATCCAACGCCATCCACGTTGTAGAACACCTCTTTGAGATCCTCCGTATCAAAGTTGGCGGCTCCCAGATCATGTCCACTACCGAATAGGCGTCGCCATACGTAACGGGCCAAGGTGACTTTTTTATCGTGAGGATCTTTCTCCGTCAAGGAAGGAAGCGCCACTTGAGCATCCGGCATGGTGATGCTACTCAACCCCACTATCCATCCTTCTCCCTCAAGACGTATGGGATTAGGCAACCGGATCTTGAAATTGTTCGACGTGTTTTTCGGAAACTCACCCTTACTGCTGTGACTGGGTAAGGTGACGTAAAAATCTTTCATCCTTTCTTGAAATGCAACGTGATCGTGGTCACACCAGACGCAAAGTCCACCAGTTTTCCGTCGTCCTCAGATAATTGCACCTCGACAATGTCCAAGACTGATGTGCGCACCGGTAGATATAGGATGTGTCTCGGTTGAAAGTCGACGACGCTCTGATCGTAATGAACTTGTTTCAACAGATCCGTGACTTGATTTCCCGTCACCATACTCTGTCCTACATTCGAATACACGAACAAGGAACGACGGTTCCGACAGAACGCCTCTTCGTAACTACGATCCAGGTTCGTGAACACCCAATTGATGAAACAACTCAAATGTAACGCTCTCGAGTCGATCTTGTAAAAAATCTCGTCCCCATTATTCGTGGCCACGATCAAGTCCGTGGCATTGGGTACTACCTCGGTGGGAAATTCTTTTCTCAAGTTGGGCCCCATGACGTAACCCGGTTGTCCGTTTTGCAACGTTCCCTGCTTGATCCATTTCATCTTCTTGGCCAATTCCATGCCGATGGACAGTTGTGGATACCTAGCATTATCATTGATCTTGAGAGTGGTGCACGTTCTCGAGTTGTCTATGACGCATTGTCCCTTCTCAGCCCGACGCATGACCGTGTACAGCAGTTCAGTGGGATCGTTGGCGTTGCTCTTTTTCTTGAACATTTGCAGGCCGTGCACCGTTTGATCCCTCAAACCCATCATGTATCGATCTCGTATAATGTTCATGAGCTCCGTACCGTTACTAGGTGTGAAGTCCAAATCACCTTCTTTAATCTGGATCGTTTGTTCTGTGTAGAGGTTGTGTCGAGGATTTAACAACACCAACCACCAGAATTGAAACAGAATATTATCTTGATAGTCCATCTTACGCACCGCAGACGGAAACGAGAGGTCGCTGACACCCACTTTCCATCCCGATTCTCTCAACTGCAACGGGTTGGGCAGACGGTTCTTGAAACTGTTGGCCTTGTTGTCCGGAAACTCGTTCGTACTGGCATTGCTCATCAACTGCACGTAAAGTTCACTGGGAGGCTCCACCATCCTTAAAGTGTAAGGTCACCGAGGTCACACCCGAGGTAAAATCCACCAGTTTTCCATCGTTCTCAGCCAATTGCACCTCCAAAATATCCATCACGTTGCTGCGCACGGGTTTATATTGGATGTGAGCGGGTTCGAAGTTGACCTTGTCAGGGTCGTGAGGGACTTCTCTCAAGAGATCCGTCACGCGATTCCCCGTGATCGTGCCGCGCCCCACATTCGAATACAAGTACATGGGCGGACGAATACTATGACTGACTTTGACGTCACCCCCATAGTGTTGATCGTAGATCTCGTCCAGATAGTCGATGCGCCAATTGCAATAGGGACTGAGCTGTAAGGACCCATCGTTCGTGATGTTCCAAAAATTCGTGGATTGCACGTTGCTTTGATCCTTCCAATCGAGTTTGAAAGCGGGCACCACATCGTCCTTGAAGAGTTTAATCACGTGATAACTCAATCTGTAATCGGCAAGTCCAGTCCTTTCAACCCACTTCATCTTCTTCACCAATTCAGGACCAAACCATATTTTGGGACGCAATAGTACCGTGTCACCAGGAGCTTCATTGAGGAAGGTATCGCTGTTGTCGATGATCAAAGAGTCCCCTTCCCAACGAAACACTGCGTAGTACTTCTTCCCGTCGGGAGTACGTAGAGTTTCTTTTTCGTTTTCAAGGAAGTGCGTCAGACGGTCTTGGTAACGACCCACCAAGTATCGTATGAGCGATTTCCCACTCTTGACGATGACTCGGTCATTGTGAAGATCTGACCCCCTGACGGTAAAAGTGTTACGGAAGGGTCGTGGAAACCACCTACCATCGGAACTCTGTGTTTGTGTTTCCATACTCCATTTAAATTCCAACAGTTTGTCGTCGTCTTCGAAGAGGTGGGGTCGGTGAGGCAGTTGTGGGTAACGTCGAGGGGGTGGAGGCGGATAAGAAACACTACTCAAACCCACTTTCCATTCCTTGTCGGACTCGAACAGGAGCGGGTTCGGTAGACGGTTCTTGAAACTGTTGGCCTTGTTGTCCGGAAACTCGTTCGTGCTGGCATTGCTCATCAGCTGCACGTAAAACTCTCTCATTGTTTCGTCTTGGGCTTTTGTGTCACGTACAAGCCTTTCTTATCCACCCAACTGTCGTACTTGACTGGCCAACCTTTCCAGCGTACCAAGACTTTATCCCCTTTTCGTTTGACGATCTTGTCGATGCGGAACAAATCGTCGTCTTTCACGTTCACCTTTTGCAAATCCTGCGCGTAAAACGTGCCCTCGACCGCCGTGCCGTCCCATTCTTCCACCTTGTACGTGGTGACCTTACCCGGACGCACCCTACGTATCACAAACACCTCCTCGGTCCAACCTGGTAAATACCCTTTCTTGAACTGTCGGAACTTCTTGTTCAATCTCACACGATCCCCGACGTTGAGTGGAGGTCGGCTCGATTTTTTCCCTTTTTTCTTTTTTCCGTAAAGAGTCTCCCACACGTCATCGCTATTGGCTAAAGTCACTTGATTGGGAGCCATCTTGATACTGCGATGATACGATCGATTGTACCCTTGGACCAACTCTTGTAACACGGGTACAAACTTCAACGTATTCTTCACGGTGAAGTACCGGTACAAACGTTCTTTCAAGGTCCGATTGAACCGTTCCACCACGCTGGCTTTCGTATCGCCCCGAGTCGAAAAATGATGAATGCCTTTCTGCTTCATCAAATCCTGAAACGTCTTGTTGTAGAATTCCTTCCCGTCGTCCGTCTGAAGATTGAGGGGTTTTCTACCTCCTTTCAAGATCTTAGCCATGCCCTCCGTCACCACTTTACCCGTCTTGCTCTTCAAGGGTTGGACCCAGGCGTGCTTGGAAAACACGTCAACCACCGTCAAGAGATAACGATACCCTCGATTGTACCTTGCTATGTTGCTCACCTCGATCAGGTCCGCCGTCCACTGCTCGTCGATGCCGAACACCACCACAGGGGCCGTGGGAAACCGACGACGTCGGGGTTTGTGTAGCGTGTACCCCAAATCACGTTGCAGGACCTCTCTTGCACGTGGTACCGAGATCTTATTGGCCTTAGCGAATCGCGTCAGACCACCCAGACTACCGGGTCTTGAGGGATCCCTATACCGTCCCAGTAAAGTCCCAGTCGAAAGCGGCTTCTTATTTTGACCTTTCTTCATAATCGCCAAAGTTTGTACACGCACTGTCTCCACAACTCGAAACGCTGCTCTCGTACCTCGAGATACTTCTTAAATGAATCTGGCTGACGTTTCAACCACAAGATATAAGCGACAAAACGCATCACGTTAGGTTCGACGTCGGTATAGTCAAACACGTCCAGGGGCGAATCACTGACATCGCAGGGGATGGGTTCACGACCGTATCGCGCATAGACTCTAGTGCACTTGGAACACAAGGTCGTCCAACTCCATCGATCGGCCATGGTCGCACACACTCTCGATATCAACCAACTCAAGGCTTGAGACATGGTTCAAAATGATTCAATCCAATTTTATTTCAACTTTCTTATAGGTACAAAAACGTCGTGCCTGATTGGTTCTTACGAAAAACAACACCTCTGATTGGCTAAACGAAAAAGAAGGCGAGAAAAAAAAGACTAGTCTGAAAAGTAATCCTCGTGTACCGTGTTCTTAAGATCTCGTCCCTAGTCATCATCACAGTCTTCCTCGTAGGTATCCATGGCATAATATTTACAATTTCTCATACCACATGCCCCTTTACCGGGTCTCCACTTCAGGGCTTCAGCCTCGTTCCCCTTCACATAGAATGCTTGTCGCATACTCTCCTTACACTCACTACACAGGTCATCCCGATCAGCTTCAATGGCACTAAAGAAAAACCGATCCTTCCACAGATTACGCTGATGCATGAGATCGTAGATCAACTCTTCCAACTTCAGACACGTTTCCCTGTAATCTCCCTTTCTGAAAGTCAGTAACTCTGCCACCCTGGGACTCTCGTCGGACTCCAACACCCGTCGTGATAGGTCTCGTGCGAACCGCAAGGGTTCAAACAGATCACGGATGGTATCTGCCATCACGAACGTGAGGTTATTCGTGGCGATCAAACAGACACTCTCTGCGTCCAGGGCGGGCTCACGACAATAAGCGAATTTGAATTGACCGCTACCACTTCTGTACATCACGCGACACCACTCACCACAGAAAAGGTAAACATTTTCGTTCTTCTTCATCATCTCCAAAATCGTACCACCCCAGTCAGGACGACGTCTCATCAAGAGCTGAAAAGACCACAGACTATCGGGTATTTGACCTAACGGTTCGAAGAGATTGTCAAAAATGTACAGGTCCACTCTGACATCCTTAATGGCATCGAGATCTGTTAACGTGTGTACCTTCTGACCCACGCTCTGCTCCACGAGGTCCCGAATCTGGTTCGAGTTGCTATAGTAATTCATCTTGACACCCTCAGATAAACTCGTTAAACTTCTTTCCTTCTCGATCCGCACGCTTCGTGATCTCCAAACCCGACAAATGAGGGTAGCAACCACGCACACCCCAGTCAATCAAGTGCCTCTGGAGCCTATAGTACAAAGGAGAGACAAGACGTAATTCCAATTCAATTATCCTAACATGTAACGGTCTTTCGCCTTCTTTTTCGACTGAATCCAAAACGTCAGAAGCTCGATTAATCTGTTCTCTCAGATCTTCAAGGATCTCTTTCACGTCTCTCTCATCCAAAATCCTAGGATTCATCACCGCGTCAAGAGAATGATTTCACCGCGGTATGCGTGCTCCTTTTATACCCCGCGCGTCACCTCCACATTCACTCAGTACGCGTACTTTCACTGATCACGCGTACCTTTTTAAAACCAATCGAAATGAAGACAATCACATGACACGACTCTGATTGGATATCCAAAATTGCCTATAAAGTAGAACCGCGTATTCCGTCACGAGTCATTTTTTAAAAGCAGTCCGCATGGATTCACACGTCGAACCCGTCAGGAAAAAGAAAAAATCGTCCAAAAAGAAACTGGAACTGCTCATGCCTAAGAGATTGGAAGGTGAAGGTAAATTACAATCCACCTTAGATAGATGGTTATTCAAAAACACTCGTGCCAGACTACGTTTCAAAGAACGCGTCCTACTCAAAGAGATCACCCCAGACTCCGTCAGTTGGACCACCGTCCCTCTCAAAGGCTTCTCTGAACCTTGGAGCACCTTTTCAATCCAACGTCAAGAAGTCAAACGCGACATGAAAAGTAACCATCGACGTCGAAGACTAAGACTGACTCAAAAAAACGTGCGAAAAACCAGACACATCCTAGAAACCATGCTACGCGAAAACACCTTGATGGGATACTAACGCGTTCTCTAACTTATTCATACAGACCCTAAAAATCTACCTGCCATTCAAGGGGGATGCATGACCGTGATCAGTGAATCCCCTCCTAGAACCATGCAAGTCCTTGAACCGATAGGACTCGATAGGTTCAGGAAAGACAGCCTCATAGAAGTGTCACCTGAAGTGGATCACAGAGGAGAATCAACCGAAGTACAAGTGTTGGAGGAATTCAACCCAGATCAGTTCCTGAACCAACTGAACCCCCAAGTTCACATCTGCCCGCGTTGTATGATACCCATGAAATACGGGAGTGTGAAAACCAAAGAAGGGGGTATCTGGTTTGAGTATTACCGATGTCCCTCTGAACGATTCTACACCAAGTGTTATGTGACCTGCGGTGTTAATGAAGGCGTGAGTGCGTACCTGAGACGCGTCGCCGAACAGACCCACCCCTGCTACAGGAACATCGAGCCAGCCCGTTTCCGATGTCTGTGCAACAAGTCCCTGATCTTAGCCACCTCACACTCCCAGGCCAACCCGGACAGGCTCTATCTCAAGTGTCCCAAGCGCACCTGCAAGTTCTTTCAATGGATCGACGAATACCCCCGTGGAATAGCCCAAGACCTACTGATTAATAACCCAAACTAAGAAAAAGAGACACAGTTTTTAAACACTCCGTTTTTTTTATTTTACACATTAGGTAACCTATCGTTTGCATCGATCATGAGCCTCATTGTATTCTGGTCCAACTTATTGAAAACTTCATAATAAAAGTTTATGACATTCATGTATCGCCTCGCAGTCTTCTTTTGTTTCTTTGTCCACGTGGACTGAAACGGTTCGAAACCGTAGCACAACATAAGACGGTGAAACGTGATCCGGTCCACAGGCGGCTTCACTGTCTGGTTCCAAACAAGGTTCTTGCGAATGGCAAGGATGGCATTAAACAAAGTTCTGCCAAACACTTTCTCAACAATGCGGTATTGGCGTCTGCTGCGTGTCCAGTTCTCACGCTGTTCGTCAAAGAATAACAGGACCTGGTGCAACATCACCTCGAGCTGACTCGAGTCTTTAAAACGGATAACCCAACGACGGCCCGACAGCAAATCTCGTATAGGGAAATCCATCGCTTCGTAAAACCTGGTCCAACCTTCGTCCATCGTATCAATGGCCTCCACGTAGGTCACGTCAGGTTTTCTAGGCACATGGTTTTGCAGCCCAATCTCTCTCAATGCCATGATAACGCTCAATACAATGACTTAGAGTGAAGAGCGGACGAGGCCGATACGCTTTATGCAAGTCAACAACCAATCACAGCTCGAGTAGAAGTCACGTGGTCCTAATAGACCCGGGGGATAGGGGGGTATCCCCCCTCCACGCCCCACGGTCGTAGACTGGACACTATCCTACCGCGCGTATAAAAACGAGCGAGTCGGACCGTGCACTTTCACTCTGAGTCATTCAATGAGCGCCCATTATAGAAGACTTTGGACACTAACATTGCTGTGGATTCTCAACGTCCCAAGTGAGTATGGAAGCGTTAGAGCGTTGTAATACCGAGTTAAACACCTTGAGAAAGCGAGTGCGAGAGTGGATGAAGGATGAAGAAGAGACCCCTTTGTACATGGACCTAGAAAACCTTTTAGGTTTCATAGGAGTGGCTCTGGACGCCATAGATCTCTTGTTCCTTGAAGAGAGGTTGGGGGTCGCTGACGAGGACGACATAAATGATCTAGTGATTCATGTAGACTTTGCACGAAACGTATACCAACAATTATTATGAATTTTCAGACATGGAACACGACCGTTGTTACGTATGCAAACAAAAAAGGCCATGCTGCCGCAAACCGCTCCTCGAATTGGGTAGAAATGGGACCCACGACAAATCCATAAAACCCGTCAATGGAGAGCTTAGAGAAGCCTGGGGACTAGGATGCGTATGGAAAACATGTTGTGGCGCCATCTATGGTATGCACATCAACATGGATACCAACCGTTACGAACCCGTCTTCCTGGGAAACCACTATGCTGAGGCCCTGTCACGTGTCAATCATGTTAAATCGTTCTTGTAAATAAGGGCGCAGGTCAATAGGATCATGCACACGTCCCAACTCTGTAAAAATTAAGTCGTGTCCAAATAAAAAATGTTGTTGTTCTATTTTTTCAGACTCATGTCATTCGCTAACCCCAAGTGTCTATGGTGTAAGGAAGGATTCACACCCAATCACAGTATCAACGACTACTTCGTGAGCATTTGTTGCCAACAATTCTATCACGGAACCTGTAGAGCCCTCCACGCAGATAAAACCTCCCAAACACACTGTCCTCATTGCAAAACCGCAAATTTCGGCGAACCTCACCATGACAGCCCCAAAACCAAGTCCTAAAGAGGTAAGCGATGGTCTAACGGTTAAAAAATAATTGAGTTAGGGGTCTTAAAAATTTTTTTATTTTTTTCACATAGAGACCCCTGGCATGTAAAATCCATTTGGACGAACCCTACCCAGACGAAGATGTCATGCTCCTCTTCCTAGCACAACATTTTCCCTACCCATGGTACATGAGAAAAGACCTCTCCGACATATGGCCCTTCGGACGCGTGTTCGAATCCTCATCAGGCATTCACGGAGAATTTCTCACCCCACAGACCATGATGTTATCACTCGTGCACCTGGGAACCCATGACGAGCAAGCCCTCGGAATGATGAAAAATATAACACAACAAACCATGTACCTTCTCTCGTTAAATGATCTTTATTAAAAATGTTTTTTTCACTCTATGGGTGGTCGTGGTGCAATTTCTTTGATAAATGCTTGGTAGGCTAACTCTTCTCTATCTTCACTATCGCTCCTCCACGCATTCCATCCGGCCTCAAATCCATCCGGCATCTTCTCCAAACGCACAGGGTCTTCAAACGATCTGGACTCGTCCGCAAGCATCTTATCAGACACAGTTTTTCGGAACCTCATCACCTCATCCGCCAGCTTCGATACTTCTTTCTGCAGGATGACATCCATGGCGTGAGAAACAGCGTTCTTCATTATCCTTCCATGAATACCATCCTTAATTACATCCAACACTCTCGCTGCAAAGTCTTCTCTCGATTCGTCGTCTATTCGTGGTAACTCATCCTCAGGAACACTCTCAATCTTCACCGTGGTCTTGATATTCTCTGAAGCCATTCTTCTTGTCGATCTCAAAAACAACAATGACAAACTCACCCACTCAACACCCTTTTATTTTCCACCTACGAACCTCGATTTCAGGCATTGGCTAGCGCCTTATGCACGTGACAACCTCGATTTCATGTTGTCCCTTATCTGCGCATGCGCGAACTGTGACGTCACGGCAGCCATGTTTTGATACTCGGGCGCCATCTTGGATTTTCAAATTTAAAAGAATGTATGGAAAAAAGTAGGTCACGTGGTACAATCCCTGCACGCTGATTGGTTACCGCCCCTATTAACGTCCTTTACTACTTACAGCAAAACTTTTTGAGCCTCATTTTTGAGCTTCTGGGCCGAAGCATAGCCCTACTTCACTTTAAGTCTGAAAGACTAGCCGAGACCGCCTTACGCGCATCGTGATTTTGGGCTACTTCGACTCGATTTCCCGGAACTTGGGAGATAATTCCCAGTCCCGGCCACTCTAAACTAATTCCTGATGGCCTTGGTTTTCAGTGAAATGGACACAGCCAAACTTTTTGAACGTTCACTTTCGAGCTTCAGGGCCGAAATATAGCCCCACTTCACTTTAAGACTGTAAGAGTAGCCGGCACCGCCTTACGCGCCTGGTAATTTTGTCGAACTTCGGCTTGATTTCCTGGGACTTGGGAGATATTTTCCAGTCTCGCAAGCTCTAAACTAACTCCTGAATGCCTTGGTTTTTAGTGAAATGGACACAGGTAAAAGGGGCGCACGCTAGGTTTCCAGGTTGTAGGCCGAAATATAGCCCCACTTTATTTTAAGACCGAAAGTGTACACGAAACCGCCTTAAGCGCATCGAAATTTTTAGCCACTATGGCTCGATCTGCCAAAACTTGGGGGATATTTTCCAGTCCCGGGGACTCTACCCTAACTCTTGATGGCCTTAGTTTGCAGTAAAATGGTCACAGGTAACAGGAGCGCACGCTCGGTGTCGAGCTTCTAGGCCGAAATGTAGCCCCAGTTCATTTTAAGACTGAAAGAGTAAACGAAACTGCCGCACGCTTATCGTAATTTTAAGAAAGTATGGCTCAATTTGCCGAAACTTGGAGGATAGCTTCCAGTCTCGAGGATTCTAAACTATCTCCTGATGGACTTAGTTCTTAGTGAAATGGACACAGGTAAAAGGAGAGCATGCTCGGTGTCGAGCTTGTAGAACCGAAATATAGCCCCACTTCTTTTTCGGAGTAAACGAGTAGCCGAGACCGCCTTACGCGAATGGTGATTTTGAGCATCTTTGGCTCGATTTGCCGGAATTCGGGGAATATTTTCCAGTCCCGAGGACTCTATGCTAACTCCTGATGAAGTTAGTTTTCAGTGATATGTACACAGGCAAAAGGAGCGCACGCTCGGTGTTGAGCTTGTCGGCCGAAATATAGCCCCACTTCATTTTAAGACTGAAAGAGTAGCCGAGACCGCCTTACGCGCATCGTGATTTTGAGCAACTTTGGCTCGATCTGCCAGAATTTGGGAAATATTTTCCAGTCCCAAGGACTCTAAACTAACTCCTGATGGACTAAGATGTCAGTGGAATGGACACAGGTAAAATTAGCGCACGCCCGGTCTCGAGCTTCTAGGTCGAAATATAGCGTCCCTTAATATTAAGACTGAAAGAGTAGCCGAGACCGCCTTACGCGCATCGTGATTTTGGGCCACTTTTGCTCGATTTCCCGCAAGTTGGCGAATAATTTAAAGTCCCGGGGACTTTAAACTAACTCCCGATGACCTTGGTTTGTAGTTTAATGAACACAGCAAAACATTCTGAACGCTCACCTTCGAGCTTAAGGGCCGAAATATAGCCCTACTTACATTTGAGACTGAAAGAATAGCCGAGAGCCCGTTACCCGCATCGTAATTTTCATCAACTTCGGCGCATTTCCTGGAACTTGGAGAAAATTTTCCAGTCCCGGGGACTCTATACTAACGCCTGATGGCCTTGGTTTGCAGTGAAATGGACACAGCAAAACTTTTTGAACACTCACTTTCGAGCTTGTGGGCCTAAATATAGCCACACTTCACTTTAAGACTGAAACAGTAGCCGAGACTGCGTTACGAGCATCGTGATTTTGATCAACTTCTGCTCGCTTTCCTGGAACTTGGAGAATATTTTGCAGTCCCGGGGACTCTAAACTAACTCCTGATGACCATGGTTTGCAGTGAAATTCACACAGCACAAGTTTTTCAACGCACACTTTCGAGCTTCTTGGCCGAAATATAGTCCCACATCATTTACGACTTAAAGAGTAGCCGAGACCGGCGTACGCGCATCGTGATTTTGACCAACTTCGGGTCGATATTCCGGAACTTTGGGGATATTTTCCAGTCCCAGGGACTCTAAACTAACTCTTGATGGCCTTGGTTTGCAGTGAAATGGAGACAGCAAAACTTTTTCAACGCTCACCTTCAAGCTTCTGGGCCGAAATATAGTCCACCTTACTTTAATACTGAAAAAGTAGCCAAGACCGCCTTACGCGCATCGTGATTTTGACAAACTTCGGGTGGATTTCCCGGAACTTAAGGGATATTTTCCATTCCTTTGGACGGTAAACTAGGTGCCGATGGCCTTGTTTTGCAGTGAAATGGACACAGCAAAGCTTTTTGAACGCTCTCTCTCGAGGTTGTGGGCCGAAATATAGCGATACTTCACTTTAAGACTCAAACAGTAGCCGAGACCGCATTTCGGGCATCGTGATTTTGATCAATTTCGGCTCGATTCCCCGGAACTTGCAAAATATTTTCCAGTCCCGCGGACTTTAAACTAACTCGTGCTGGTCTTGGTTTGCAGTGAAAGGGAAACAGAAAAAGTTTTTGGACGCATACTTTCGAGCTTCTGGACCGAAATAGAACCCCACTTCACTTGAAGACTGAAAGAGTAGCCGAGACCGCCCTACGTGCATCGTGATTTTGAGCAACTTCGGCTCGATTTGGCGGAACTAAGGGGATATATTCCAGTTCTGAGGACTCTAAACTAATTCCTGACGGCCTTGGTTTGCAGTAAAATGGACCCAGCAAAACTTTTTGAACGCTCAATTTCGAGCTTCTGGGCCAAAATATAGCCCCCCATTACTTTAACACTGAAAGAGTAGCCGAGACCGCCTTATGCGCATCGTGATTTTCACCAACTTCAGCTCGATTTACCGCAACTTGAGGAATATTTCCAGTCCCAGGGACGCTAAACTAACTCGTGATGGCCTTGGTTTTTAGTGAAATTCAGAGAGGAAAACTTTTTGAACGCTCACTCTCGAGCTTCTGGGCCGACAGTAGAGCCCCATTTTACTTTAATACTGAAAGAGTAGATGAGACCGCCTTACGCGCATCGTAATTTTGACGAACTTCGAATGGATTTCCCGGAACTTGGGGGATATTTCGCAGTCCCTTGGACGCTAAACTAAGTCCTGATGGCCTTGTTTTGAAGTAAAATGGACACAACAAAACTTTTTGAACGCTCACTTTCTAGCTTGTGGGCCGATATATAGCCACACTTCACTTTAGGACTGACACAGTAGCCGAGACCACGTTACGCGCATCATGAATTTCATCAACTTCGGCTCGATTTCCCGCGACTTGGGGGATATTCCCCAGTCCTGGGCACTCTAAACTAACTTCTGATGGCCTTGGTTTGCACTGAAAGTGACAGAGCAAAACGTTTTAAACACTCACTTTCGAGCTTCTGGGCCGAAATATTGCCCCACTTCACTTTAAGACTGAAAGAGTAGCCGAGACCACCTTACGCACATCGTGATTTTGACCAACTTCGGCTCGATTTACCGGAACTTGGGGGATATTTTCCAGTCCCGAGGACTCTTAAGTAACCCCTGATGGCCTTGGTTTGCATTGAAATGGATACAGCAAAACTTTTGAACGCTCAGTTTTGAGCTTCTGGGCCGAAATATAGCCCCACTTCACTTTAAGACTGAAAGAGTAGCCGAGACCGTCTTACGCGCATCGTGATTTTGACCAACGTCTTCTCGATTTTCCGGAACTTGGGAAATACATTCCACTCCCGGGGACTCTAAACTAACTCCTGATAGCCTTGGTTTCCAGTGAAATAGACACAGTAATTTGTTTTGAGCTTTGAGCTTGTGGGCCGAAAAAGAGCCCCACTTAACTTTAAGACTGAAGGAGTAGCCGACACCGCCTTAAGCGCACCGTGATTTTTACCAACTTCGGCTCGATTTGCCGGAACTTGGGGGATATTTTCCAGTCCCGGGGACTCTAAACTAACTCCTGATTGTCTTGGTTTTCAGTGAAATAGACACATCGAAACTTTTTGAACGCTCACTCTCGAGCTTGTGGACCGAAATATAGCCCCACTTTAAGACTGAAAGAGTAGCCGAGACCGTCTTGCGCAAATCGTGATTTTGACCAACTTCGGGTCGGTTTCCCGGAACTTGGGGGATATATTCCATTTCTGCGGGCTCTAAACTAACTCCTGATGGCCTTGGTTTTCAGTGAAATGGACAAAGGAAAGCTTTTTGAACACTCTCTTTGTAGTATCTGGGCCGAAATAGAATCCCACTTCACTTTCAGACTGAAATAGTAGCCGAGACCGCCTCACGCGCATCGTCAGTTAGACCAAGTTCAGCTCGAATTCACGCAACTTTTGGGATATTTTCCAGTCCGGGGGACTCTAAACTAACTCCGGATGGCCTTGGTTTGCACTGAAATGGGCACAGCATAACTTTTTGAACGCCCACTATGGAGCTTCTGGGCCGAAATATAGCCACACTTTACTTTAAGACTGAAACAGTAGCCGAGACCGCATTTCGCGCATCGTCATTTTGATCAACTTCGGCTCGCTTTCCCGGAACCTGGGGAATATTTTCCAGTCCCGGGGACCCTAAACTAACTTTTGATAGCTTTGGTTTGCAATGAAATGAACACAGCAAAACTTTTTGAACGCTCACTTTCGAGCTTCTGGACAGAAATATAGCCCGACTTTACTTTAAGACTGAAAGAGTAGCCGAAACCGCCTTACGTATATCGTAATTTTGACGAACTTCGAATGGATTTCCCGGAACTTGGGGTATATTTTCCAGTCCCCTGGACGCTAAACTAAGTCCTGATGGCCTTGTTTTTCAGTGAAATGGACAGAGCACAACTTTGGAGCTTCTGGGCAGAAAACAATCTGCTGACGTGGCTTGGTTTGCGGTGAAATGGACACAGCAAAACTTTTTGAATGCTCACTTTCTAGCTTTTAGGCCGAAATATAGGCGCACTTGACTTTAAGACTGAAACAGTAGCCGAGACCACGTTACGCGCATCATGAATTTGATCAACGTCGGCTCCAATTCCCGGGACTTGGGGGATATTTTCCAGTCCCAGGGACTCTAAACTAACTCCTGATGGCCTTGGTTTGCATTGAAATGGACACAGCACAATTTTTTGAACGCACACTCTCGAGATTCTGGGCCGAAATATAGCCCCACTTCACTTAAGACTGAAAGAGCAGCCGAGACCGCCTTGCTCCCATCGTGAGTTTGACAAACTTCGGGTCGATATTCCGGAACTTGGGGGATATTTTGCAGTCCCAGGAACTCTAAACTAACTCCTGATGGCCTTGGTTTGCAATGAAATGGACAGAGCAAAACTTTTTGAACGCTCACCTTCGAGCTTCCTGGGCGAAATAAAGCCCCACTTTACTTTAAGACTTAAAGAGTAACCGAGACCACCTTACGCGCATTGTGATTTTGACAAACTTCGGGTGGATCTCCCGGAACTTGGGGAACATTTTCCAGGCCCTTGGACGCTAACCTAAGTCCTGATGGCCTTGTTTTGCTGTGAAATGGACACAGCAAAACTTTTTGAACACTTACTTTGGAGCTTGTGGGCCGAAATATAGCCCGACTTTACTTTAAGACTGAAACAGTAGCCGAGACCGCATTTCGCGCATCGTCATTTTGATCAACTTCGGCTCGCTTTCCCGGAACTTGGGGAGTATTTTCCAGTCCCGGGGATCCTAAACTAACTTTGATAGCTTTGGTTTGCAGTGAAATGCACACAGCAAAACTTTTTGAACGCTCACTTTCGAGCTTCTGGACAGAAATATAGCCCGACTTTACTTTAAGACTGAAAGAGTAGCCGAAACCGCCTTACGTATATCGTAATTTTGACGAACTTCGAATGGATTTCCCGGAACTTGGGGTATATTTTCCAGTCCCCTGGACGCTAAACTAAGTCCTGATGGCCTTGTTTTGAAGTGAAATTGAAACAGCAAAACTTTTTGAATGCTCACTTTCTAGCTTGTGGGCCGAAATATAGGCACACTTGACTTTAAGACTGAAACAGTAACCGAGACCACGTTCCGCGCATCATGAATTTGACAACTTCGGCTCCAATTCCCAGGACTTGGGGGATATTTTCCAGTCCCAGGGACTCTAAACTAACTCCTGATGGCCTTGGTTTGCATTGAAATGGACACAGCACAATTTTTCGAAAGGACACTTTCGAGATTCTGGACCAAAATATAGCCCCACTTCACTTAATACTGAAAGAGTAGCCGAGACCGCCTTGCTCGCATCGTGAGTTTGACAAACTTCGGGTCGATATTCCGGAACTTGGGGGATATTTTGCAGTCCCAGGAACTCTAAACTAACTCCTGATTACCTTGGTTTGCAGTGAAATGGACAGAGCAAAACTTTTTGAACGCTCACCTTCGAGCTTCCTGGGCGAAATAAAGCCCCACTTTACTTTAAGACTTAAAGAGTAACCGAGACCACCTTACGCGCATTGTGATTTTGACAAACATTGGGTGGATCTCCCGGAATATGCGAAACATTTTCCAGTCCCTTGGATGTTAACCTAAGTCCTGATGGCCTTGTTTTGCAGTGAAATGGACACAGCAAAACTTTTTGAACGCTCACTTTCGAGCTTGTGGGCCGAAATATAGCCACACTTTACTTTAAGAATGAAACATTAGCCGAGACCGCATTTCGCACATCGTGATTTTGATCAACTTCGGCTCGCTTTCCCGGAACTTGGGGAATATTTTCCAGTCTCGATGACCCTAAACTAACTTTTGATAGCTTTGGTTTGCAGTGACATGAACACAGCAAAACTTTTTGAACGCTCACTTTCGAGCTTCTGGGCCAAAATATAGCCCCACTTCACTTTAAAACTGAAACAGTAGCCGATACCGCATTTCGCGCATCGTGATTTTGATCAACTTCGGTTCGATTCCCCGGAACTTGGGCCATATTTTTCAGTCCCGGGGACTCTAAACTAACCCCTGATGGCCTTGGTTTGCAGTGAAATGGACACAGGAAAACTTTTTGAACGCTCACTTTCGGGCTTCTGACCCGAAATATAGCCCCACTTCACTTTAAGACTGAAAGAGTAGCCGAGACCGCCTTACGCGAATCGTTATTTTGACCAACTTCGGCTCGATTTCCCGGAAGTTGGGGGATATTTTCCAGTCCCGGGGACTCTAAACTAGCTCCTGATCGCTTTGGTTTGCAGTGAGATAAACACAGGGAAACCTTTTGAACGCTCACTTTCAAGCGTATGGGCAGGAATAAAGCCTCACTTCACTTTAAGACTGAAACAGTAAGCGAGACCGCCTAACGCGCACCGTGATTTTGACCAACTTCGGCTAAATGTCCCTGAACTTGGGGGATATTTTCCAGTCCCGAAGACTCTTAAGTAACCCCTGATGGTCTTGGTTTGCATTGAAATGGATACGGCAAAACTTTTTGAACGCTCACTTTTGAGCTTCTGGGCCGAAATATAGCCCCACTTCACTCTAAGACTGAAAGACTAGCCAAGACCGGCTTGCGCGCATCGTGATTTTCACCAACGGCTTCTCCATTTTCCGGAACTTGGGAAATATATTGCAGTCCCGGGGACTCTAAAGTAACTCCTGATGGCCTTGGTTTGCAGTGATATGGACACAGCAAATTTTTTGCAGCGCTCACTTTGGAGCTTCTGGGCCGAAATAGAGCCCCACTTCACTTTAAGACTGAAAGAGTAGCCGAGGCCGCCTTAGGCGCATCGTGATTTTGAGCAACTTCGGCTTGATCTGCCAGAACTTAAAAGATATTTTCCAGTCCCGGGGACTCTAAACTAACTCATGATGGCCTTGGTTTTCATTGAAATTGAGAGAGGAAAACTTTTTGAACGCTCACTTTCGAGCTTCTGGACCGAAATATAGCCCTACTTCACTTTAAGACTGAAAGAGTAGCCGAGACCGCCTTACGCGAATCGTTATTTTGACCAACTTCGTCTCGATTTCGCGGAACTTGGGGGATATTTTCCAGTCCCGGGCAATGTAAATTACTTCCTGAGGGCCTTGCTTTGCAGTGAAATAGGCACAGCATAACTTTTTGCACGCTCACTTTCGAGCGTGTGGGCCGAAATATACAGCCACGTCACTTTAAGACTCAAAGAGTAGCCGAGACTGCTTTACGCGCATCGTGATTTTGACAAACTTCGGCTCGATTTCCCGGGACTTGGGGGATATTTTGATGTCCCGGACACTGTAAACAATCTGCTGATGTGGCTTGGTTTGCGGTGAAATTGACACAGCAAAACTTTTTGAACTTTCACTTTCGAGCTTCTGGGCCGAAATATAGCCCCAGTTCACTTTAAGAATGAAAGAGTAGCCGAGACCGCCTTACGCTCATCGTGATTTTGACAAAATTCGGCTCGATTTGCCCGAACTTGGGCGATATTTTCCAGTCCCGAGGAGTCTAAACTAACTCCTGATGGCCTTGGTTTGCAGTGAAATGAACACAGCAAAACTTTTTGCACTTTCACTTTCTAGCTTCTCGGCCGAAATATAGCCCCAGTTCACTTTAAGAATGAAAGAGTAGCCGAGACCGCCTTACGCGCATCGTGATTTTGACAAAATTCGCCTCGATTTCCCCGAACTTGGGCGATATTTTCCAGTCCCGAGGAGTCTAAACTAACTCCTCGTGGCCTTGGTTTGCAGTGAAATGAACACAGTAACACTTTTTGAAGGCTTATTTTCGAGCGTCTGGGATGAAATATAGCCCCACTTCACTTTAAGGCTGAAAGAGTAGTTGAGACCGCCTTACGCGCATCGTTATTTTGAGCAACTTCCGCTCGATTTTCTAGAATTTTGGCGATATTTTCAAGTCCCGGGGACTGTAAACTAACTCCTGATGGCCTTGGTTTGCAGTGAAATGGACGCAGGAAAACTTTTTGAACGCTCAGTTTCGAGCTTCTGGGTCGAAATACAACCGTACTTCACTTTAAGACTGAAATAGTAGCCGAGACCGCCTTACGAGCATCGTGATTTTGACCAAGTTCAGCTCGATTTCCCGGAACTTGGGGGATATTGTCTAGTCCGGGGGACTTTAAACTAAGTCCTAATGGCCTTGGTTTGCAGTTAAATGCAGAAAGCGTAACTTTTTAAAGGGTCACTTTCGAGCTTCTGGGCCGAAATATAGGCTCACTTTACTTTAAGACTGAAAGAGTCGCCGAGACCGTCTTACACGCATCGTGATTTTGACCAACTTCCGTTCGATTTCCCGGAGCTTCGGGGATATATTCCAGTCCCGGGGACTCTAAACTAACTGCTGATCGCCTTGGCTTGTAGTGAAATGGACACAGCACATTTTTTTGAACGCTCACTTTCGAGCTTTTCGGCCGAAATATAGCCCTACTTCACTTTAAGACTCAAAGAGTAGCCGAGACCGCCTTACGCGCATCGTAATTTTGACCAACTTCGGCTCGATTTCCCGGAAGTTGGCGAATATTTTCAATTCCCGGGGAAGCTAAACTAACTTCCGATGGCCTTAGTTTGCAGTTAAATGGACACTACTACTACTTTTTGAGACTTAAAGAGTAGCCGGGAGCGCCTTACGCGCATTGTGATTTTGAGGATCTTCGGCTCGATCTGGCGAAACTTGGGAGATATTTTCAAGTCCCAAAGTCTCTAAACTCACTCCTGATTGTCTAAGATGTGAGTGAAATAGAGACAAAAATTTTTCAACCCTTACTTTCGAGCTTCTGGAGTTAAATCTAAGCCCACTTTACCTTAAGACTGAAAGAGTAGCCGAGACCCCCTTAAGCGCATCGTGATTTTGACTAACTTCGGGTGGATTTCCCGTAACTTGGGGGATATTTCCAGTCCCTTGGACGCTAAACTAAGTCGTGATAGCCTTGTTTTGCAGTGAAATGGACACAGCAAAACTTTTTAAACACTCAGTTTCGAGCTTCTGGGCCGAAATATTGCCCCACTTCACTTTAAGACTGAAAGAGTAGCCGAGAAAATTTCCCGGAACTTGGGGGATATTTTCCAGTCCCGGGGACTCTAAACTGACCCCCGACGTCGTTGGTCTGCAGTAAAATGGACACAGCAAAACTTTTTGAACGCTCACTTTTGAGCTTCTGGGCCGAATATAGCTCCACTTAACTTTAAGAGTGAAAGAGTAGCCGAGACCGCCTTACGCCCATCGTAATTTTGACCAACTTCGGCTCGATTTCCCGGAACTTGGGGGATATTTTCCAGTCCCGCGGACTCTAAAGTAACTCCTGATGGCCTTGCTCTGGAGTGAAATGGACACAGCACAACTTTTTGAACGCTCACATTCCAGCTTCAGGGCGGAAATATTGCCCCAGTTCACTTTAAGAAAGAAAGAGTAACCGGGACCGCCTTACGCGCATCGTGATTTTGACCAACTTTGGCGATATTTCCCGGGAAATGGGGGATTTTTCCCGGTACCGGGGACTCTAAAGTAACTCCTGATGGCCTTGGTTTGCAGTGAAATGGACACAGCGCAACTTTTTGAACGCTCACGTTTGAGCTTCTGGGCCGAAGCATAGCCCTACTTCACTTTAAGACTGAAATGCTAGCCGAGACCGCCTTACGCGCATCGTGATTTTGGGCTACTTCGGCTCGATTTCCCGTTACTTGGGAGATCATTCCCAGTCCCGGGCACTCTAAACTAATTCCTAATTGGTTTTCAGTGAAATGCACACAGCCAAACTCTTTGAACGTTCACTTTCCAGCTTTTCGGCCGAAATATAACCCCACTTCACTTTAAGACTGAAAGAGTAGCCGGGACCGCCTTACGCGCATGGTAATTTTGTCGAACTTCGGCTTGATTTCCTGGGACTTGGGGGATATTTTCCACTCCCGCAAGCTCTAAACTAACTCCTGAATGCCTTGGTTTTTAGTGAAATGGACACAGGTAAAAGGGGCGCACGCTAGGTTTCCAGGTTGTAGGCCGAAATATAGCCCCACTTTATTTTAAGACTGAAAGTGTACACGAAACCGCCTTAAGCGCATCGAAATTTTTAGCCACTATGGCTCGATCTGCCAAAACTTGGGGGATATTTTCCAGTCCCGGGGACTCTACCCTAACTCTTGATGGCCTTAGTTTGCAGTAAAATGGTCACAGGTAACAGGAGCGCACGCTCGGTGTCGAGCTTCTAAGCCGAAATGTAGCCCCAGTTCATTTTAAGACTGAAAGAGTAAACGAAACTGGCGTACGCTTATCGTAACTTTAAGAAAGTATGGCTCAATTTGCCGAAACTTGGAGGATAGCTTCCAGTCTCGAGGATTCTAAACTATCTCCTGATGGACTTAGTTCTTAGTGAAATGGACACAGGTAAAAGGAGAGCACGCTCGGTGTCGAGCTTCTAGAACCGAAATATATCCCCACTTCATTTTCGGAGTAAACGAGTAGCCGAGACCGCCTTACGCGCATCGTGATTTTGAGCATCTTTGGCTCGATTTGCCGGAATTCGGGGAATATTTTCCAGTCCCGAGGACTCTATGTTAACTCCTGATGAACTTAGTTTTCAGTGATATGTACACAGGCAAAAGGAGCGCACGCTCGGTGTTGAGCTTGTCGGCCGAAATATAGCCCCACTTCATTTTAAGACTGAAAGAGTAGCCGAGACCGCCTTACGCGCATCGTGATTTTGAGCAACTTTGGCTCGATCTGCCAGAATTTGGGAAATATTTTCCAGTCCCAAGGACTCTAAACTAACTCCTAATGGCCTAAGATGTCAGTGAAATGGACACAGGTAAAACTAGCGCACGCCCGGTCTCGAGCTTCTAGGTCGAAATATTAATTAATATTAATTTTAAGACTGAAAGAGTAGCCGAGACCGCCTTACGCGCATCGTGATTTTGGGCCACTTTTGCTCGATTTCCCGGAAGTTGGCGAATAATTTAAAGTCACGGGGATGCTAAACTAACTCCCGATGACCTTGGTTTGCAGTTTATTGAACACAGCAAAACATTCTGCACGCTCACCTTCGAGCTTCAGGGCCGAAATATAGCCCTACTTAAATTTAAGACTCAAAGAATAGCCGAGAGCCCGTTACGCGCATCGTAATTTTCATCAACTTCGGCACCGTTTCCTGGAACTTGGAGAATATTTTCCAGTCCCGGTGACTCTATACTAACTCCTGATGGCCTTGGTTTGCAGTGAAATGGACACAGCAAAACTTTTTGAACGCTCACTTTCGAGCTTGTGGGCCTAAATATAGCCACACTTCACTTTAAGATTGAAACAGTAGCCGAGAGCGCGTTACGCGCATCGTGATTTTGATCAACTGCTGCTCGCTTTCCTGGAACTTGGGGAATATTTTCCAGTCCCGGCGACTCTAAACTAACTCCTGATGGCCATGGTTTGCAGTGAAATTCACACAGCACAAGTTTTTGAACGCACACTTTCGAGCTTCTAGGCCGAAATATAGTCCCACATCACTTACGACTTAAAGAGTAGCCGAGACCGGCGTGCGCGCATCGTGATTTTGACCAACTTCGGGTCGATATTCCGGAACTTGGGGGATATTTTCCAGTCCCAGGGACTCTAAAGTAACTCTTGATAGCCTTGGTTTGCAGTGAAATGGAGACAGCAAAACTTTTTGAACGCTCACCTTCAAGCTTCTGGGCCGAAGTATAGCCCACTTTACTTTAATACTGAAAAAGTAGCCGACACCGCCTTACGCGCATCGTGATTTTGACAAACTTCGGGTTGATTTCCCGGAACTTGGGGGATATTTTCCAGTCCCTTGGACGCTAAACTAGGTGCCGATGGCCTTGTTTTGCAGTGAAATGGACACAGCAAAGCTTTTTGAACGCTCACTTTCGAGCTTGTGGCCCGAAATATAGCCATACTTCACTTTAAGAGGCGCCCTCTGTAATTTTCAACTATGGCCATTTGGACCAGAAAAAATCAAATTCCTCAAACTTTCTCAGATGAATGGTCTAGATAAGTGATTCACAAAAATATAACTTTCAGTTCAATTCGATTCGTATTTTAGCGCTGGGGCCACCATCTTGGTTTTGCCCCTCTGAGAGGGCTTTCAGCGGCCATTTTAGGGCACATTTTTAACAATTTGCCATACAAAGAAAACGATCTAAATTCGGGTAAAAACCCTTTATTCGAGACAAGCAAATGTTTCTTGTTACATTGAGAGGCTGTTTTGGCAATTTGATCATCACCTGATTTTTCTACAGAATTTTAAATTTCTTCCCTTTCGGACTACTCATGAAGCGCCATAAAAAAGGCGAAGTTTAAAGGAAAATATCGCCAAAAGTACATCACTTGAGATCCCAAAACTACCCTCCACTTAAAGAGCAATGTCTCACCTGTAAAAACATGCAATAAAATTTTGGGGCAGTTAAAACTGTAAAATGTTAGAAGAAGAAGTTTAAGCTGTGCTTTTGTCAACAAAGACCGCCGTCCTAATTAGCATAATAACGTGAAAATAACGATGCACAGAGAAAATAATGATATATTCCACTTACCTCGCGACATGTCGACAACTGGATGTTCCACGATGCCTCATGTTATATTTCCAGTATGTTTCAGCCACATTTTCGCTGATTAGTGTACGAAATCACTCTCAGACATCGCCACGGTTAAGCAGATTTCAACTCTCCGAAACCCGCTTCATAACATCTACCAATATTATTTGTCTTTCGCCTCATAAGCCGCCGTTTACAAGAAGTTTAACAATTTGCTGAGATCCTAACTGGCCCAGAACTCTGTTAGCAGCCTTTAAAATCCTCCTCTTAATCGAGGATTCTCATCAAGAACTCGTTTAAGCTCAGTTCTGTTTTGATCTGTTGTGTACCCGCCATTATTCCAGAGATTGCGTTACATTTGACAAATGCACATTCCCACGGGTAGGGGTAGGGTGGGTAGGAAGTGAAAATGTAACAGACATTAAAGCCATTTTACGCATTTCTGTGGCTAAACTATTGTAGAATGATTTGAACATGAGCTTCTGCTTGCAGGTATTTTCTAGTTTATTTTTGGAGGGTAGGGGGGGTCGTGTATTAGAAAAAAAAAGGGAAAAAAGAAAACGATGGACAGTATCAAGTTAAAAGATTATGATCTGTGTATCTTGATCAGCTTTATCAGTTCATCAGTGAGGCCCTATTAGGGGTTTTCAGGATACTGGATATTTGGGGTAAAAAATTAACAGGATGCAAGAAATTTAGGGGAAAAATTAATGGGGTAGATAATGTTTAGATCAGATAAAGCGGGACAGTCGTGTCTTTCGCTGCCGGAAGTGCCATCAAATTTTGCAAAAGACAACAGACTGACGAATAGTGCGCAGGAAGTAATGATAAGCGACATTTTATTGAAACTTCTTACATTTTCTTAGCCGTTTCACTTTTGCATCAGAAAAGAAAATGCTCAGAAAATTACTGAAGGGCAGTTAAGGACGGTGCCTTCCATTTTAGGCATGGTTTAAAGGCCAGGCGCGCTTGGGTTGGAACTAGTGACGTAATTAACTACCCTACCAAGCGTGCGACTTAAAAAAAAATCCTATTGTGGCCGAAACAAATTTTGCACTAAAATTACGAGCCTGTACTAAAACCGGGATTACCAGAAAAGCAGCATATCGCTAAGCACTAACTGTGAACGGCTTCCAGCTGAAAAGCTAGCTTTTATCGTATCCGTAGAAAAAATCATACTGAAATTCAACGGTAGATGGCATAATGCGCGCGCAAAACAATTGCGAGACGTCAATGTTTAACTTACTTGGAAAGTAACAGGAAAAAATGTAACGGACACCGACAAAGTTTTCGAAAGGATGAAACAACTCATTTAACTTTTTAAAAAGGGGTGATTACAGCTACATTTTATGGTATGAATTGGAAGTGGCAAGCCTATCCGACAGTGCATTAGTTTTTGGCTGTGAGGAAAAGTTATGTAGACTGTATTTTGGCTAAGCCAGAGGAGTGCTGTTGCGACGATTCTGTTATTAAATACATATCAAAAGTGGTTTTTATGTTACCACTTACCACGTAGTTTAAAAATGTTTTTTAATATGTTTAGTTTTCTGCATGTAAAGGCGAACCTTAGGAGAATCTGTGAAGAAATATCTTTACCTTTTTTTCAGAAAAATGCTACTTTCAGCATTAGCTAATTATCTCGGAAAAATTAATGACTACCCCCAGTTTTCTTTGTGGATTCTAATAACCCTGGCTAAGATCTACTTTTTCCACGTTTGCTTAATCTGGCGGAAACACGTTTGTATTTTGTAGGCACCATTCGTTATGCGCCTGAGGCACCCCACAGCCACTAATGTCGTTCAGTTCTGTGATGGAGCACAGCTGCATGTCTGCACAAGACTAGTTTTCAACCCTAGGCAGGCCGCTTTAAAATATCCGCATCTATTAAGCGAAGCACTAATGTTGACGCTTAGCTTTTTAAAGACATTACAGATGCGTTTAAGGCACACAAGTTGAATGAGTCATAAGCAATTGGATGAGTTAAATTACACTTGTCAAAAATATCTGCAGCTTGATTCTCAGCGGTTGTTGTGTCTTGTTGGAGCCCCTTCTCCTGTCTGTTTCTGAGATTTGTAGCCATTCGCGACAGGAAGGTTTAAACGTGGCAAGGAGTCAGGAACTCATCACAGGTGAACCGCCTAATTCTGGCCTCATCTTTTGAGCGCCTCATCTTTTGTGCTACAGTAATTGCTTCGACTTTTATGGCCGTTTCCTGACCCGAGAAAAACTTTTCTTGCGCACTGCTTGTCAGTCTGTTGCCTTTCGCAGCATTTGATGGCATTTCGGGCAGCGAAAGACACAAGTATAATGCTGAACAAAAAAAAACAAGGAAGAGGCTTTTTATTGGAGTTCTATCCGTATTCTATTTGTAATAAATGAAAATTTTCGGCAAAAACCAATGGCTGTCAATGAGATTAGGGTAGTTGTTTACAAATATAGTGTGGAATGATGTGAAGTTTATGTGAAATAAATGTTGTGTGGAATGTTGTGCCTCGATCGCTTTGCAGACACAAAAGTTGCCATGTAAGAAATTCTTGTTAAACGGTACAGAATTCGGGACACATTTCATTCTCTGTTTATTTCTCCAGCCCCGTCTTTATCTATCTATTCAGTGTAACAAGTGTGGGCTTCGAAATTACTAACAAGGAGCTGCGTTACCTAACCTTAAAACCTCTAAAATCTGATACAAAACTTTCATATTCCACCGTGATATAAGTACTAAGAGTCCAGAATAAATGCTTATAGCAGTTGACGTACATTTATTTTATCCTAAATAGCTGACCATTGTTGAGGCCCCATAGTGGGAGGGGGGAAGGGGGGGGTTTCGGTGTATCCCTTATCCTATTAATTTTTGTCCTAAATATCTTGTATCCTGTTAAATCCAACTCAACGATTCCCTACTCAATTAATGTCCTGTTTTATCTGATCTAAACATGCTCTACCTCATTAATATTTCCCCTAAATTTATTCCATCCTATTAACTTTTTACCCAAATATCCAGTATCCTGAAAACCCCTAATAGGGCCTCACTGATGAACTGATAAAGCTGATCAAGATACACAGATCATAATCTTTTAACTTGATACTGTCCATCGTTTTCTTTTTTCCCTTTTTTTTTCTAATACACGACCCCCCCCTACCCTCCAAAAATAAACTAGAAAATACCTGCAAGCAGAAGCTCATGTTCAAATCATTCTACAATAGTTTAGCCACAGAAATGCGTAAAATGGCTTTAATGTCTGTTACATTTTCACTTCCTACCCACCCTACCCCTACCCGTGGGAATGTGCATTTGTCAAATGTAACGCAATCTCTGGAATAATGGCGGGTACACAACAGATCAAAACAGAACTGAGCTTAAACGAGTTCTTGATGAGAATCCTCGATTAAGAGGAGGATTTTAAAGGCTGCTAACAGAGTTCTGGGCCAGTTAGGATCTCAGCAAATTGTTAAACTTCTTGTAAACGGCGGCTTATGAGGCGAAAGACAAATAATATTGGTAGATGTTATGAAGCGGGTTTCGGAGAGTTGAAATCTGCTTAACCGTGGCGATGTCTGAGAGTGATTTCGTACACTAATCAGCGAAAATGTGGCTGAAACATACTGGAAATATAACATGAGGCATCGTGGAACATCCAGTTGTCGACATGTCGCGAGGTAAGTGGAATATATCATTATTTTCTCTGTGCATCGTTATTTTCACGTTATTATGCTAATTAGGACGGCGGTCTTTGTTGACAAAAGCACAGCTTAAACTTCTTCTTCTAACATTTTACAGTTTTAACTGCCCCAAAATTTTATTGCATGTTTTTACAGGTGAGACATTGCTCTTTAAGTGGAGGGTAGTTTTGGGATCTCAAGTGATGTACTTTTGGCGATATTTTCCTTTAAACTTCGCCTTTTTTATGGCGCTTCATGAGTAGTCCGAAAGGGAAGAAATTTAAAATTCTGTAGAAAAATCAGGTGATGATCAAATTGCCAAAACAGCCTCTCAATGTAACAAGAAACATTTGCTTGTCTCGAATAAAGGGTTTTTACCCGAATTTAGATCGTTTTCTTTGTATGGCAAATTGTTAAAAATGTGCCCTAAAATGGCCGCTGAAAGCCCCCTCAGAGGGGCAAAACCAAGATGGTGGCCCCAGCGCTAAAATACGAATCGAATTGAACTGAAAGTTATATTTTTGTGAATCACTTATCTAGACCATTCATCTGAGAGAGTTTGAGGAATTTGATTTTTTCTGGTCCAAATGGCCATAGTTGAAAATTACAGAGGGCGCCTCTTAAGACTGAAACAGTAGCCGACACCACGTTTCGCGCATCGTGATTTTGATCAACTTCGGCTCGATTTCCCGGAACTTGCGAAATATTTTCCAGTCCCGGGGACTCTAAACTAACTCGTGCTGGTCTTGGTTTGCAGTGAAACGGAAACAGAAAAAGTTTTTGAACGCATACTTTCAAGCTTCTGGACCGAAATAGAACCCCACTTCACTTGAAGACTGAAAGAGTAGCCGAGACCGCCTTACGTGCATCGTGATTTTGAGCAACTTTGCCGGAACTAAGGGGATATATTCCAGTTCTGAGGACTCTAAACTAATTCCTGATGGCCTTGGTTTGCAGTAAAATGGACCCAGCAAAACTTTTTGAACGCTCAATTTCGAGCTTCTGGGCCAAAATATAGCCCCCCATTACTTTATCACTGAAAGAGTAGCCGAGACCGCCTTACGCGCATCGTGATTTTGACAAACTTCGGGTTGATTTGCCGGAACTTGGGGGATATTTTCCAGTCCCGGGGACTCTCAACTAACTCCTGCTTGTCTTGGTTTGCAGTGAAATGGACACAGCGAAAGTTTTTGAACGCTCACTCTCGAGCTTCTGGGCCGAAATAGAGCCCCATTTTACTTTAAGACTGAAAGAGTAGGCGAGACCGTCTTGAGCGAATCGTGATTTTGACCAATTTCGCGTTTATTTCCCGAAACTTGGGGGATATATTCCAGTCAAAGGGACTCTAAAGTAACTCCTGATGGCCTTGGTTTTCAGTGAAATGGACAGAGCACAACTTTGGAGCTTCTGGGCAGAAATATAGCCCCACTTTACTTTAAGACTGAAAGAGTAGATGAGACCGCCTTACGCGCATCGTAATTTTGACGAACTTCGAATGGATTTCCCGGAACTTGGGGGATATTTTGCAGTCCCTTGGACGCTAAACTAAGTCCTGATGGCCTTGTTTTGAAGTAAAATGGAGACAACAAAACTTTTTGAACGCTCACTTTCTAGCTTGTGGGCCGAAATATAGCCACACTTCACTTTAGCACTGACACAGTAGCCGAGACCACGTTACGCGCATCATGAATTTGGTCAACTTCGGCTCGATTTCCCGGGACTTGGGGGATATTCTCCAGTCCCAGGGACTCTAAACAAACTTCTGATGGCCTTGGATTGCACTGAACGTGACAGAGCAAAACTTTCTAAACACTCACTTTCGAGCTTCTGGGCCGAAATATTGCCCCACTTCACTTTAAAACTGAAAGAGTAGCCGAGACCACCTTACGCACATCGTGATTTTGACCGACTTGGGCTGAATTTACCGGAACTTGGGGGGATATTTTCCATTCCCGAGGACTCTTATGTAACCCCTGATGGCCTTGGTTTGCATTGAAATGGATACAGCAAAACTTTTTGAACGCTCACTTTTGAGCTTCTGGGCCGCAATATAGCCCCACTTCACTTTAAGACTGAAAGAGTAGCCGACACCGCCTTAAGCACACCGTGATTTTGACCAACCTCGGCTCGATTTGCCGGAACTTGGCGGATATTTTCCAGTCCCGGGGACTCTAAACTAACTCCTGATTGTCTTGGTTTTCAGTGAAATGGACAGAGCGAAACTTTTTGAACGCTCACTCTCGAGCTTCTGGACCGAAATATAGCCCCACTTCACTTTAAGACTGAAAGAGTAGCCGAAACCGCCTTACGTATATCGCAATTTTGACGAACTTCGAATGGATTTCCCGGAACTTGGGGTATATTTTCCAGTCCCTTGGACGCTAAACTAAGTCCTGATGGCCTTGTTTTGAAGTGAAATGGACACAGCAAAAGTTTTTGAACGCTCACTTTCTAGCTTGTGGGCCGAAATATAGGCACACTTGACTTTAAGACTGAAACAGTAGCCGAGACCACGTTACGCGCATCATGAATTTGATCAACGTCGGCTCCAATTCCCGGGACTTGGGGGATATTTTCCAGTCCCGGGGACTCTAAACTAACTCCTGATGGCCTTGGTTTGCATTGAAATGGACACAGCACTATTTTTTGTACGCACACTTTCGAGCTTCTGGGCCGAAATATAGCCCCACTTCACTTAAGACTGAAAGAGCAGCCGAGACCGCCTAGCTCACATCGTGATTTTGACAAACTTCGGCTCGATTTCCCGCAACTTGGGGGATATTTTAATGTCCCGGAGACTGTAAACTATCTCCTGATGTGGCTTGGTTCGCGGTGAAATTGACACAGGAAAAGTTTTTGAACTTTCACTTTCGAGCTTCTGGGCCGAAATATAGCCCGAGCTCACTTTAAAGAATGAAAGAATAGCCCAGACCGCCTTACGCGCTTCGTGATTTTGACCAACTTTGGCTCGATTTCCCGGGAAATGGGGAATATTTTCCGGTACCGGGGACTCTAAAGTAACTCCTGATTGCCTTGGTTTGCATTGAAATGGAGAGAGCAAAACTTTTTCAACGCTCCCCTTCGGGCTTCTGAGCCGAAATATAGCCCCACTTCAGTTTAAGACTGAAAGAGTAGCCGACACCGTCCTACGCGCATCGTGATTTTGACCAACTTCGGCTCGATTTCCCGAAACTTCGGGTATATATTCAAGTCCCAAGGACTCTAAACTAACCCCTGATGGCCTTGGTCTGCAGTGAAATGGACACAGCAATTTTTTTTGAACGCTTACTTTCGAAATTCTGGGCCGAAATATAGCCCCACTTCACTTTAAGACTGAAATAGTAGCCGAGACCGCCTTAGACGCATCGTGATTTTGACCAACTTCGGCTTGAGTTGCCAGAACTGAAGGGATATTTTCCAGTCCCGTGGACTCTAAACTAAGTCATGATGGCCTTGGTTTTCAGTTAAATTGAGAGAGCAAAACTTTTTGAACGCTCACTTTCGAGCTTGTGGGCCGAAATATACAGCCACGTCACTTTAAGACTAAAAGAGTAGCCGAGACTGCTTTACAGGCATCGTGATTTTGACAAACTTCGGCTCGATTTTCCGGGACTTGGGGAATATTTTGATGTCCCGGACACTGTAAACAATCTGCTGATGTGGCTTGGTTTGCGGTGAAATGGACACAGCAAAAGGTTTTAAACTTTCACTTTCTAGCTTCTCGGCCGAAATATAGCCCCAGTTCACTTTAAGAATGAAAGAGTAGCGGAGACCGCATTACGCGCATCGTGATTTTGACAAAATTCGCCTCGATTTCCCCGAACTTGGGCGATATTTTCCAGTTCCGAGGAGTCTAAACTAACTCCTCATGGCCTTGGTTTGCAGTGAAATGAACACAGTAACACTTTTTGAAGGCTTATTTTCGAGCGTCTGGGATGAAAAAATAGCCCCACTTCACTTTTAGACTCAAAGAGTAGGCGAGACCGCCTTACGCGCATCGTTATTTTGAGCAACTTCCGCTCGATTTTCTAGAATTTTGGCGATATTTTCAAGTCCCGGGGACTCTAAACTAACTCCTGATTGCCTTGGTTTGCAGTGAAATGGACGCAGGAAAACTTTTTGAACGCTCAGTTTCGAGCTTCTGGGTCGAAATACAACCGTACTTCACTTTAAGAATGAAAGAATAGCTGAGACCGCATTACGCGCATCGTGATTTTGACAAAATTTGCCTCGATTTCCCCGAACTTGGGCGATATTTTCCAGTCCCGAGGAGTCTAAACTAACTCCTCATGGCCTTGGTTTGCAGTGAAATGAACACAGTAACACTTTTTGAAGGCTTATTTTCGAGCGTCTGGGATGAAAAAATAGCCCCACTTCACTTTAAGACTCAAAGAGTAGGCGAGACCGCCTTACGCGCATCGTTATTTTGAGCAACTTCCGCTCGATTTTCTAGAATTTTGGCGATATTTTCAAGTCCCGGGGACTGTAAACTAACTCCTGATTGCCTTGGTTTGCAGTGAAATGGACGCAGGAAAACTTTTTGAACGCTCAGTTTCGAGCTTCTGGGCCAAAATACAGCCGTATTTCACTTTAAGACTGAAATAGTAGCCGAGACCGCCTTACGAGCATCGTGATTTTGACCAAGTTCAGCTCGATTTCCCGGAATTTGGGGGATATTTTCCAGTCCGAGGGACCTTAAACTAAGTCCTGATGGCCTTGGTTTGCAGTTAAATACAGAAAGCGTAACTTTTTAAAGGGTCACTTTGGAGCTTCTGGGCCGAAATATAGCCCCACTTTACTTTAAGAGTGAAAGAGTAGCCGAGACCGCCTTACGCCCATCGTAATTTTGACCAACTTCGGCTCGATTTCCCGGAACTTGGGGGATATTTTCCAGTTTCGCGGACTCTAAAGTAACTCCTGATGGCCTTGCTCTAAAGGGAAATGGACAGAGCACAACTTTTTGAACGCTCACTTTCGAGCTTCTGGGCGGAAATATTGCCCCAGTTCATTTTAAGAATGAAAGAGTAACCGGGACCGCCTTACGCGCATCGTGATTTTGAGCAACTTTGGCTCGATTTCCCGGGAAATGGGCGATATTTTCCGGTACCGGGGACTCTATACTAACTCCTGATTGCCTTGGTTTGCAGTGAAATGGACAAAGCACAACTTTTTGAACCCTCACTTTTGAGCTTCTGGGCCGAAGCATAGCCCTACTTCACTTTAAGACTGAAAGACTAGCCGAGACCGCCTTACGCGCATTGTGATTTTGGGCCACTTTTGCTCGATTTCCCGGAAGTTGGTGAATAATTTAAAGTCCCGGGGACGCTAAACTAACTCCCGATGATCTTGGTTTGCACTTTAACGAACACAGCAAACCATTCTGAACGCTCACCTTCGAGCTTCAGGGCCGAAATATAGGCCTACTTAAATTTAAGACTGAAAGAATAGCCGAGAGCCCGTTACGCACAGCGTAATTTTCATCAGCTTCGGCGCCATTTCCTGGAATTAGGAGAATATTTTCCAGTCCCGCAGACTCTAAAGTAACTGCTGATGGCCTTGGTTTGCAGTGAAATGGACACAGCAAAACTTTTTGAACGCTCACTTTCGAGCTTGTTCGCCTAAATATAGCCACACTTCACTTTAAGACTGAAACAGTAGCCGAGACCGCGTCACGCGCATCGTGATTTTGATCAACTTCTGCTCGCTTTCCTGGAACTTGGGGTATATTTTCCAGTCCCGGCGACTCTAAACTAACTCCTGATGGCCATGGTTTGCAGTGAAATTCACACAGCACAAGTTTTTGAACGCACACTTTCGAGCTTCTAGGCCGAAATATAGTCCCACATCACTTACGACTTAAAGAGTAGCCGAGACCGGCGTGCGCGCATCGTGATTTTGACCAACTTCGGGTCGATATTCCGGAACTTGGGGGATATTTTCCAGTCCCAGGGACTCTAAAGTAACTCTTGATGGCCTTGGTTTGCAGTGAAATGGAGACAGCAAAACTTTCTGAACGCTCACCTTCAAGCTTCTGGGCCGAAATCTAGCCATACTTCACTTTAAGACTGAAACAGTAGCCGAGACCACGTTTCGCGCATCGTGATTTTGATTAACTTCGGCTCGATTTCCCGGAACTTGCGAAATATTTTCCAGTCCCGGGGACTCTAAACTAACTCGTGCTGGTCCTGGTTTGCAGTGAAACGGAAACAGAAAAAGTTTTTGAACGGATACTTTCGAGCTTCTGGACCGAAATATAGTCCCACATCACTTACGACTTACAGAGTAGCCGAGACCGGCGTGCGCGCATCGTGATTTTGACCAACTTCGGGTCGATATTCCGGAACTTGGGGGATATTTTCCAGTCCCAGGGACTCTAAACTAACTCGTGCTGGTCTTGGTTTGCAGTGAAACGGAAACAGAAAAAGTTTTTGAACGCATACTTTCGAGCTTCTGGACCGAAATAGAACCCCACTTCACTTGAAGACTGAAAGAGTAGCCGAGACCGCCTTACGTGCATCGTGATTTTGAGCAACTTCGGCTCGATTTGCCGGAACTTGGGGGATATATTCCAGTTCTGAGGACCTAAACTAATTCCTGATGGCCTTGGTTTGCAGTAAAATGGACCCAGCAAAACTTTTTGAACGCTCAATTTCGAGCTTCTGGGCCAAAATATAGCCCCCCATTACTTTAATATCGAAAGAGTAGCCGAGACCGCCTTACGCGCATCGTGATTTTGAGCAACTTCGGCTGGATTTGCCGGAACTTGGGGGATATTTTCCAGTCCCGGGGACTCTCAACTGACTCCCGCTTGTCTTGGTTTGCAGTGAAATGGACACAGCGAAAGTTTTTGAACGCTCACTCTCGAGCTTGTGGGCCGAAATAGAGCCCCATTTGACTTTAAGACTGAAAGAGTAGGCGACACCGTCTTGAGCGAATCGTGATTTTGACCAATTTCGCGTTCATTTCCCGAAACTTGGGGGATATATTCCAGTCAAAGGGACTCTAAAGTAACTCCTGATGGCCTTGGTTTTCAGTGAAATGGACAGAGCACAACTTTGGAGCTTCTGGGCAGAAATATAGCCCCACTTTACTTTAAGACTGAAAGAGTAGATGAGACCGCCTTACGCGCATCGTAATTTTGACGAACTTCGAATGGATTTCCCGGAACTTGGGGGATATTTTGCAGTCCCTTGGACGCTAAACTAAGTCCTGATGGCCTTGTTTTGAAGTAAAATGGAGACAACAAAACTTTTTGAACGCTCACTTTCTAGCTTGTGGGCCGAAATATTGCCACACTTCACTTTGGGACTGACACAGTAGGCGAGACCACGTTACGCGCATCATGAATTTGATCAACTTCGGCTCGATTTCCCGGGACTTGGGGGATATTCTCCAGTCCCGGGGACTCTAAACAAACTTCTGATGGCCTTGGATTGCACTGAAAGTGACAGAGCAAAACTTTTGAAACACTTACTTTCGAGCTTCTGGGCCGAAATATTGCCCCACTTCACTTTAAGACTGAAAGAGTAGCCGAGACCACCTTACGCACATCGTGATTTTGACCGACTTCGGCTCGATTTACCGGAACTTGGGGGATATTTTCCAGTCCCGAGGACTCTTAAGTAGCCCCTGATGGCCTTGGTTTGCATTGAAATGGGTACAGCAAAACTTTTTGAACGCTCAGTTTTGAGCTTCTGGGCCGAAATATAGCCCCACTTCACTTTAAGACTGAAAGAGTAGCCCAGACCGCCTTACAAGCATCGTGATTTTGACCAACGTCTTCTCGATTTTCCGGAACTTGGGAAATACATTCCACTCCCGGGGACTCTAAACTAACTCCTGATAGCCTTGGTTTGCAGTGAAATAGACACAGTATTTTTTTGTGAGCTTTGAGCTTGTGGGCCGAAATAGAGCCCCACTTCACTTTAAGACTGAAGGAGTAGCCGACACCGCCTTAAGCGCACCGTGATTTCGACCAACTTCGGCTCGATTTGCCGGAACTTGGGGGATATTTTCCAGTCCTGGGGACTCTAAACTAACTCCTGATTGTCTTGGTTTTCAGTGAAATGGACACAGCGAAACTTTTTGAACACTCACTCTCGAGCTTCTGGACCGAAATATAGCCCCACTTTACTTTAAGACTGAAAGAGTAGCCGAGACCGTCTTGCGCAAATCGTGATTTTGACCAACTTCGGGTCGGTTTCCCGGAACTTGGGGGATATATTCCATTTCCGAGGGCTCTAAAGTAACTCCTGATGGCCTTGGTTTTCTGTGAAATGGACAAAGGAAACCTTTTAGAACACTCTCTTTGTAGCTTCTGGGCCGAAATAGAATCCCACTTCACTTTCAGACTGAAATAGTAGCCGACACCGCCTCACGCGCATCGTCAGTTAGACCAAGTTCAGCTGGATTTCACGCAACTTTTGGGATATTTTCCAGTCCGGGGGACTCTAAACTAACTCAGGGTGGGCTTGGTTTGCACTGAAAAGCGCACAGCATAACTTTTTGACGCCCACTTTGGAGCTTGTGGGCCAAAATATAGCCCCACTTCACTTAAGACTGAAAGAGTAGCCGAGATCGCCTTACGCGCATCGTGATTTTGACCATTTTCGGATCGATTTCTCGGAACTTGGGGGATATTTTCCAGTCCCGGGAACTCTAAACTAACTCCTGATCGCCTTGCTTTGCATTGAAATGGACAGAGCAAAACTTTTTGAACGCTCACTTTCGAGCTTGTCGGCCGAAATATAGCCACACTACTTTAAGACTGAAATAGTAGCCGAGACCGCATTTCGCGCATCGTGATTTTGATCAACTTCGGCTCGCTTTTCTGGAACTTGGGGAATATTTTCCAGTCCTGGGGACCCTAAGCTAACTTTTGATAGCTTTGGTTTGCAGTGAAATGCACACAGCAAAACTTTTTGAACGCTCACTTTCGAGCTTCTGGACAGAAATATAGCCCCACTTCACTTTAAGACTGAAAGGGTAGCCGAGACCGCTTTGGGAGCATCGTGATTTTGACCAACTTCAGCTCGATTTACCGGAACTTAGGGAATATTTTCCAGTCCCAGGGACGCTAGACTAACTCCTGATGACTTTTGTTTACACTGAAATAAACACAGGGAAACTTTTTGAACGTCCACTTTCGGGCTTCTGGCCCGAAATATAGCCCCACTTCACTTTAAGACTGAAAGAGTAGCCGAGACTACCTTACGCAAATCGTGATTTTGACCAACTTCGGCTCGATTTCCCGGAAGTTGGGCGATATTTTCCAGTCCCGGGGACTCTAAACTAGCTCCTGAGGGCTTTGGTTTGCAGTGAAATAAACACAGGGAAACTTTTTGAACGCTCACTTTCAAGCTCCTGGGCAGGAATAAAGCCTCACTTCACTTTAAGACTGAAACAGTAAGCGAGACTGCCTAACGCGCAGCGTGATTTTGACCAACTTCGGCTAAATTTCCCTGAACTTGATGGATATTTTCCAGTCCCGAAGACTCTTAAGTAACCCCTGATGGCCTTCGTTTCCATTGAAATGGATACAGCAAAACTTTTTGAACGCTCACTTTGAGCTTCTGGGCCGAAATATAGCCCCACTTCACTTTAAGACTGAAAGACTAGCCAAGACCGTCTTGCGCGCATCGTGATTTTGACCAACGTCTTCCGGAACTTGGGAAATATATTGCAGTCCCGGGGACTCTAAAGTAACTCCTGATAGCCTTGGTTTGCAGTGAAATGGACACAGCAAAGTTTTTGCAGCGCTCACTTTGGAGCTTCACGGCCGAAATAGAGCCCCACTTCACTTTAAGACTGAAAGAGTAGCCGAGGCCGCCTTAGGCGCATCGTGATTTTGACCAACTTCGGCTTGAGTTGCCAGAACTTAAAAGATATTTTCCCGTCCCGGGGACTCTAAACTAACTCATGATGGCCTTGGTTTTCAGTGAAATTCAGAGAGGAAAACTTTTTGAACGCTCACTTTCGAGCTTCTGGACCGAAATATAGCCCTACTTCACTTTAAGACTGAAAGAGTAGCCGAGACCGCCTTACGCGAATCGTTATTTTGACCAACTTCGTCTCGATTTCGCGGAACTTGGGGGATATTTTCCATTTCCGGGCACTGTAAACTACTTCCTGAGGGCCTTGCTTTGCAGTGAAATGGTCACAGCATAACTTTTTGCACGCTCACTTTCGAGCGTGTGGGCCGAAATATACAGCGACGTCACTTTAAGACTCAAAGAGTAGCCGAGACTGCTTTACGCGCATCGTGATTTTGACAAACTTCGGCTAGATTTTCCGGAACTTGGGGGATATTTTGATGTCCCGGAGACTGTAAACTATCTCCTAATGTGGCTTGGTTCGCGGTGAAATTGACACAGGAAAAGTTTTTGAACTTTCACTTTCGAGCTTCTGGGCCGAAATATAGCCCGAGTTCACTTTAAGAATGAAAGAAGAGCCGAGACCGCCTTACGTGCATTGTGATTTTGACCAACTTTGGCTCGATTTCCTGGGAAATGTAGAATATTTTCCGGTACCGGGGACTCTAAAGTAACTCCTGATTGCCTTGGTTTGCATTGAAATGGAGAGAGCAAAACGTTTCCAACGCTCCCCTTCGGGCTTCTGAGCCGAAATATAGCCTCACTTCAGTTTAAGACTGAAAGAGTAGCCGACACCGTCTTACGCGCATCGTGATTTTGACAAACTTCGGCTCGATTTCCCCAAACATCTGGTATATATTCAAGTCCCAAGGACTCTAAACTAACCCCTGATGGCCTTGGTCTGCAGTGAAATGGACACAGCAAATTTTTTTCAACGCTTACTTTCGAAATTCTGGGCCGAAATATAGCCCCACTTCACTTCAAGACTGAAATAGTAGCCGAGACCGCCTTAGACGCATCGTGATTTTGACCAACTTCGGCTTCAGTTACCAGAACTTAAGGGATATTTTCCAGTCCCGTGGACTCTAAACTAACTCATGATAGCCTTGGTTTTCAGTTAAATTAAGAGAGCAAAACTTTTTGAACGCTCACTTTCGCGCTTCTGGACCGAAATATACAGCCACGTCACTTTAAGACTAAAAGAGTAGCCGAGACTGCTTTACGCGCATCGTGATTTTGACAAACTTCGGCTCGATTTCCCGGGACTTGGGGGATATTTTGATGTCCCGGACACTGTAAACAATCTGCTGATGTGGCTTGGTTTGCGGTGAAAAGGACACAGCAAAACTTTTTGAACCCTCACTTTCGAGCTTATGGGTCGTAATATAGCCCCAGTTCACTTTAAGAATGAAAGAGTAGCCGAGACCGCCTTACGCGCATCGTGATTTTGACAAAATTCGGCTCGATTTCCCCGAACTTGGGCGATATTTTCCAGTCCCGAGGACTCTAAACTAACTCCTGATGGCCTTGGTTTCCAGTGAAATGGACACAGGAACACTTTTTGAACGCGCACTTTCGAGCTTGCTGGCCGAAATATAGCCCTACTTTTTTTTAAGACTGAAAGAGTAGGCGGGAGCGCCTTACGCGCATCGTGATTTTGAGGATCTTCGGGCCGATCTGGCGAGACTTGGGAGATATTTTCCAGTCCCAAAGTCTGTAAACTCACTCCTGATTGTCTAAGATGTGAGTGAACTAGAGACAAAAATTTTTGAACCCGTACTTTCGAGCTTCTGGAGCTAAATCTAAGCCCACTTTACCTGAAGACTGAAAGAGTAGCCGAGACCTCCTTAAGCACGTTGTTATTTTGACTAACTTCGGGTGGATTTCCCGTAACTTGGGGGATATTTCCAGTCCCTTGGACGCTAAACTAAGTCGTGATGGCCTTGTTTTGCAGTGAAATGGACACAGCAAAAGTTTTTAAACACTCAGTTTCGAGCTTCTGGGCCGAAATATTGTCCCACTTCACTTTAAGACTGAAAGAGTAGCCGAGACCGCCGTACGCGCGTCGTGATTTTGACCAACTTCGGTTAAATTTCCCGGAACTTGGGGGATATTTTCCAGTCCCGCGGACTCTAAACTGAGCCCCGACGTCCTTGGTCTGCAGTAAAATGGACACAGCAAAACTTTTTGACCGCTCACTTTCGAGCTTCTTGGCCGAAATATAGCTCCACTTCAATTTAAGAGTGAAAGAGTAGCCGAGACCGCCTTACGCCTATGGTAATTTTGACCAACTTCGGCTGGATTTCCCGGAACTTGGGGGATATTTTCCAGTCCCGCGGACTCTAAAGTAACTCCTGATGGCCTTGCTCTGGAGTGAGATGGACACAGCACAACTTCTTGAACGCTCACTTTCCAGCTTCTGGGCGGAAATATTGCCCCAGTTCACTTTAAGAATGAAAGAGTAACCGGGACCGCCTTACGCGCATCGTGATTTTGCCCAACTTTGGCTCGATTTTCCTGGCAATGGGGGATATTTTCCGGTACCGGGGACTCTAAAGTAACTCCTGATTGCCTTGGTTTTCAGTGAAATGGACACAGCCAAACTCTTTGAACGTTCACTTTCGAGCTTCTGGGCCGAAATATAGCCCCACTTCACTTTAAGACTGAAAGAGTAGCCGGGACCGCCTTACGCGCATGGTAATTTTGTCGAACTTCGGCTTGATTTCCTGGGACTTGGGGGATATTTTCCAGTCCCGCAAGCTCTAAACTAACTCCTGAATGCCTTGGTTTTTAGTGAAATGGACACAGGTAAAAGGGGCGCACGCTCGGTTTCCAGGTTGTAGGCCGAAATGTAGCCCCACTTTATTTTAAGACTGAAAGTGTACACGAAACCGCCTTAAGCGCATCGAAATTTTTAGCCACTATGGCTCGATCTGCCAAAACTTGGGGGATATTTTCCAGTCCCGGGGACTCTACCCTAACTATTGATGCCCTTAGTTTTCAGTCAAATGGTCACAGGTAACAGGAGCGCACGCTCGGTGTCGAGCTTCTAGGCCGAAATGTAGCCCCAGTTCATTTTAAGACTGAAAGAGTAAACGAAACTGCCGTAGGCTTATCGTAATTTTAAGAAAGTATGGCTCAATTTGCCGAAACTTGGAGGATAGCTTCCAGTCTCGAGGATTCTAAACTATCTCCTGATGGACTTAGTTCTTAGTGAAATGGACACAGGTAAAAGGAGAGCACGCTCGGTGTCGAAATTGTAGAACCGAAATATAGCCCCACTTCATTTTCGGAGTAAACGAGTAGCCGAGACCGCCTTACGCGCATCGTGATTTTGAGCATCTTTGGCTCCATTTGCCGGAACTCGGGGAATATTTTCCAGTCCTGAGGACTCTATGCTAACTCCTCATGAACTTAGTTTTCGGTGATATGTACACAGGCAAAAGGAGCGCATGCTCGGTGTTGAGCTTGTCGGCCGAAATATAGCTCCACTTCATTTTAAGACTGAAAGAGTAGCCGAGACCGCCTTACGCGCATTGTGATTTTGAGCAACTTTGGCTCGATCTGGCAGAATTTGGGAAATATTTTCTAGTCCCAAGGACTCTAAACTAACTCCTGATGGCCTAAGATGTCAGTGAAATGGACACAGATAAAATTGCGCACGCCCGGTCTCGACCTTCTAGGTCGAAATATAGCCCTCCTTAATTTTAAGACTAAAAGAGTAGCCGAGACCGCCTTACGCGCATTGTGATTTTGGGCCACTTTTGCTCGATTTCCCGGAAGTTGGCGAATAATTTAAAGTCCCGGGGACGCTAAACTAACTCCCGATGATCTTGGTTTGCAGTTTAATGAACACAGCAAAACATTCTGAACGCTCACCTTCGAGCTTCAGGGCCGAAATATAGCCATACTTAAATTTAAGACTGAAAGAATAGCCGAGAGCCCGTTACGCGCATCGTAATTTTCATCAACTTCGGCGCCATTTCCTGGAACTTGGAGAATATTTTCCAGTCCCGGGGAATCTAAACTGACTCCTGAATGCCTTGATTTGCAGTGAAATGGACACAGCAAAACTTTTTGAACGCTCACTTTCGAGCTTGTGCGCCTAAATATAGCCACACTTCACTTTAAGACTGAAACAGTAGCCGAGACCGCGTTACGCGCATCGTGATTTTGATCAACTTCTGCTCGCTTTCCTGGAACTTGGGGAATATTTTCCAGTCCCGGCGACTCTAAACTAACTCCTGATGGCCATGGTTTGCAGTGAAATTCACACAGCACAAGTTTTTGAACGTACACTTTCGAGCTTCCAGGCCGAAATATAGTCCCACATCACTTACGACTTAAAGAGTAGCCGAGACCGGCGTACGCGCATCGTGATTTTGACAAACTTCGGGTTGATTTGCCGGAACTTGGGGGATATTTTCCAGTCCCGGGGACTCTCAACTAACTCCTGCTTGTCTTGGTTTGCAGTGAAATGGACACAGCGAAAGTTTTTGAACGCTCACTCTCGAGCTTGTGGGCCGAAATAGAGCCCCATTTGACTTTAAGACTGAAAGAGTAGGCGAGACCGTCTTGAGCGAATCGTGATTTTGACCAATTTCGTGTTTATTTCCCGAAACTTGGGGGATATATTCCAGTCAAAGGGACTCTAAAGTAACTCCTGATGGCCTTGGTTTTCAGTGAAATGGACAGAGCACAACTTTGGAGCTTCTGGGCGGAAATGTAGCCCCACTTTACTTTAAGACTGAAAGAGTAGATGAGACCGCCTTACGCGCATCGTAATTTTGACGAACTTCAAATGGATTTCCCGGAACTTGGGGGATATTTTGCAGTCCCTTGGACGCTAAAGTAAGTCCTGATGGCCTTGTTTTGAAGTAAAATGGAGACAACAAAACTTTTTGAACGCTCACTTTCTAGCTTGTGGGCCGAAATATAGCCACACTTCACTTTAGGACTGACACAGTAGCCGAGACCACGTTACGCGCATCATGAATTTGATCAACTTCGGCTCGATTTCCCGGGACTTGGGGGATATTCTCTAGTCCCGGGGACTCTAAACTAAATCTGATGGCCTTGGTTTACAGTGAAAGTGACAGAGCAAAACTTTTTAAACACTCACTTTCGAGCTTCTGGGCCGAAATATTGCCCCACTTCACTTTAAGACTGAACGAGTAGGCGAGACCACCTTACGCACATCGTGATTTTGACCAACTTCGGCTCGATTTACCGGAACTTGGGGGATATTTTCCAGTCCCGAGGACTCTTAAGGAACCCCTGATGACCTTGGTTTGCATTGAAATGGATACAGCAAAACTTTTTGAACGCTCACTTTTGAGCTTCTGGGCCGAAATATAGCCCCACTTCACTTTAGGACTGAAAGAGCAGCCGAGACCGTCTTACAAGCATCGTGATTTTGACCAACGTCTTCTCGATTTTCCGGAACTTGGGAAATACATTCCACTCCCGGGGACTCTAAACTAACGCCTGATAGCCTTGGTTTGCAGTGAAATAGACACAGTAATATTTTTTGAGCTTTGAGCTTGTGGGCCGCAATAGAGCCCCACTTCACTTTAAGACTGAAGGAGTAGCCGACACCGCCTTAATTGCACCGTGATTTTGAGCAACTTCGGCTCGATTTGCCGGAACTTGGGGGATATTTTCCAGTCCCGGGGACTCTAACCTAACTCCTGATTGTCTTGGTTTTTAGTGAAATGGACACAGCGAAACTTTTTGAACGCTCACTCTCGAGCTTCTGGACCGAAATATAGCCCCACTTTACTTTAAGACTGAAAGAGTAGCCGAGATCGTCTTGCGCAAATCGTGATTTTGACCAACTTCGGGTCGGTTTCCCGGAACTTGGGGGATATATTCCATTTTCGCGGGCTCTAAACTAACTCCTGATGGCCTTGGTTTTCAGTGAAATGGACAAAGGAAAGCTCTTTGAACACTTTCTTTGTAGCTTCTACGCGGAAATAGAATCCCACTTCACTTTCAGACTGAAATAGTAGCCAAGACCGCCTCACGCACATCGTCAGTTAGACCAAGTTCAGCTCGATTTCACGCAACTTTTGGGATATTTTCCAGTCCGGGGGACTCTAAACTAACTCCTGATGGCCATGGTTTGCAGTGAAATTCACACAGCACAAGTTTTTGAACGCACACTTTCGAGCTTCTAGGCCGAAATATAGTCCCACATCACTTACGACTTAAAGAGTAGCCGAGACCGGCGTGCGCGCATCGTGATTTTGACCATATTCTGGAACTTGGGGGATATTTTCCAGTCCCAGGGACTCTAAACTAACTCTTGATGGCCTTGGTTTGCAGTGAAATGGAGACAGCAAAACTTTTTGAACGCTCACCTTCAAGCTTCTGGGCCGAAATATAGCCCACTTTACTTTAATACTGAAAAAGTAGCCGACACCGCCTTACGCGCATCGTGATTTTGACAAACTTCGGGTCGATATTCTGGAACTTGGGGGATATTTTCCAGTCCCAGGGACTCTAAACTAACTCTTGATGGCCTTGGTTTGCAGTGAAATGGAGACAGCAAAACTTATTGAACGCTCACCTTCAAGCTTCTGGGCCGAAATATACCTCACTTTACTTTAATACTGAAAAAGTAGCCGACACCGCCTTACGCGCATCGTGATTTTGACAAACTTCGGGTGGATTTCCCTGAACTTTGGGGATATTTTCTAGTCCCTTGGACGCTAAACTAGGTGCCGATGGCCTTGTTTTGCAGTGAAATGGACACAGCAAAGCTTTTTGAACGCTCACTTTCGGGCTTGTGGGCCGAAATATAGCCATACTTCACTTTAAGACTGAAACAGTAGCCGAGACCACGTTTCGCGCATCGTGATTTTGATCAACTTCGGCTCGATTTCCCGGAACTTGCGAAATATTTTCCAGTCCCGGGGACTCTAAACTAACTCGTGCTGGGCTTGGTTTGCAGTGAAACGGAAAATGAAAAAGTTTTTGAACGCATACTTTCGAGCTTCTGGACCGAAGTAGAAACCCACTTCACTTGAAGACTGAAAGAGTAGCCGAGACCGCCTTACTTGCATCGTGATTTTGAGCAACTTCGGCTGGATTTGCCGGAACTAAGGGGATATATTCCAGTTCTGAGGACTCTAAACTAATTCCTGATGGCCTTAGTTTCCAGTAAAATGGACTCAGCAAAACTTTTTGAACGCTCAATTTCGAGCTTCTGGACCGAAATATAGCCCCCCATTACTTTAACACTGAAAGAGTAGCCGAGACCGCCTTACGCGCAAATCGTGATTTTGACCAACTTCGGGTCGGTTTTCCGGAACTTGGGGGATATATTCCATTTTCGCGGGCTCTAAACTAACTCCTGATGGCCTTGGTTTTCAGTGAAATGGACAAGAGTAACCGAGACCACCTTTCGCGCATTGTGATTTTGACAAAATTCGGTGGATCTCCCGGAACTTGCGGAACATTTTCCAGTCCCTTGGACGCTAAACTAAGTCCTGATGGCCTTGCTTTGCAGTGAAATGGACACAGCAAAACTTTTTGAACGCTCACTTTCGAGCTTGTGGGCCGAAATATAGCCACACTTTACTTTAAGACTGAAACAGTAGCGGAGACCGCATTTCGCGCATCGTCATTTTGATCAACTTCGGCTCGCTTTCCCGGAACTTGGAGAATATTTTCCAGTCCCGGGGACCCTAAACTAACTTTTGATAGCTTTGGTTTGCAGTGAAATGCACACAGCAAAACTTTTTGAACGCTCACTTTCGAGCTTCTGGACAGAAATATAGCCCCACTTCACTTTAAGACTGAAAGGGTAGCCGAGACCGCTTTGGGAGCATCGTGATTTTGACCAACTTCAGCTCGATTTACCGGAACTTAGGGAATATTTTCCAGTCCCAGGGACGCTAGACTAACTCCTGATGACTTTTGTTTACACTGAAATAAACACAGGGAAACTTTTTGAACGTCCACTTTCGGGCTTCTGGCCCGAAATATAGCCCCACTTCACTTTAAGACTGAAAGAGTAGCCGAGACTACCTTACGCAAATCGTGATTTTGACCAACTTCGGCTCGATTTCCCGGAAGTTGGGCGATATTTTCCAGTCCCGGGGACTCTAAACTAGCTCCTGAGGGCTTTGGTTTGCAGTGAAATAAACACAGGGAAACTTTTTGAACGCTCACTTTCAAGCTCCTGGGCAGGAATAAAGCCTCACTTCACTTTAAGACTGAAACAGTAAGCGAGACTGCCTAACGGGCAGCGTGATTTTGACCAACTTCGGCTAAATTTCCCTGAACTTGATGGATATTTTCCAGTCCCGAAGACTCTTAAGTAACCCCTGATGGCCTTCGTTTCCATTGAAATGGATACAGCAAAACTTTTTGAACGCTCACTTTGAGCTTCTGGGCCGAAATATAGCCCCACTTCACTTTAAGACTGAAAGACTAGCCAAGACCGTCTTGCGCGCATCGTGATTTTGACCAACGTCTTCCGGAACTTGGGAAATATATTGCAGTCCCGGGGACTCTAAAGTAACTCCTGATAGCCTTGGTTTGCAGTGAAATGGACACAGCAAAGTTTTTGCAGCGCTCACTTCTGAGCTTCACGGCCGAAATAGAGCCCCACTTCACTTTAAGACTGAAAGAGTAGCCGAGGCCGCCTTAGGCGCATCGTGATTTTGACCTACTTCGGCTTGAGTTGCCAGAACTTAAAAGATATTTTCCCGTCCCGGGGACTCTAAACTAACTCATGATGGCCTTGGTTTTCAGTGAAATTCAGAGAGGAAAACTTTTTGAACGCTCACTTTCGAGCTTCTGGACCGAAATGTAGCCCTACTTCACTTTAAGACTGAAAGAGTAGCCGAGACCGCCTTACGCGAATCGTTATTTTGACCAACTTCGTCTCGATTTCGCGGAACTTGGGGGATATTTTCCATTTCCGGGCACTGTAAACTACTTCCTGAGGGCCTTGCTTTGCAGTGAAATGGTCACAGCATAACTTTTTGCACGCTCACTTTCGAGCGTGTGGGCCGAAATATACAGCGACGTCACTTTAAGACTCAAAGAGTAGCCGAGACTGCTTTACGCGCATCGTGATTTTGACAAACTTCGGCTAGATTTTCCGGAACTTGGGGGATATTTTGATGTCCCGGAGACTGTAAACTATCTCCTAATGTGGCTTGGTTCGCGGTGAAATTGACACAGGAAAAGTTTTTGAACTTTCACTTTCGAGCTTCTGGGCCGAAATATAGCCCGAGTTCACTTTAAGAATGAAAGAAGAGCCGAGACCGCCTTACGTGCATCGTGATTTTGACCAACTTTGGCTCGATTTCCTGGGAAATGTAGAATATTTTCCGGTACCGGGGACTCTAAAGTAACTCCTGATTGCCATGGTTTGCATTGAAATGGAGAGAGCAAAACGTTTCCAACGCTCCCCTTCGGGCTTCTGAGCCGAAATATAGCCTCACTTCAGTTTAAGACTGAAAGAGTAGCCGACACCGTCTTACGCGCATCGTGATTTTGACAAACTTCGGCCCGATTTCCCGAAACATCTGGTATATATTCAAGTCCCAAGGACTCTAAACTAACCCCTGATGGCCTTGGTCTGCAGTGAAATGGACAGCAAATTTTTTTCAACGCTTACTTTCGAAATTCTGGGCCGAAATATAGCCCCACTTCACTTTAAGACTGAAATAGTAGCCGAGACCGCCTTAGACGCATCGTGATTTTGACCAACTTCGGCTTCAGTTACCAGAACTTAAGGGATATTTTCCAGTCCCGTGGACTCTAAACTAACTCATGATAGCCTTGGTTTTCAGTTAAATTAAGAGAGCAAAACTTTTTGAACGCTCACTTTCGCGCTTCTGGACCGAAATATACAGCCACGTCACTTTAAGACTAAAAGAGTAGCCGAGACTGCTTTACGCGCATCGTGATTTTGACAAACTTCGGCTCGATTTCCCGGGACTTGGGGGATATTTTGATGTCCCGGACACTGTAAACAATCTGCTGATGTGGCTTGGTTTGCGGTGAAAAGGACACAGCAAAACTTTTTGAACCCTCACTTTCGAGCTTATGGGTCGTAATATAGCCCCAGTTCACTTTAAGAATGAAAGAGTAGCCGAGACCGCCTTACGCGCATCGTGATTTTGACAAAATTCGGCTCGATTTCCCCGAACTTGGGCGATATTTTCCAGTCCCGAGGACTCTAAACTAACTCCTGATGGCCTTGGTTTCCAGTGAAATGGACACAGGAACACTTTTTGAACGCGCACTTTCGAGCTTGCTGGCCGAAATATAGCCCTACTTTTTTTTAAGACTGAAAGAGTAGGCGGGAGCGCCTTACGCGCATCGTGATTTTGAGGATCTTCGGGCCGATCTGGCGAGACTTGGGAGATATTTTCCAGTCCCAAAGTCTGTAAACTCACTCCTGATTGTCTAAGATGTGAGTGAACTAGAGACAAAAATTTTTGAACCCGTACTTTCGAGCTTCTGGAGCTAAATCTAAGCCCACTTTACCTGAAGACTGAAAGAGTAGCCGAGACCTCCTTAAGCACGTTGTTATTTTGACTAACTTCGGGTGGATTTCCCGTAACTTGGGGGATATTTCCAGTCCCTTGGACGCTAAACTAAGTCGTGATGGCCTTGTTTTGCAGTGAAATGGACACAGCAAAAGTTTTTAAACACTCAGTTTCGAGCTTCTGGGCCGAAATATTGTCCCACTTCACTTTAAGACTGAAAGAGTAGCCGAGACCGCCGTACGCGCGTCGTGATTTTGACCAACTTCGGTTAAATTTCCCGGAACTTGGGGGATATTTTCCAGTCCCGCGGACTCTAAACTGAGCCCCGACGTCCTTGGTCTGCAGTAAAATGGACACAGCAAAACTTTTTGACCGCTCACTTTCGAGCTTCTTGGCCGAAATATAGCTCCACTTCACTTTAAGAGTGAAAGAGTAGCCGAGACCGCCTTACGCCTATGGTAATTTTGACCAACTTCGGCTGGATTTCCCGGAACTTGGGGGATATTTTCCAGTCCCGCGGACTCTAAAGTAACTCCTGATGGCCTTGCTCTGGAGTGAGATGGACACAGCACAACTTCTTGAACGCTCACTTTCCAGCTTCTGGGCGGAAATATTGCCCCAGTTCACTTTAAGAATGAAAGAGTAACCGGGACCGCCTTACGCGCATCGTGATTTTGCCCAACTTTGGCTCGATTTTCCTGGCAATGGGGGATATTTTCCGGTACCGGGGACTCTAAAGTAACTCCTGATTGCCTTGGTTTTCAGTGAAATGGACACAGCCAAACTCTTTGAACGTTCACTTTCGAGCTTCTGGGCCGAAATATAGCCCCACTTCACTTTAAGACTGAAAGAGTAGCCGGGACCGCCTTACGCGCATGGTAATTTTGTCGAACTTCGGCTTGATTTCCTGGGACTTGGGGGATATTTTCCAGTCCCGCAAGCTCTAAACTAACTCCTGAATGCCTTGGTTTTTAGTGAAATGGACACAGGTAAAAGGGGCGCACGCTCGGTTTCCAGGTTGTAGGCCGAAATGTAGCCCCACTTTATTTTAAGACTGAAAGTGTACACGAAACCGCCTTAAGCGCATCGAAATTTTTAGCCACTATGGCTCGATCTGCCAAAACTTGGGGGATATTTTCCAGTCCCGGGGACTCTACCCTAACTATTGATGCCCTTAGTTTTCAGTCAAATGGTCACAGGTAACAGGAGCGCACGCTCGGTGTCGAGCTTCTAGGCCGAAATGTAGCCCCAGTTCATTTTAAGACTGAAAGAGTAAACGAAACTGCCGTAGGCTTATCGTAATTTTAAGAAAGTATGGCTCAATTTGCCGAAACTTGGAGGATAGCTTCCAGTCTCGAGGATTCTAAACTATCTCCTGATGGACTTAGTTCTTAGTGAAATGGACACAGGTAAAAGGAGAGCACGCTCGGTGTCGAAATTGTAGAACCGAAATATAGCCCCACTTCATTTTCGGAGTAAACGAGTAGCCGAGACCGCCTTACGCGCATCGTGATTTTGAGCATCTTTGGCTCCATTTGCCGGAACTCGGGGAATATTTTCCAGTCCTGAGGACTCTATGCTAACTCCTCATGAACTTAGTTTTCGGTGATATGTACACAGGCAAAAGGAGCGCATGCTCGGTGTTGAGCTTGTCGGCCGAAATATAGCTCCACTTCATTTTAAGACTGAAAGAGTAGCCGAGACCGCCTTACGCGCATTGTGATTTTGAGCAACTTTGGCTCGATCTGGCAGAATTTGGGAAATATTTTCTAGTCCCAAGGACTCTAAACTAACTCCTGATGGCCTAAGATGTCAGTGAAATGGACACAGATAAAATTGCGCACGCCCGGTCTCGACCTTCTAGGTCGAAATATAGCCCTCCTTAATTTTAAGACTAAAAGAGTAGCCGAGACCGCCTTACGCGCATTGTGATTTTGGGCCACTTTTGCTCGATTTCCCGGAAGTTGGCGAATAATTTAAAGTCCCGGGGACGCTAAACTAACTCCCGATGATCTTGGTTTGCAGTTTAATGAACACAGCAAAACATTCTGAACGCTCACCTTCGAGCTTCAGGGCCGAAATATAGCCATACTTAAATTTAAGACTGAAAGAATAGCCGAGAGCCCGTTACGCGCATCGTAATTTTCATCAACTTCGGCGCCATTTCCTGGAACTTGGAGAATATTTTCCAGTCCCGGGGAATCTAAACTGACTCCTGAATGCCTTGATTTGCAGTGAAATGGACACAGCAAAACTTTTTGAACGCTCACTTTCGAGCTTGTGCGCCTAAATATAGCCACACTTCACTTTAAGACTGAAACAGTAGCCGAGACCGCGTTACGCGCATCGTGATTTTGATCAACTTCTGCTCGCTTTCCTGGAACTTGGGGAATATTTTCCAGTCCCGGCGACTCTAAACTAACTCCTGATGGCCATGGTTTGCAGTGAAATTCACACAGCACAAGTTTTTGAACGTACACTTTCGAGCTTCCAGGCCGAAATATAGTCCCACATCACTTACGACTTAAAGAGTAGCCGAGACCGGCGTACGCGCATCGTGATTTTGACAAACTTCGGGTTGATTTGCCGGAACTTGGGGGATATTTTCCAGTCCCGGGGACTCTCAACTAACTCCTGCTTGTCTTGGTTTGCAGTGAAATGGACACAGCGAAAGTTTTTGAACGCTCACTCTCGAGTTTGTGGGCCGAAATAGAGCCCCATTTGACTTTAAGACTGAAAGAGTAGGCGAGACCGTCTTGAGCGAATCGTGATTTTGACCAATTTCGTGTTTATTTCCCGAAACTTGGGGGATATATTGCAGTCAAAGGGACTCTAAAGTAACTCCTGATGGCCTTGGTTTTCAGTGAAATGGACAGAGCACAACTTTGGAGCTTCTGGGCGGAAATGTAGCCCCACTTTACTTTAAGACTGAAAGAGTAGATGAGACCGCCTTACGCGCATCGTAATTTTGACGAACTTCAAATGGATTTCCCGGAACTTGGGGGATATTTTGCAGTCCCTTGGACGCTAAAGTAAGTCCTGATGGCCTTGTTTTGAAGTAAAATGGAGACAACAAAACTTTTTGAACGCTCACTTTCTAGCTTGTGGGCCGAAATATAGCCACACTTCACTTTAGGACTGACACAGTAGCCGAGACCACGTTACGCGCATCATGAATTTGATCAACTTCGGCTCGATTTCCCGGGACTTGGGGGATATTCTCTAGTCCCGGGGACTCTAAACTAAATCTGATGGCCTTGGTTTACAGTGAAAGTGACAGAGCAAAACTTTTTAAACACTCACTTTCGAGCTTCTGGGCCGAAATATTGCCCCACTTCACTTTAAGACTGAACGAGTAGGCGAGACCACCTTACGCACATCGTGATTTTGACCAACTTCGGCTCGATTTACCGGAACTTGGGGGATATTTTCCAGTCCCGAGGACTCTTAAGGAACCCCTGATGACCTTGGTTTGCATTGAAATGGATACAGCAAAACTTTTTGAACGCTCACTTTTGAGCTTCTGGGCCGAAATATAGCCCCACTTCACTTTAGGACTGAAAGAGCAGCCGAGACCGTCTTACAAGCATCGTGATTTTGACCAACGTCTTCTCGATTTTCCGGAACTTGGGAAATACATTCCACTCCCGGGGACTCTAAACTAACGCCTGATAGCCTTGGTTTGCAGTGAAATAGACACAGTAATATTTTTTGAGCTTTGAGCTTGTGGGCCGCAATAGAGCCCCACTTCACTTTAAGACTGAAGGAGTAGCCGACACCGCCTTAATTGCACCGTGATTTTGAGCAACTTCGGCTCGATTTGCCGGAACTTGGGGGATATTTTCCAGTCCCGGGGACTCTAACCTAACTCCTGATTGTCTTGGTTTTTAGTGAAATGGACACAGCGAAACTTTTTGAACGCTCACTCTCGAGCTTCTGGACCGAAATATAGCCCCATTTTACTTTAAGACTGAAAGAGTAGCCGAGATCGTCTTGCGCAAATCGTGATTTTGACCAACTTCGGGTCGGTTTCCCGGAACTTGGGGGATATATTCCATTTTCGCGGGCTCTAAACTAACTCCTGATGGCCTTGGTTTTCAGTGAAATGGACAAAGGAAAGCTCTTTGAACACTCTCTTTGTAGCTTCTAGGCGGAAATAGAATCCCACTTCACTTTCAGACTGAAATAGTAGCCAAGACCGCCTCACGCGCATCGTCAGTTAGACCAAGTTCAGCTCGATTTCACGCAACTTTTGGGATATTTTCCAGTCCGGGGGACTCTAAACTAACTCCTGATGGCCATGGTTTGCAGTGAAATTCACACAGCACAAGTTTTTGAACGCACACTTTCGAGCTTCTAGGCCGAAATATAGTCCCACATCACTTACGACTTAAAGAGTAGCCGAGACCGGCGTGCGCGCATCGTGATTTTGACCAACTTCGGGTCGATATTCTGGAACTTGGGGGATATTTTCCAGTCCCAGGGACTCTAAACTAACTCTTGATGGCCTTGGTTTGCAGTGAAATGGAGACAGCAAAACTTTTTGAATGCTCACCTTCAAGCTTCTGGGCCGAAATATAGCCCACTTTACTTTAATACTGAAAAAGTAGCCGACACCGCCTTACGCGCATCGTGATTTTGACAAACTTCGGGTCGATATTCTGGAACTTGGGGGATATTTTCCAGTCCCAGGGACTCTAAACTAACTCTTGATGGCCTTGGTTTGCAGTGAAATGGAGACAGCAAAACTTTTTGAACGTTCACCTTCAAGCTTCTGGGCCGAAATATAGCCCACTTTACTTTAATACTGAAAAAGTAGCCGACACCGCCTTACGCGCATCGTGATTTTGACAAACTTCGGGTCGATATTCTGGAACTTGGGGGATATTTTCCAGTCCCAGGGACTCTAAACTAACTCTTGATGGCCTTGGTTTGCAGTGAAATGGAGACAGCAAAACTTATTGAACGCTCACCTTCAAGCTTCTGGGCCGAAATATACCTCACTTTACTTTAATACTGAAAAAGTAGCCGACACCGCCTTACGCGCATCGTGATTTTGACAAACTTCGGGTGGATTTCCCTGAACTTTGGGGATATTTTCTAGTCCCTTGGACGCTAAACTAGGTGCCGATGGCCTTGTTTTGCAGTGAAATGGACACAGCAAAGCTTTTTGAACGCTCACTTTCGGGCTTGTGGGCCGAAATATAGCCATACTTCACTTTAAGACTGAAACAGTAGCCGAGACCACGTTTCGCGCATCGTGATTTTGATCAACTTCGGCTCGATTTCCCGGAACTTGCGAAATATTTTCCAGTCCCGGGGACTCTAAACTAACTCGTGCTGGGCTTGGTTTGCAGTGAAACGGAAAATGAAAAAGTTTTTGAACGCATACTTTCGAGCTTCTGGACCGAAGTAGAAACCCACTTCACTTGAAGACTGAAAGAGTAGCCGAGACCGCCTTACTTGCATCGTGATTTTGAGCAACTTCGGCTGGATTTGCCGGAACTAAGGGGATATATTCCAGTTCTGAGGACTCTAAACTAATTCCTGATGGCCTTAGTTTCCAGTAAAATGGACTCAGCAAAACTTTTTGAACGCTCAATTTCGAGCTTCTGGACCGAAATATAGCCCCCCATTACTTTAACACTGAAAGAGTAGCCGAGACCGCCTTACGCGCAAATCGTGATTTTGACCAACTTCGGGTCGGTTTTCCGGAACTTGGGGGATATATTCCATTTTCGCGGGCTCTAAACTAACTCCTGATGGCCTTGGTTTTCAGTGAAATGGACAAAGGAAACCTTTTTGAACACTCTCTTTGTAGCTTCTGGGCCGAAATAGAATCCCACTTCACTTTCAGACTGAAATAGTAGCCAAGACCGCCTCACGCTTATCGTCAGTTAGACCAAGTTCACCTCGATTTCACGCAACTTTTGGGATATTTTCCAGTCCGGGGGACTCTAAATTAACTCCGGATGGCCTTGGTTTGCACTGAAATGGGCACAGCATAACTTTTTGACCACCCACTTTGGAGCTTGTGGGCCGAAATATAGCCCCACTTCACTATAAGACTGAAACAGTAGCCGGGACCGCATTTCGCGCATCGTGATTTTGATCAACTTCGGCCCGCTTTCCCGGAACTTGGGGAATATTTTCCAGTTCCGGGAACCCTAAACTAGCTTTTGATAGCTTTGGTTTGCAGTGAAATGCACACAACAAAATTTTTTGAACGCTCACTTTCGAGCTTCTGGACAGAAATATAGCCCGACTTTACTTTAAGACTAAAAGAGTAGCCGAAACCGCCTTACGTATATCGTAATTTTGACGAACTTCGAATGGATTTCCCGGAACTTGGGGTGTATTTTCCAGTCCCTTGGACGCTAAACTAAGTCCTGATGGCCTTATTTTGAAGTGAAATGGACACAGCAAAACTTTTTGAACGCTCACTTTCCAGCTTGTGGGCCGAAATATAGGCACACGCCTTTAAGACTGAAACAGTAGCCGAGACCACGTTACGCCCATCATGAATTTGATCAACTTCGGCTCCAATTCCACGGACTTGGGGGATATTTTCCAGTCCCGGGGACTCTAAACTACGTCCTGATGGCCTTGGTTTGCATTGAAATGGACACAGGAAAATTTTTTGAACGCTCACTTTCGAGCTTCTGGACAGAAATATAGCCCCACTTTACTTAAGACTGAAAGGGTAGCCGAGACCACTTTGGGAGCATCTTGATTTTGACCAACTTCAGCTCGATTTACCGGAAGTTGGGCAATATTTTCCAGTCCCAGGGACGCTAAACTAACTCGTGATGGCCTTGTTTTTCAGTGAAATGGACAGAGCAAAACTTTTTGAACCCTCACTTTCGGGCTTCTTGCCCGAAATATAGCCCCACTTCACTTTAACACAGAAAGAGTAGTCGAGACCACTTTAGGGGCATCGTGATTTTCACCAACCTCGGCTCCATTTCCCAGACCTTGGGGCATATTTTCTTGTCCCGGGGACGCTAAACTAACTCCTGATGGCCTTGGTTTGCAGTGAAATGAACACAGCAAAACTTTTTGAACGCTCACTTTCGGGCTGCTGGCCCGAAATATAGCCCCACTTCACTTTAAGACTGAAAGAGTAGCCGAGGCCGCCTTAGGCGCATCGTGATTTTGACCTACTTCGGCTTGAGTTGCCAGAACTTAAAAGATATTTTCCCGTCCCGGGGACTCTAAACTAACTCATGATGGCCTTGGTTTTCAGTGAAATTCACAGAGGAAAAAAATTTGAACGCTCACTTTCGAGCTTCTAGACCGAAATATAGCCCTACTTCACTTTAAGACTGAAAGAGTAGCCGAGACCGCCTTACGCGAATCGTTATTTTGACCAACTTCGTCTCGATTTCGCGGAACTTGGGGGATATTTTCCAGTTCCGGGCACAGTAAACTACTTCCTCAGGGCCTTGCTTTGCAATGAAATGGGCACAGCATAACTTTTTCAACGCTCACTTTCGAGGTTCTGGGCCGAAATATACAGCCACGTCACTTTAAGACTCAAAGAGTAGCCGAGACTGCTTTACGACCATCGTGATTTTGACAAACTTCGGCTCGATTTCCCGCAACTTGGGGGATATTTTGATGTCCCGGAGACTGTAAACTATCTCCTGATGTGGCTTGGTTCGCGGTGAAATTGACACAGGAAAAGTTTTTGAACTTTCACTTTCGAGCTTCTGGGCCGAAATATAGCCCGAGTTCACTTTAAGAATGAAAGAATAGCCGCGACCGCCTTACGCGCATCGTGATTTTGACCAACTTTGGCTCGATTTCCCGGGAAATGTAGAATAATTTCCGGTACCGGGGACTCTAAAGTAACTCCTGATTGCCATGGTTTGCATTGAAATGGAGAGAGCAAAACTTTTTCAACGCTCCCCTTCGGGCTTCTGAGCCGAAATATAGCCTCACTTCAGTTTAAGACTGAAAGAGTAGCCGACACCGTCTTACGCGCATCGTGATTTTGACCAACTTCGGCTCGATTTCCCGAAACTTCGGGGATATATTCAAGTGCCAAGGACCCTAAGCTAACCCCTGATGGCCTTGGTCTGCAGTGAAATGGACACAGCAAATTTTTTTCAACGCTTACTTTCGAAATTCTGGGCCGAAATATAGCCCCACTTCACTTTAAGACTGAAAGAGTAGCCGAGACCGCCTTAGACGCATCGTGATTTTGACCAACTTCGGCTTGAGTTGCCAGAACTTAAGGGATATTTTCCAGTCCCGTGGACTCTAAACTAACTCATGATGGCCTTGGTTTTCAGTTAAATTGAGAGAGCAAAACTTTTTGAAGGCTCACTTTCGAGCTTGTGGGCCGAAATATACAGCCACGTCACTTTAACACTAAAAGAGTAGCCGAGACTGCTTTACGCGCATCGTGATTTTGACAAACTTCGGCTCGATTTCCCGGGAATTGGGGGATATTTTGATGTCCCGGACACTGTAAACAATCTGCTGATGTGGCTTGGTTTGCGGTGAAATGGACACAGCAAAACTTTTTAAACTTTCACTTTCTAGCTTCTGGGCCGAAATATAGCCCCAGTTCACTTTAAGAATGAAAGAGTAGCCGAGACCGCCTTACGCGCATCGTGATTTTGACAAAATTCGGCTCGATTTCCCCGAACTTGGGCGATATTTTCCAGTCCCGAGGAGTCTAAACTAACTCCTGATGGCCTTGGTTTGCAGTGAAATGAACACAGTAACACTTTTTGAAGGCTTATTTTCGAGCTTCGGGTATGAAATATAGCCCCACTTCACTTTAAGACTGAAAGAGTAGGTGAGACCGCCTTACGCGCATCGTGATTTTGAGCAACTTCCGCTCGATTTTCTAGAATTTTGGCGATATTTTCAAGTCCCGGGGACTCTAAACTAACTCCTGATTGCCTTGGTTTGCAGTGAAATGGACCCAGCAAAACTTTTTGAACGCTCAGTTTCGAGCTTCTGGGCCGAAATACAACCGTATTTCACTTTAAGACTGAAATAGTAGCCGAGACCGCCTTACAAGCATCGTGATTTTGACCAAGTTCAGCTCGATTTCCCGGAACTTGGGGGATATTTTCCAGTCCGGGAGACTTTAAACTAACTCCTGATGGCCTTGGTTTGCAGTTAAATGCAGAAAGCGTAACTTTTTAAAGGGTCACTTTCGAGCTTCTGGGTCGAAATATAGCCCCAGTTTACTTTAAGACTGAAAGAGTAGCCGAGACCGCCTTACGCGCATCGTAATTTTGACCAACTTCGGCTCGCTTTACCGGAACTTTGGGGATATTTTCCAGTTCCGACGACTCTTAAGTAACCCCTGATGGCCTTGGTTTGCATTGAAATGGATACAGCAAACCTTTTTGAACGCTCACTTTCGAGCTTCTGGGCCGAAATATAGCCCCACTTTACTTTAAGACTGAAAGAGTAGCCGAGACTGTCTTACACGCATCGTGATTTTAACCAACTTCCGTTCGATTTCGCACAACTTCGGGGATATATTCCAGTCCCAGGGACTCTAAACTAACTGCTGATGGCCTTGGTTTGCAGTGAAATGGACACAGCACATTTTTTTGAACGCTCACTTTCGAGCTTCTCGGCCGAAATATAGCCCTACTTTACTTTAAGACTGAAAGAGTAGCCGACACCGCCTTACGCGCATCGTAATTTTGACCAACTTCGGCTAGCTTTACCGGAACTTTGGGGATATTTTCCAGTTCCGAGGACTCTTAAGTAACCCCTGATGGCCTTGGTTTGCATTGAAATGGATACAGCAAACCTTTTTGAACGCTCACTTTCGAGCTTCTGGGCCGAAATATAGCCCCACTTAACTTTAAGACTGAAAGAGTAGCCGAGACCGCCTTACGCGCATCGTGATTTTGGGATACTTCGGCTCGATTTCCCGCAAATAGGGGGATATTTTCTAGTCCCGTTGACTCTAAACTAACTCCTGCTGGCCTTGGTTTCCAGTGAAATGGACACAGGAACACTTTTTGAACGCGCACTTTCGAGCTTGCTGGCCGAAATATAGCCCTACTTCTTTTTAAGACTGAAAGAGTAGGCGGGAGCGCCTTAGCGTATTGTAATTTTGAGGATCTTCGGCTCGATCTGGCGAAACTTGGGAGATATTTTCCAGTCCCAAAGTCTCTAAACTCACTCCTGATTGTCTAAGATGTGACTGAAATAGAGACAAAAATTTTTGAAGCCTTACTTTCGAGCCTCTGGAGTTAAATCTAAGCCCACTTTACCTTAAGACTGAATGAGTAGCCGAGACCCCCTTAAGCGCATCGTGATTTTGACTAACTTCGGGTGGATTTCCCATAACTTGGGGAATATCTCCAGTCCCTTGGACGGTAACCTAAGTCGTGATGGCCTTGTTTTGCAGTGAAATGGACACTGCAAAACTTTTTAAACACTCACTTTCGAGCTTCTGGGCCGAAATATTGTCCCACTTCACTTTAAGACTGAAAGAGTAGCCGAAACCGCCGTACGCGCGTCGTGATTTTGACCAACATCGGTTGAATTTCCCGGAACTTGGGGGATATTTTCCAGTCCCGCGGACTCTAAACTGAGCCCCCGACGTCCTTGGTCTGCAGTAAAATGGACACAGGAAAACTTTTTGAACGCTCACTTTTGAGCTTCTGGGCCGAAATATAGCTCCACTTCACTTTAAGAGTGAAAGAGTAGCTGAGACCTCCTTACGCCCATCGTAATTTTGACCAACTTCGGCTCGATTTTCCGGAACTTGGGGGATATTTTCCAGTCCCGCGGACTCTAAAGTAACTCCTGATGGCCTTGCTCTGGAGTGAAATGGACACAGCACAACTTCTTGAACGCTCACTTTCCAGCTTCTGGGCGGAAATATTGCCCCAGTTCACTTTAAGAATGAAAGAGTAACCGGGACCGCCTTACGCGCATCGTGATTTTGCCCAACTTTGGCTCGATTTCCCTGGCAATGGGGGATATTTTCCGTTACCGGGGACTCTAAACTAACTCCTGATTGCCTTGGTTTGCAGTGAAATGGACACAGCAAAACTTTTTGAACGCTCACTTTTGAGCTTCTGGGCCGAAGCATAGCCCTACTTCACTTTAAGACGGAAAGGCTAGCCGAGACCGCCTTACGCGCATCGTGATTTTGGGCTACTTGGGCTCGATTTCCCGGAACTTGGGAGATAATACCCAGTCCCGGCCACTCTAAACTAATTCTTGATGGCCTTGGTTTTCAGTGAAATGGACACAGCCAAACTCTTTGAAAGTTCACTTTCGAGCTTCTGGACCGAAATATAGCCCCACTTCACTTTAAGACTGAAAGAGTAGCCGGGACCGCCTTACGCGCATGGTAATTTTGTCGAACTTCTGCTTGATTTCCTGGGACTTGGGGGATATTTTCCAGTCCCGGAAGCTCTAAACTAACTCCTGAATGCCTTGGTTTTTAGTGAAATGGACACAGGTAAAAGGGGCGCACGCTCGGTTTCCAGGTTGTAGGCCGAAATACAGCCCCCTTTATTTTAAGACTGAAAGTGTACACGAAACCGCCTTAAGCACATGAAAATTTTTAGCCACTAGTGGTCGATCTGCCAAAACTTGGGGGATATTTTCCAGTCCCGGGGACTCTACCCTAACTCTTGATGGCCTTAGTTTTCAGTCAAATGGTCACAGGTAACAGGAGCGCACGCTCGGTGTCGAGCTTCTAGGCCGAAATGTAGCCCCAGTTCATTTTAAGACTGAAAGAGTAAACGAAACTGCTGTACGCTTATCTTAGTTTTAAGAAAGGATGGCTCAATTTGCCGAAACTTAGAGGATAGCTTCCAGTCTCGAGGATTCTAAACTATCTCCTGATGGACTTAGTTCTTAGTAAAATGGACACAGGTAAAAGGAGAGCACGCTCGGTGTCGAGCTTGTAGAACCGAAATATAGCCCCACTTCATTTTCGGAGTAAACGAGTAGACGAGACTGCCTTACGCGCATCGTGATTTTGAGCATCTTTGGCTCGATTTGCCGGAATTCGGGGAATATTTTCCAGTCCCGAGGACTCTATGCTAACTCCTGATGAAGTTAGTTTTCAGTGATATGTACACAGGCAAAAGGAGCGCACGCTCGGTGTTGAGCTTGTCGGCCGAAATATAGCCCCACTTCATTTTAAGACTGAAAGAGTAGCCGAGACCGCCTTACGCGCATCGTGATTTTGAGCAACTTTGGCTCGATCTGCCAGAATTTGGAAAATATTTTCTAGTCCCAAGGACTCTAAACTAACTCCTGATGGCCTAAGATGTCAGTGAAATGGACACAGGGAAAATTAGCGCACGCCCGGTCTCGAGCTTCTAGGTCGAAATATAGCCCCCCTTAAATTTAAGACTGAAAGAGTAGTTGAGACCGCCTTACGCGCATCGTGATTTTGGGCCACTTTTGCTCGATTTCCCGGAAGTTGGCGAATAATTTAAAGTCCCGGGGACGCTTAACTAACTCCCGATGACCTTGGTTTCCAGTTTAATGAACACAACAAAACATTCTGAACGCTGACCTTCGAGCTTCAGGTCCGAAATATAGCCCTACTTAAATTTAAGACTCAAAGAATAGCCGAGAGCCCGTTACGCGCATCGTAATTTTAATCAACGTCGGCGCCATTTCCTGGAACTTGGAGAATATTTTCCAGTCCCGGAGACTCTAAACTGACTCCTGAATGCCTTGGTTTGCAGTGAAATGGACACAGCAAAACTTTTTGAACGCTCACTTTCGAGCTTGTGAGCCTAAATATAGCCACACTTCACTTTAAGACTGAAACAGTAGCCGAGACCTCCTTACGCCCATCGTAATTTTGACCAACTTTGGCTCGATTTTCCGGAACTTGGGGGATATTTTCCAGTCCCGCGGACTCTAAAGTAACTCCTGATGGCCTTGCTCTGGAGTGAAATGGACACAGCACAACTTCTTGAACGCTCGCTTTCCAGCTTCTGGGCGGAAATATTGCCCCAGTTCACTTTAAGAATGAAAGAGTAACCGGGACCGCCTTACCCGCATCGTGATTTTGATCAACTTCTGCTCGCTTTCCTGGACCTTGGGGAATATTTTCCAGTCCCGCGGACTCTAAAGTAACTCCTGATGGCCTTGCTCTGGAGTGAAATGGACACAGCACAACTTCTTGAACGCTCACTTTCCAGCTTCTGGGCGGAAATATTGCCCCAGTTCACTTTAAGAATGAAAGAGTAACCGGGACCGCCTTACGCGCATCGTGATTTTGCCCAACTTTGGCTCGATTTCCCTGGCAATGGGGGATATTTTCCGTTACCGGGGACTCTAAACTAACTCCTGATTGCCTTGGTTTGCAGTGAAATGGACACAGCAAAACTTTTTGAACGCTCACTTTTGAGCTTCTGGGCCGAAGCATAGCCCTACTTCACTTTAAGACGGAAAGGCTAGCCGAGACCGCCTTACGCGCATCGTGATTTTGGGCTACTTGGGCTCGATTTCCCGGAACTTGGGAGATAATACCCAGTCCCGGCCACTCTAAACTAATTCTTGATGGCCTTGGTTTTCAGTGAAATGGACACAGCCAAACTCTTTGAAAGTTCACTTTCGAGCTTCTGGACCGAAATATAGCCCCACTTCACTTTAAGACTGAAAGAGTAGCCGGGACCGCCTTACGCGCATGGTAATTTTGTCGAACTTCTGCTTGATTTCCTGGGACTTGGGGGATATTTTCCAGTCCCGGGTACTCTAAACTAACTCCTGATTGCCATGGTTTGCAGTGAAATTTACACAGCACAAGTTTTTGAACGCACACTTTCGAGCTTCTAGGCCGAAATATAGTCTAACATCACCTACGACTTAAAGAGTAGCCGAGACCGGCGTGCGCGCATCGTGATTTTGACCAACTTCGGGTCGATATTCCGGAACTTGGGGGATATTTTCCAGTCCCAGAGACTCTAAACTAACTCTTGATGGCCTTGGTTTGCAGTGAAATGGAGACAGCAAAGCTTTTTGAACGTTCACCTTCAAGCTTCTCGGCCGAAATATAGCCCACTTTACTTTAATACTGAAAAAGTAGCCGACACCGCCTTACGTGCATCGTGATTTTGACAAACTTCGGGTGGATTTCCCGGAACTTGGGGGATATTTTCCAGTCCCTTGGACGCTAAACTAGGTGCCGATGGCCTTGTTTTGCAGTGAAATGGACACAGCAAAGCTTTTTGAACGCTCACTTTCGAGCTTGTGGGCCGAAATATAGCCATACTTCACTTTAAGACTGAAACAGTAGCCGAGACCACGTTTCGCGCATCGTGATTTTGATCAACTTCGGCTCGATTTCCCGGAACTTGCGAAATATTTTCCAGTCCCGGGGACTCTAAACTAACTTGTTCTGGTCTTGGTTTGCAGTGAAACGGAAAATGAAAAAGTTTTTGAACGCATACTTTCAAGCTTCTGGACCGAAATAGAACCCCACTTCACTTGAAGACTGAAAGAGTAGCCGAGACCGCCTTACGTGCATCGTGATTTTGAGCAACTTCGGCTGGATTTGCCGGAACTAAGGGGATATATTCCAGTTCTGAGGACTCTAAACTAATTCCTGATGGTCTTGGTTTGCAGTAAAATGGACCCAGCAAAACTTTTTGAACGCTCAATTTCGAGCTTCTGGCCCAAAATATAGCCCCACTTTACTTTATCACTGAAAGAGTAGCCGAGACCGCCTTACGCGCATCGTGATTTTGACAAACTTCGGGTTGATTTGCCGGAACTTGGGGGATATTTTCCAGTCCCGGGGACTCTCAACTAACTCCTGCTTGTCTTGGTTTGCAGTGAAATGGACACAGCGAAAGTTTTTGAACGCTCACTCTCGAGTTTGTGGGCCGAAATAGAGCCCCATTTGACTTTAAGACTGAAAGAGTAGGCGAGACCGTCTTGAGCGAATCGTGATTTTGACCAATTTCGCGTTTATTTCCCGAAACTTGGGGGATATATTGCAGTCAAAGAGACTCTAAAGTAACTCCTGATGGCCTTGGTTTTCAGTTAAATGGACAGACCACAACTTTGGAGCTTCTGGGCAGAAATATAGCCCCACTTTACTTTAAGACTGAAAGAGTAGATGAGACCGCCTTACGCGCATCGTAATTTTGACGAACTTCGAATGGGTTTCCCTGAACTTGGGGGATATTTTGCAGTCCCTTGGACGCTAAACTAAGTCGTGATGGCCCTTTTTGGAAGGAAAATAGACACAACAAAACTTTTTGAACGCTCACTTTCTAGCTTGTGGGCCGAAATATAGCCACACTTCACTTTAGGACTGACACAGTAGCCGAGACCACGTTACGCGCATGCATCATGAATTTGATCAACTTCGGCTCGATTTCCCGGGACTTGGGGGATATTCTCCAGTCCCGGGGACTCTAAACTAACTTCTGCTGGCCTTGGTTTGCACTGAAAGTGACAGAGCAAAACTTTTTAAACGCTCACTTTCGAGCTTCTGGGCCGAAATATTGCCCCACTTCACTTTAAGACTGAAAGAGTAGGCGAGACCACCTTACGCACATCGTGATTTTGACGAACTTCAGCTCGAGTTACCGGAACTTGGGGGATATTTTCCAGTCCCGAGGACTCTTAAGTAACCCCTGGTGGCCTTCGTTTGCATTGAAATGGATACAGCAAAACTTTTTGAACGCTCACTTTAGAGCTTCTGGGCCGAAATATAGCCCCACTTCACTTTAAGACTGAAAGAGTAGCCGAGACCGCCTTACGCGCGTCGTGCTTTTGACTAACGTCTTCTCGATTTTCCGGAACTTGGGAAATACATTCCACTCCCGGGGACTCTAAACTAACTCCTGATAGCCTTGGTTTGCAGTGAAATAGACACAGTAATTTTTTTTGAGCTTGAGCTTGTGGGCCGAATTAGAGCCCCACTTCACTTTAAGACTGAAGGAGTAGCCGACACCGCCTTAATTGCACCGTGATTTTGAGCAACTTCGGCTCGATTTGCCGGAACTTGGGGGATATTTTCCAGTCCCGGGGACTCTAACCTAACTCCTGATTGTCTTGGTTTTTAGTGAAATGGACACAGCGAAACTTTTTGAACGCTCACTCTCGAGCTTCTGGACCGAAATATAGCCCCATTTTACTTTAAGACTGAAAGAGTAGCCGAGATCGTCTTGCGCAAATCGTGATTTTGACCAACTTCGGGTCGGTTTCCCGGAACTTGGGGGATATATTCCATTTTCGCGGGCTCTAAACTAACTCCTGATGGCCTTGGTTTTCAGTGAAATGGACAAAGGAAAGCTCTTTGAACACTCTCTTTGTAGCTTCTAGGCGGAAATAGAATCCCACTTCACTTTCAGACTGAAATAGTAGCCAAGACCGCCTCACGCGCATCGTCAGTTAGACCAAGTTCAGCTCGATTTCACGCAACTTTTGGGATATTTTCCAGTCCGGGGGACTCTAAACTAACTCCTGATGGCCATGGTTTGCAGTGAAATTCACACAGCACAAGTTTTTGAACGCACACTTTCGAGCTTCTAGGCCGAAATATAGTCCCACATCACTTACGACTTAAAGAGTAGCCGAGACCGGCGTGCGCGCATCGTGATTTTGACCAACTTCGGGTCGATATTCTGGAACTTGGGGGATATTTTCCAGTCCCAGGGACTCTAAACTAACTCTTGATGGCCTTGGTTTGCAGTGAAATGGAGACAGCAAAACTTTTTGAATGCTCACCTTCAAGCTTCTGGGCCGAAATATAGCCCACTTTACTTTAATACTGAAAAAGTAGCCGACACCGCCTTACGCGCATCGTGATTTTGACAAACTTCGGGTCGATATTCTGGAACTTGGGGGATATTTTCCAGTCCCAGGGACTCTAAACTAACTCTTGATGGCCTTGGTTTGCAGTGAAATGGAGACAGCAAAACTTTTTGAACGTTCACCTTCAAGCTTCTGGGCCGAAATATAGCCCACTTTACTTTAATACTGAAAAAGTAGCCGACACCGCCTTACGCGCATCGTGATTTTGACAAACTTCGGGTCGATATTCTGGAACTTGGGGGATATTTTCCAGTCCCAGGGACTCTAAACTAACTCTTGATGGCCTTGGTTTGCAGTGAAATGGAGACAGCAAAACTTATTGAACGCTCACCTTCAAGCTTCTGGGCCGAAATATACCTCACTTTACTTTAATACTGAAAAAGTAGCCGACACCGCCTTACGCGCATCGTGATTTTGACAAACTTCGGGTGGATTTCCCTGAACTTTGGGGATATTTTCTAGTCCCTTGGACGCTAAACTAGGTGCCGATGGCCTTGTTTTGCAGTGAAATGGACACAGCAAAGCTTTTTGAACGCTCACTTTCGGGCTTGTGGGCCGAAATATAGCCATACTTCACTTTAAGACTGAAACAGTAGCCGAGACCACGTTTCGCGCATCGTGATTTTGATCAACTTCGGCTCGATTTCCCGGAACTTGCGAAATATTTTCCAGTCCCGGGGACTCTAAACTAACTCGTGCTGGGCTTGGTTTGCAGTGAAACGGAAAATGAAAAAGTTTTTGAACGCATACTTTCGAGCTTCTGGACCGAAGTAGAAACCCACTTCACTTGAAGACTGAAAGAGTAGCCGAGACCGCCTTACTTGCATCGTGATTTTGAGCAACTTCGGCTGGATTTGCCGGAACTAAGGGGATATATTCCAGTTCTGAGGACTCTAAACTAATTCCTGATGGCCTTAGTTTCCAGTAAAATGGACTCAGCAAAACTTTTTGAACGCTCAATTTCGAGCTTCTGGACCGAAATATAGCCCCCCATTACTTTAACACTGAAAGAGTAGCCGAGACCGCCTTACGCGCAAATCGTGATTTTGACCAACTTCGGGTCGGTTTTCCGGAACTTGGGGGATATATTCCATTTTCGCGGGCTCTAAACTAACTCCTGATGGCCTTGGTTTTCAGTGAAATGGACAAAGGAAACCTTTTTGAACACTCTCTTTGTAGCTTCTGGGCCGAAATAGAATCCCACTTCACTTTCAGACTGAAATAGTAGCCAAGACCGCCTCACGCTTATCGTCAGTTAGACCAAGTTCACCTCGATTTCACGCAACTTTTGGGATATTTTCCAGTCCGGGGGACTCTAAATTAACTCCGGATGGCCTTGGTTTGCACTGAAATGGGCACAGCATAACTTTTTGACCACCCACTTTGGAGCTTGTGGGCCGAAATATAGCCCCACTTCACTATAAGACTGAAACAGTAGCCGGGACCGCATTTCGCGCATCGTGATTTTGATCAACTTCGGCCCGCTTTCCCGGAACTTGGGGAATATTTTCCAGTTCCGGGAACCCTAAACTAGCTTTTGATAGCTTTGGTTTGCAGTGAAATGCACACAACAAAATTTTTTGAACGCTCACTTTCGAGCTTCTGGACAGAAATATAGCCCGACTTTACTTTAAGACTAAAAGAGTAGCCGAAACCGCCTTACGTATATCGTAATTTTGACGAACTTCGAATGGATTTCCCGGAACTTGGGGTGTATTTTCCAGTCCCTTGGACGCTAAACTAAGTCCTGATGGCCTTATTTTGAAGTGAAATGGACACAGCAAAACTTTTTGAACGCTCACTTTCCAGCTTGTGGGCCGAAATATAGGCACACGCCTTTAAGACTGAAACAGTAGCCGAGACCACGTTACGCCCATCATGAATTTGATCAACTTCGGCTCCAATTCCACGGACTTGGGGGATATTTTCCAGTCCCGGGGACTCTAAACTACGTCCTGATGGCCTTGGTTTGCATTGAAATGGACACAGGAAAATTTTTTGAACGCTCACTTTCGAGCTTCTGGACAGAAATATAGCCCCACTTTACTTAAGACTGAAAGGGTAGCCGAGACCACTTTGGGAGCATCTTGATTTTGACCAACTTCAGCTCGATTTACCGGAAGTTGGGCAATATTTTCCAGTCCCAGGGACGCTAAACTAACTCGTGATGGCCTTGTTTTTCAGTGAAATGGACAGAGCAAAACTTTTTGAACCCTCACTTTCGGGCTTCTTGCCCGAAATATAGCCCCACTTCACTTTAACACAGAAAGAGTAGTCGAGACCACTTTAGGGGCATCGTGATTTTCACCAACCTCGGCTCCATTTCCCAGACCTTGGGGCATATTTTCTTGTCCCGGGGACGCTAAACTAACTCCTGATGGCCTTGGTTTGCAGTGAAATGAACACAGCAAAACTTTTTGAACGCTCACTTTCGGGCTGCTGGCCCGAAATATAGCCCCACTTCACTTTAAGACTGAAAGAGTAGCCGAGGCCGCCTTAGGCGCATCGTGATTTTGACCTACTTCGGCTTGAGTTGCCAGAACTTAAAAGATATTTTCCCGTCCCGGGGACTCTAAACTAACTCATGATGGCCTTGGTTTTCAGTGAAATTCACAGAGGAAAAAAATTTGAACGCTCACTTTCGAGCTTCTAGACCGAAATATAGCCCTACTTCACTTTAAGACTGAAAGAGTAGCCGAGACCGCCTTACGCGAATCGTTATTTTGACCAACTTCGTCTCGATTTCGCGGAACTTGGGGGATATTTTCCAGTTCCGGGCACAGTAAACTACTTCCTCAGGGCCTTGCTTTGCAATGAAATGGGCACAGCATAACTTTTTCAACGCTCACTTTCGAGGTTCTGGGCCGAAATATACAGCCACGTCACTTTAAGACTCAAAGAGTAGCCGAGACTGCTTTACGACCATCGTGATTTTGACAAACTTCGGCTCGATTTCCCGCAACTTGGGGGATATTTTGATGTCCCGGAGACTGTAAACTATCTCCTGATGTGGCTTGGTTCGCGGTGAAATTGACACAGGAAAAGTTTTTGAACTTTCACTTTCGAGCTTCTGGGCCGAAATATAGCCCGAGTTCACTTTAAGAATGAAAGAATAGCCGCGACCGCCTTACGCGCATCGTGATTTTGACCAACTTTGGCTCGATTTCCCGGGAAATGTAGAATAATTTCCGGTACCGGGGACTCTAAAGTAACTCCTGATTGCCATGGTTTGCATTGAAATGGAGAGAGCAAAACTTTTTCAACGCTCCCCTTCGGGCTTCTGAGCCGAAATATAGCCTCACTTCAGTTTAAGACTGAAAGAGTAGCCGACACCGTCTTACGCGCATCGTGATTTTGACCAACTTCGGCTCGATTTCCCGAAACTTCGGGGATATATTCAAGTGCCAAGGACCCTAAGCTAACCCCTGATGGCCTTGGTCTGCAGTGAAATGGACACAGCAAATTTTTTTCAACGCTTACTTTCGAAATTCTGGGCCGAAATATAGCCCCACTTCACTTTAAGACTGAAAGAGTAGCCGAGACCGCCTTAGACGCATCGTGATTTTGACCAACTTCGGCTTGAGTTGCCAGAACTTAAGGGATATTTTCCAGTCCCGTGGACTCTAAACTAACTCATGATGGCCTTGGTTTTCAGTTAAATTGAGAGAGCAAAACTTTTTGAAGGCTCACTTTCGAGCTTGTGGGCCGAAATATACAGCCACGTCACTTTAACACTAAAAGAGTAGCCGAGACTGCTTTACGCGCATCGTGATTTTGACAAACTTCGGCTCGATTTCCCGGGAATTGGGGGATATTTTGATGTCCCGGACACTGTAAACAATCTGCTGATGTGGCTTGGTTTGCGGTGAAATGGACACAGCAAAACTTTTTAAACTTTCACTTTCTAGCTTCTGGGCCGAAATATAGCCCCAGTTCACTTTAAGAATGAAAGAGTAGCCGAGACCGCCTTACGCGCATCGTGATTTTGACAAAATTCGGCTCGATTTCCCCGAACTTGGGCGATATTTTCCAGTCCCGAGGAGTCTAAACTAACTCCTGATGGCCTTGGTTTGCAGTGAAATGAACACAGTAACACTTTTTGAAGGCTTATTTTCGAGCTTCGGGTATGAAATATAGCCCCACTTCACTTTAAGACTGAAAGAGTAGGTGAGACCGCCTTACGCGCATCGTGATTTTGAGCAACTTCCGCTCGATTTTCTAGAATTTTGGCGATATTTTCAAGTCCCGGGGACTCTAAACTAACTCCTGATTGCCTTGGTTTGCAGTGAAATGGACCCAGCAAAACTTTTTGAACGCTCAGTTTCGAGCTTCTGGGCCGAAATACAACCGTATTTCACTTTAAGACTGAAATAGTAGCCGAGACCGCCTTACAAGCATCGTGATTTTGACCAAGTTCAGCTCGATTTCCCGGAACTTGGGGGATATTTTCCAGTCCGGGAGACTTTAAACTAACTCCTGATGGCCTTGGTTTGCAGTTAAATGCAGAAAGCGTAACTTTTTAAAGGGTCACTTTCGAGCTTCTGGGTCGAAATATAGCCCCAGTTTACTTTAAGACTGAAAGAGTAGCCGAGACCGCCTTACGCGCATCGTAATTTTGACCAACTTCGGCTCGCTTTACCGGAACTTTGGGGATATTTTCCAGTTCCGACGACTCTTAAGTAACCCCTGATGGCCTTGGTTTGCATTGAAATGGATACAGCAAACCTTTTTGAACGCTCACTTTCGAGCTTCTGGGCCGAAATATAGCCCCACTTTACTTTAAGACTGAAAGAGTAGCCGAGACTGTCTTACACGCATCGTGATTTTAACCAACTTCCGTTCGATTTCGCACAACTTCGGGGATATATTCCAGTCCCAGGGACTCTAAACTAACTGCTGATGGCCTTGGTTTGCAGTGAAATGGACACAGCACATTTTTTTGAACGCTCACTTTCGAGCTTCTCGGCCGAAATATAGCCCTACTTTACTTTAAGACTGAAAGAGTAGCCGACACCGCCTTACGCGCATCGTAATTTTGACCAACTTCGGCTAGCTTTACCGGAACTTTGGGGATATTTTCCAGTTCCGAGGACTCTTAAGTAACCCCTGATGGCCTTGGTTTGCATTGAAATGGATACAGCAAACCTTTTTGAACGCTCACTTTCGAGCTTCTGGGCCGAAATATAGCCCCACTTAACTTTAAGACTGAAAGAGTAGCCGAGACCGCCTTACGCGCATCGTGATTTTGGGATACTTCGGCTCGATTTCCCGCAAATAGGGGGATATTTTCTAGTCCCGTTGACTCTAAACTAACTCCTGCTGGCCTTGGTTTCCAGTGAAATGGACACAGGAACACTTTTTGAACGCGCACTTTCGAGCTTGCTGGCCGAAATATAGCCCTACTTCTTTTTAAGACTGAAAGAGTAGGCGGGAGCGCCTTAGCGTATTGTAATTTTGAGGATCTTCGGCTCGATCTGGCGAAACTTGGGAGATATTTTCCAGTCCCAAAGTCTCTAAACTCACTCCTGATTGTCTAAGATGTGACTGAAATAGAGACAAAAATTTTTGAAGCCTTACTTTCGAGCCTCTGGAGTTAAATCTAAGCCCACTTTACCTTAAGACTGAATGAGTAGCCGAGACCCCCTTAAGCGCATCGTGATTTTGACTAACTTCGGGTGGATTTCCCATAACTTGGGGAATATCTCCAGTCCCTTGGACGGTAACCTAAGTCGTGATGGCCTTGTTTTGCAGTGAAATGGACACTGCAAAACTTTTTAAACACTCACTTTCGAGCTTCTGGGCCGAAATATTGTCCCACTTCACTTTAAGACTGAAAGAGTAGCCGAAACCGCCGTACGCGCGTCGTGATTTTGACCAACATCGGTTGAATTTCCCGGAACTTGGGGGATATTTTCCAGTCCCGCGGACTCTAAACTGAGCCCCCGACGTCCTTGGTCTGCAGTAAAATGGACACAGGAAAACTTTTTGAACGCTCACTTTTGAGCTTCTGGGCCGAAATATAGCTCCACTTCACTTTAAGAGTGAAAGAGTAGCTGAGACCTCCTTACGCCCATCGTAATTTTGACCAACTTCGGCTCGATTTTCCGGAACTTGGGGGATATTTTCCAGTCCCGCGGACTCTAAAGTAACTCCTGATGGCCTTGCTCTGGAGTGAAATGGACACAGCACAACTTCTTGAACGCTCACTTTCCAGCTTCTGGGCGGAAATATTGCCCCAGTTCACTTTAAGAATGAAAGAGTAACCGGGACCGCCTTACGCGCATCGTGATTTTGCCCAACTTTGGCTCGATTTCCCTGGCAATGGGGGATATTTTCCGTTACCGGGGACTCTAAACTAACTCCTGATTGCCTTGGTTTGCAGTGAAATGGACACAGCAAAACTTTTTGAACGCTCACTTTTGAGCTTCTGGGCCGAAGCATAGCCCTACTTCACTTTAAGACGGAAAGGCTAGCCGAGACCGCCTTACGCGCATCGTGATTTTGGGCTACTTGGGCTCGATTTCCCGGAACTTGGGAGATAATACCCAGTCCCGGCCACTCTAAACTAATTCTTGATGGCCTTGGTTTTCAGTGAAATGGACACAGCCAAACTCTTTGAAAGTTCACTTTCGAGCTTCTGGACCGAAATATAGCCCCACTTCACTTTAAGACTGAAAGAGTAGCCGGGACCGCCTTACGCGCATGGTAATTTTGTCGAACTTCTGCTTGATTTCCTGGGACTTGGGGGATATTTTCCAGTCCCGGAAGCTCTAAACTAACTCCTGAATGCCTTGGTTTTTAGTGAAATGGACACAGGTAAAAGGGGCGCACGCTCGGTTTCCAGGTTGTAGGCCGAAATACAGCCCCCTTTATTTTAAGACTGAAAGTGTACACGAAACCGCCTTAAGCACATGAAAATTTTTAGCCACTAGTGGTCGATCTGCCAAAACTTGGGGGATATTTTCCAGTCCCGGGGACTCTACCCTAACTCTTGATGGCCTTAGTTTTCAGTCAAATGGTCACAGGTAACAGGAGCGCACGCTCGGTGTCGAGCTTCTAGGCCGAAATGTAGCCCCAGTTCATTTTAAGACTGAAAGAGTAAACGAAACTGCTGTACGCTTATCTTAGTTTTAAGAAAGGATGGCTCAATTTGCCGAAACTTAGAGGATAGCTTCCAGTCTCGAGGATTCTAAACTATCTCCTGATGGACTTAGTTCTTAGTAAAATGGACACAGGTAAAAGGAGAGCACGCTCGGTGTCGAGCTTGTAGAACCGAAATATAGCCCCACTTCATTTTCGGAGTAAACGAGTAGACGAGACTGCCTTACGCGCATCGTGATTTTGAGCATCTTTGGCTCGATTTGCCGGAATTCGGGGAATATTTTCCAGTCCCGAGGACTCTATGCTAACTCCTGATGAAGTTAGTTTTCAGTGATATGTACACAGGCAAAAGGAGCGCACGCTCGGTGTTGAGCTTGTCGGCCGAAATATAGCCCCACTTCATTTTAAGACTGAAAGAGTAGCCGAGACCGCCTTACGCGCATCGTGATTTTGAGCAACTTTGGCTCGATCTGCCAGAATTTGGAAAATATTTTCTAGTCCCAAGGACTCTAAACTAACTCCTGATGGCCTAAGATGTCAGTGAAATGGACACAGGGAAAATTAGCGCACGCCCGGTCTCGAGCTTCTAGGTCGAAATATAGCCCCCCTTAAATTTAAGACTGAAAGAGTAGTTGAGACCGCCTTACGCGCATCGTGATTTTGGGCCACTTTTGCTCGATTTCCCGGAAGTTGGCGAATAATTTAAAGTCCCGGGGACGCTTAACTAACTCCCGATGACCTTGGTTTCCAGTTTAATGAACACAACAAAACATTCTGAACGCTGACCTTCGAGCTTCAGGTCCGAAATATAGCCCTACTTAAATTTAAGACTCAAAGAATAGCCGAGAGCCCGTTACGCGCATCGTAATTTTAATCAACGTCGGCGCCATTTCCTGGAACTTGGAGAATATTTTCCAGTCCCGGAGACTCTAAACTGACTCCTGAATGCCTTGGTTTGCAGTGAAATGGACACAGCAAAACTTTTTGAACGCTCACTTTCGAGCTTGTGAGCCTAAATATAGCCACACTTCACTTTAAGACTGAAACAGTAGCCGAGACCTCCTTACGCCCATCGTAATTTTGACCAACTTTGGCTCGATTTTCCGGAACTTGGGGGATATTTTCCAGTCCCGCGGACTCTAAAGTAACTCCTGATGGCCTTGCTCTGGAGTGAAATGGACACAGCACAACTTCTTGAACGCTCGCTTTCCAGCTTCTGGGCGGAAATATTGCCCCAGTTCACTTTAAGAATGAAAGAGTAACCGGGACCGCCTTACCCGCATCGTGATTTTGATCAACTTCTGCTCGCTTTCCTGGACCTTGGGGAATATTTTCCAGTCCCGCGGACTCTAAAGTAACTCCTGATGGCCTTGCTCTGGAGTGAAATGGACACAGCACAACTTCTTGAACGCTCACTTTCCAGCTTCTGGGCGGAAATATTGCCCCAGTTCACTTTAAGAATGAAAGAGTAACCGGGACCGCCTTACGCGCATCGTGATTTTGCCCAACTTTGGCTCGATTTCCCTGGCAATGGGGGATATTTTCCGTTACCGGGGACTCTAAACTAACTCCTGATTGCCTTGGTTTGCAGTGAAATGGACACAGCAAAACTTTTTGAACGCTCACTTTTGAGCTTCTGGGCCGAAGCATAGCCCTACTTCACTTTAAGACGGAAAGGCTAGCCGAGACCGCCTTACGCGCATCGTGATTTTGGGCTACTTGGGCTCGATTTCCCGGAACTTGGGAGATAATACCCAGTCCCGGCCACTCTAAACTAATTCTTGATGGCCTTGGTTTTCAGTGAAATGGACACAGCCAAACTCTTTGAAAGTTCACTTTCGAGCTTCTGGACCGAAATATAGCCCCACTTCACTTTAAGACTGAAAGAGTAGCCGGGACCGCCTTACGCGCATGGTAATTTTGTCGAACTTCTGCTTGATTTCCTGGGACTTGGGGGATATTTTCCAGTCCCGGGTACTCTAAACTAACTCCTGATTGCCATGGTTTGCAGTGAAATTTACACAGCACAAGTTTTTGAACGCACACTTTCGAGCTTCTAGGCCGAAATATAGTCTAACATCACCTACGACTTAAAGAGTAGCCGAGACCGGCGTGCGCGCATCGTGATTTTGACCAACTTCGGGTCGATATTCCGGAACTTGGGGGATATTTTCCAGTCCCAGAGACTCTAAACTAACTCTTGATGGCCTTGGTTTGCAGTGAAATGGAGACAGCAAAGCTTTTTGAACGTTCACCTTCAAGCTTCTCGGCCGAAATATAGCCCACTTTACTTTAATACTGAAAAAGTAGCCGACACCGCCTTACGTGCATCGTGATTTTGACAAACTTCGGGTGGATTTCCCGGAACTTGGGGGATATTTTCCAGTCCCTTGGACGCTAAACTAGGTGCCGATGGCCTTGTTTTGCAGTGAAATGGACACAGCAAAGCTTTTTGAACGCTCACTTTCGAGCTTGTGGGCCGAAATATAGCCATACTTCACTTTAAGACTGAAACAGTAGCCGAGACCACGTTTCGCGCATCGTGATTTTGATCAACTTCGGCTCGATTTCCCGGAACTTGCGAAATATTTTCCAGTCCCGGGGACTCTAAACTAACTTGTTCTGGTCTTGGTTTGCAGTGAAACGGAAAATGAAAAAGTTTTTGAACGCATACTTTCAAGCTTCTGGACCGAAATAGAACCCCACTTCACTTGAAGACTGAAAGAGTAGCCGAGACCGCCTTACGTGCATCGTGATTTTGAGCAACTTCGGCTGGATTTGCCGGAACTAAGGGGATATATTCCAGTTCTGAGGACTCTAAACTAATTCCTGATGGTCTTGGTTTGCAGTAAAATGGACCCAGCAAAACTTTTTGAACGCTCAATTTCGAGCTTCTGGCCCAAAATATAGCCCCACTTTACTTTATCACTGAAAGAGTAGCCGAGACCGCCTTACGCGCATCGTGATTTTGACAAACTTCGGGTTGATTTGCCGGAACTTGGGGGATATTTTCCAGTCCCGGGGACTCTCAACTAACTCCTGCTTGTCTTGGTTTGCAGTGAAATGGACACAGCGAAAGTTTTTGAACGCTCACTCTCGAGTTTGTGGGCCGAAATAGAGCCCCATTTGACTTTAAGACTGAAAGAGTAGGCGAGACCGTCTTGAGCGAATCGTGATTTTGACCAATTTCGCGTTTATTTCCCGAAACTTGGGGGATATATTGCAGTCAAAGAGACTCTAAAGTAACTCCTGATGGCCTTGGTTTTCAGTTAAATGGACAGACCACAACTTTGGAGCTTCTGGGCAGAAATATAGCCCCACTTTACTTTAAGACTGAAAGAGTAGATGAGACCGCCTTACGCGCATCGTAATTTTGACGAACTTCGAATGGGTTTCCCTGAACTTGGGGGATATTTTGCAGTCCCTTGGACGCTAAACTAAGTCGTGATGGCCCTTTTTGGAAGGAAAATAGACACAACAAAACTTTTTGAACGCTCACTTTCTAGCTTGTGGGCCGAAATATAGCCACACTTCACTTTAGGACTGACACAGTAGCCGAGACCACGTTACGCGCATGCATCATGAATTTGATCAACTTCGGCTCGATTTCCCGGGACTTGGGGGATATTCTCCAGTCCCGGGGACTCTAAACTAACTTCTGCTGGCCTTGGTTTGCACTGAAAGTGACAGAGCAAAACTTTTTAAACGCTCACTTTCGAGCTTCTGGGCCGAAATATTGCCCCACTTCACTTTAAGACTGAAAGAGTAGGCGAGACCACCTTACGCACATCGTGATTTTGACGAACTTCAGCTCGAGTTACCGGAACTTGGGGGATATTTTCCAGTCCCGAGGACTCTTAAGTAACCCCTGGTGGCCTTCGTTTGCATTGAAATGGATACAGCAAAACTTTTTGAACGCTCACTTTAGAGCTTCTGGGCCGAAATATAGCCCCACTTCACTTTAAGACTGAAAGAGTAGCCGAGACCGCCTTACGCGCGTCGTGCTTTTGACTAACGTCTTCTCGATTTTCCGGAACTTGGGAAATACATTCCACTCCCGGGGACTCTAAACTAACTCCTGATAGCCTTGGTTTGCAGTGAAATAGACACAGTAATTTTTTTTGAGCTTGAGCTTGTGGGCCGAATTAGAGCCCCACTTCACTTTAAGACTGAAGGAGTAGCCGACACCGCCTTAATTGCACCGTGATTTTGACCAACTTCGGCTCGATTTGCCGGAACTTGGGGGATATTTTCCAGTCCCGGGGACTCTAAACTAACTCCTGATTGTCTTGGTTTTCAGTGAAATGGACACAGCGAAACTTTTTGAACGCTCACGCTCGAGCTTCTGGACCGAAATATAGCCCCACTTTACTTTAAGACTGAAAGAGTAGCCGAGACCGCCTTGCGCAAATCGTGATTTTGACCAACTTCGGGTCGGTTTCCCGGAACTTGGGGGATATATTCCATTTCCCCGCGCTCTAAACTAACTCCTGATGGTCTTGGTTTTCTGTGAAATGGACAAAGGAAAGCTTTTCCAACACTCTCTTTGTAGCTTCTAGGCCGAAATAGAATCCCACTTCACTTTCAGACTGAAATAGTAGCCGAGACCACCTCACGCGCATCGTGAGTTAGACCAAGTTCAGCTCGATTTCACGCAACGTTTGGGATATTTTCCAGTCCGGGGGACTCTAACCTAACTCCAGATGGCCTTGGTTTGCACTGACATGGGCACAGCATAGCTTTTTGAACGCCCACTTTGGAGCTTGTGGGCCGAAATATAGCCCCACTTCAGTTTAAGACTGAAAGAGTAGCCGAGATCGCCTTACGCGCACCGTGATTTTGACCATTTTCGGATCGATTTCTCGGAACTTGGGGGATATTTTCCAGTCCCGGGGACTCTAAACTAACTCCTGATCGCCTTGCTCTGCATTGAAATGGACAGAGCAAAACTTTTTGAGCGCTCACTTTCGAGCTTTTGGGCCGAAATATAGCCACACTTTACTTTAACACTGAAACAGTAGCCGAGACCGCATTTCGCGCATCGTCATTTTGATCAACTTCGGCTCGCTTTCCCGGAACTTGGGGAATATTTCCAGTCCCGGGGACCCTAAACTAACTTTTGATAGCTTTGGTTTGCAGTGAAATGCAAACAGCAAAACTTTTTGAACGCTCACTTTCGAGTTTCTGGACAGAAATATAGCCCGACTTTACTTTAAGACTGAAAGAGTAGCCGAAACCGCCTTACGTATATCGTAATTTTGACGAACTTCGAATGGATTTCCCGGAACTTGGGGTATATTTTCCAGTCCCTTGGACACTAAACTAAGTCCTGATGGCCTTGTTTTTGAAGTGAAATGGACACAGCAAAACTTTTTGAACGCTCACTTTCTTGCTTTTGGGCCGAAATATAGGCACACTTGACTTTAAGACTGAAACAGTAGCCGAGACCACGTTACGCGCATCATGAATTTCATCAACGTCGGCTCCAATTCCCGGGACTTCGGGGATATTTTCCAGTCCCGGGGACTCTAAACTAACTCCTGATGGCCTTGATTTGCATTGAAATGGACACAGCACAATTTTTTGAACGCAGACTTTCGAGATTCTTGGCCGAAATATAGCCCCACTTCAATTAAGACTGACAAAGTAGCCGAGACCGCCTTGCTCGCATCGTGAGTTTGACAAACGTCGGGTCGATATTCCGGAACTTGGGGGATATTTTGCAGTCCCAGGAACTCTAAACTAACTCCTGATGGCCTTGGTTTGCAGTGAAATGGACAGAGCAAAACTTTTTGAACGCTCATCTTCGAGCTTCCTGGTCGAAATAAAGCCCCACTTTACTTTAAGACTTAAAGAGCAACGGAGACCACCTTACGCGCATTGTGACTTTGACAAACTTCGGGTGGATTTCCCGGAACTTGGGGAACATTGTCCAGGCTCTTGGACGCTAACCCAAGTCCTGATGGCCTTGTTTTGCAGTGAAATGGACACAGCAAAACTTTTTGAACGCTCAATTTCGAGCTTCTGGGCCGAAATATAGCCCGACTTCACTTTAAGAATGAAAGAATAGCCGCGACCGCCTTACGCGCATCGTGATTTTGACCAACTTTGCCTCGATTTCCCGGGAAATGGGAAATATTTTCCGGTACCGGAGACTCTAAAGTAACTACTGATTGCCTTGGTTTGCATTGAAATGGAGAGAGCAAAACGTTTTCAACGCTCCCCTTCGGGCTTCTGAGCCAAAATATAGCCCCACTTCAGTTTAAGACTGAAAGAGTAGCCGATACCGTCTTACGCCCATCGTGATTTGACTAACTTCGGCTCGATTTCCCGAAACTTCAGGGATATATTCAAGTCCCAAGGACTCTAAACTAACCCCTGATGGCCTTGGTCTGCAGTGAAATGGACACAGCAATTTTTTTTTGAACGCTTACTTTCGAAATTCTGGGCCGAAATATAGCCCCACTTCACTTTAAGACTGAAAGAGTAGCCGAGACCGCCTTAGACGCATCGTGATTTTGACCAACTTCGGCTTGAGTTGCCAGAACTTAAGGGATATTTTCCAGTCCCGTGGACTCTAAACTAACTCATGATGGCCTTGGTTTTCAGTTAAATTGAGAGAGCAAAACTTTTTGAAGGCTCACTTTCGAGCTTGTGGGCCGAAATATACAGCCACGTCACTTTAAGACTAAAAGAGTAGCCGAGACTGCTTTACGCGCATCGTGATTTTGACAAACTTCGGCTCGATTTCCCGGGACTTGGGGGATATTTTGATGTCCCGGACACTGTAAACAATCTGCTGATGTGGCTTGGTTTGCGGTGAAATGGACACAGCAAAACTTTTTGAACTTTCACTTTCTAGCTTCTGGGCCGAAATATAGCCCCAGTTCACTTTAAGAATGAAAGAGTAGCCGAGACCGCCTTACGCGCATCGTGATTTTGACAAAGTTCGGCTCGATTTGCCCGAACTTGGGCGATATTTTCTAGTCCCGAGGAGTCTAAACTAACTCCTGATGGCCTTGGTTTGCAGTGAAATGAACACAGCAAAACTTTTTGAACTTTCACTTTCTAGCTTCTCGGCCGAAATATAGCCCCAGTTCACTTTAAGAATGAAAGAGTAGCCGAGACCGCCTTACGCGCATCGTGATTTTGACAAAATTCGGCTCGATTTCCCCGAACTTGGGCGATATTTTCTAGTTCCGAGGAGTCTAAACTAACTGCTGATGGCCTTGGTTTGCAGTGAAATGAACACAGTAACAGTTTTTGAAGGCTTATCTTCAAGCGTCTGGGATGAAATATAGCCCCACTTTACTTTAAGACTGAAAGAGTAGCCGAGACCGTCTTACGCGCATCGTGATTTTGACCAACTTCGGCTCGATTTCCCGGAACTTGGGGGATATTTTCCAGTCCCGCGGACTCTAAAGTAACTCCTGATGGCCTTGCTCTGGAGTGAAATGGACACAGCACAACTTTGTGAACGCTCACTTTCCAGCTTCTAGGCGGAAATATTGCCCCAGTTCACTTTAAGAGTGAAAGAGTAACCGGGACCGCCTTACGCCCATCGTGATTTTCACCTACTTTGGCTCGATTTCCCTGGCAATGGGGGATATTTTCCGGTACCGGGGACTCCAAACTAACTCCTGATTGCCTTGGTTTGCAGTGAAATGGACACAGCACAACTTTTTGAACGCTCACGTTTGAGCTTCTGGGCCGAAGCATAGCCCTACTTCACTTTAAGACGGAAAGACTAGCCGAGACCGCCTTACGCGCATCGTGATTTTGGGCTACTTGGGCTCGATTTCCCTGAACTTGGGAGATAATTCCCATTCCCGGCCACTCTAAACTAATTCCTGATGGCCTTGGTTTTCAGTGAAATGGACACAGCCAAACTCTTTGAAGGTTCACTTTCGAGCTTCTGGGCCGAAATATAGCCCCACTTCACTTTAAGACTGAAAGAGTAGCCGGGACCGCCTTACGCGCATGGTAATTTTGTCGAACTTCGGCTTGATTTCCTGGGACTTGGGGGATATTTTCCAGTCCCGCAAGCTCTAAACTAACTCCTGAATGCCTTGGTTTTTAGTGAAATGGACACAGGTAAAAGGGGCGCACGCTAGGTTTCCAGGTTGTAGGCCGAAATATAGCCCCACTTTATTTTAAGACTGAAAGTGTACACGAAACCGCCTTAAGCGCATCGAAATTTTTAGCCACTATGGCTCGATCTGCCAAAACTTGGGGGATATTTTCCAGTCCCGGGGACTCTACCCTAACTATTGATGGCCTTAGTTTTCAATAAAATTGTCTCAGGTAACAAGAACGCTCGCTCGGTGTCGAGCTTCTAAGCCGAAATGTAGCCCCAGTTCATTTTAAGACTGAAAGAGTAAACCAAACTGCCCTAGGCTTATCGTAATTTTAAGAAAGTATGGCTCGATTTGCGGAAACTTGGAGGATAGCTTCCAGTCTCGAGGATTCTAAACTATCTCCTGATGGACTTAGTTCTTAGCGAAATGGACACAGGTAAAAGGAGAGCACGCTCGGTGTCGAGCTTGTAGAACCGAAATATAGCCCCACTTCATTTTCGGAGTAAACGAGTAGCGGAGCCCGTTACGAGCATCGTAATTTTCATCAACTTCGGCGCCATTTCCTGGAACTTGGAGAATATTTTCCAGTCCCGGGGGCTCTAAACTAACTCCTGATGGCCTTGGTTCCAGCGAAATGGACACAGCAAAACTTTTTGAACGCTCACTTTCGAGCTTGTGGGCCGAAATATAGCCACACTTCACTTTACGACTGACACAGTAGCCGAGACCACGTTACGCGCATCATCAATTTGATCAACTTCGGCTCGATTTTCCGGGACGTGGGGGATATTCTGCAGTTTCGGGGACTCTAAACTAACTTTTGATAGCTTTGGTTTGCAGTGAAATGCACACAGCAAAACTTTTTGAACGCTCACTTGCGATCTTCTGGACAGAAATATAGCCCGACTTTACTTTAAGACTGAAAGAGTAGCCGAAACCGCCTTACGTATATCGGAATTTTGACGAACTTCGAATGGATTTCCCGTAACTTGGGGTATATTTTCCAGTCCCATGGACGCTAAACTAAGTCCTGATGGCCTTGTTTTGAAGTGAAATGGACACAGCAAAACTTTTTGAACGCTCACTTTCTTGCTTTTGGGCCGAAATATAGGCACACTTGACTTTAAGACTGAAACAGTAGCCGAGACCACGTTACGCGCATCATGAATTTCATCAACGTCGGCTCCAATTCCCGGAACTTGGGGGATATTTTCCAGTCCCGGGAACTCTAAACTAACTCCTGATGGCCTTGATTTGCATTGAAATGGACACAGCACAATTTTGTGAACGCACACTTTCGAGATTCTGGGCTGAAATATAGTCCCATTTCACTTAAGACTGAAAGAGTAGCCGAGACTGCCTTGCTCGCATCGTGAGTTTGAGAAACTTCGGGTCGATATTCCGAAACTTGGGCGATATTTTCCAGTCCCAGGAACTCTAAACTAACTCCTGATGGCCTTGGTTTGCAGTGAAATGGACAGAGCAAAACGTTTTGAACGCTCACTTTCGAGCTTCGTGGCCGAAATAAAGCCCCACTCTACTTTAAGACTTAAAGAGAAACCGAGACCACCTTACGCGCATTGTGATTTTGACAAACTTCGGGTGGATCTCCCGGAACTTGAGACACATTTTCCAGTCCCTTGGATGCTAACCTAAGTCCTGAAGGCCTTGTTTTGCAGTGAAATGGACACAGCAAAACTTTTTGAACGCTCACTTTCGAGCTTGTGGGCCGATATATAGCCACACTTTACTTTAACACTGAAACAGTAGCCGAGACCCCATTTCGCGCATCGTGATTTTGATCAACTTCGGCTCGCTTTCCCGGAACTTGGGGAATATTTTCCAGTCCCGGGGATCCTAAACTAACTTTTGATAGCTTTGGTTTGCAGTGAAATAAACACAGCAAAACTTTTTGAATGCTCACTTTCGAGCTTCTGGACAGAAATATAGCCCCACTTCACTTTAAGACTGAAAGGGTAGCCGAGACCACTTTGAGAGCATCGTGATTTTGACCAATTTCAGCTCGATTTACCGGAACTTGGGTAATATTTTCCAGTCCCAGGGACGCTAAACTAACTCGTGATGGCCTTGTTTTTCAGTGAAAGAACACAGCAAAACTTTTTGAACGTTCACTTTCGAGCTTGTGGGCCTAAATATACCCACACTTCACTTTAAGACTGAAACACTAGCCGAGACCGCATTACGCCCATCGTGATTTTGATCAACTTCTGCTCGCTTTCCTGGAACTTGGGCAATATTTTCCAGTCCCGGGGACTCTAAACTAACTCCTGATGGCCTTGGTTTGCAGTGAAATTCACACAGCACAACTTTTTGAACGCACACTTTCGAGCTTCTAGGCCGAAATATAGTCCCACATCGCTTACGACTTAAAGAGTAGCCGAGACTGGCGTGCGCGCATCGTGATTTTGACCAACTTCGGGTCGATATTCCGGAACTTGGGGGATATTTTCCAGTCCCAGGGACTCTAAACTAACTCTTGATGGCCTTGGTTTGCAGTGAAATGGAGACAGCAAAACTTTTTGAACGTTCACCTTCAAGCTTCTGGGCCGAAATATAGCCCACCTTACTTTAATACTGAAAAAGTAGCCGAGACCGCCTTACGCGCATCGTGATTTTGACAAACTTCGGGTGGATTTCCCGGAACTTGGGGGATATTTTCCAGTCCCTTGGACGCTAAACTAGGTGCCGATGGCCTTGTTTTGCAGTGAAATGGACACAGCAACGCTTTTTGAACGCTCACTTTGGAGGTTGTGGGCCGAAATATAGCCATACTTCACTTTAAGACTGAAACAGTAGCCGACACCACGTTTCCCGCATCGTGATTTTGATCAACTTCGGCTCGATTTCCCGGAACTTCCGAAATATTTTCCAGTCCCGGGGACTCTAAACTAACTCGTGCTGGTCTTGGTTTGCGGTGAAACGGAAACAGAAAAAGTGTTTGAACGCATACTTTCGAGCTTCTGGACCGAAATAGAACCCCACTTTACTTCAAGACTGAAAGAGTAGCCGAGACCGCCTTACGTGCATCGTGATTTTGAGCAACTTCGGCTGGATTTGCCGGAACTAAGGGGATATATTCCAGTTCTGAGGACTCTAAACTAATTCCTGATGGCCTTGGTTTGCAGTAAAATGGACCCAGCAAAACTTTTTGAACGCTCAATTTCGAGCTTCTGCGCCAAAATATAGCCCCCCATTACTTTAACACTGAAAGAGTAGCCGAGACCGCCTTACGCGCATCGTGATTTTGACAAACTTCGGGTGGATTTGCCGGAACATGGAGGATATTTTCCAGTCCCGGGGACTCTCAACTAACTCCTGCTTGTCTTGGTTTGCAGTGAAATGGACACAGCGAAAGCTTTTGAACGCTCACTCTCGAGCTTCTGGGCCGAAATAGAGCCCCATTTTACTTTAAGACTGAAAGAGTAGGCGAGACCGTCTTGAGCGAATCGTGATTTTGACCAATTTCGCGTTTATTTCCCGAAACTTGGGGGATATATTCCAGTCAAAGGGACTCTAAAGTAACTCCTGATGGCCTTGGTTTTCAGTTAAATGGACAGACCACAACTTTGGAGCTTCTGGGCAGAAATATAGCCCCACTTTACTTTAAGACTGAAAGAGTAGATGAGACCGCCTTACGCGCATCGTGATTTTGACCAACTTCGGCTCGATTTCCCGGAACTTGGGGGATATTTTGCAGTCCCTTGGACGCTAAACTAAGTCCTGATGGCCTTGTTTTAAAGGAAAATGGACACAACAAAACTTTTTGAACCCTTACTTTCTAGCTTGTGGGCCAAAATATAGCCACACTTCACTTTAGCACTGACATAGTAGCCGAGACCACGTTACGCGCATCATGAATTTGATCAACTTCGGCTCGATTTCCCGGGACTTGTGGGATATTCTCCAGTCCCGGGGACTCTAAACCAACTTCCGATGGCCTTGGTTTGCACTGAAAGTGACAGAGCCAAACTTTTTAAACACTCACTTTCGAGCTTCTGGGCCGAAATATTGCCCGACTTCAGTTTAAGAATGAAAGAGTAGCCGAGACCACCTTACGCACATCGTGATTTTGACCGACTTCGGCTCGATTTACCGGAACTTGGGGGATATTTTCCAGTCCCGAGGACTCTTAAGTAGCCCCTGATGGCCTTGGTTTGCATTGAAATGGATACAGCAAAACTTTTTGAACGCTCACTTTTGAGCTTCTGGGCCGAAATATAGCCCCACTTCACTTTAAGACTGAAAGAGTAGCCGAGAAGGCCTTACGCGCATCGTGATTTTGACCAACGTCTTCTCAAATTTCCGGAACTTGGGAAATACATTCCACTCCCGAGGACTCTAAACTACCTCCTGATAGCCTTGGTTTGCAGTGAAATAGACACAGTAATTTTTTTTGCGCTTTGAGCTTGTGGGCCGCAATAGAGCCCCACTTCACTTTAAGACTGAAGGAGTAGCCGACACCGCCTTAAGCGCACCGTGATTTTGACCAACTTCGGCTCGATTTGCCGGAACTTGGGGGATATTTTCCAGTCCCGGGGACTCTAAACTAACTCCTGATTGTCTTGGTTTTCAGTTACATGGACACAGGGAAACTTTTTGAACGCTCACTCTCGAGCGTCTGGACCGAAATATAGCACCACTTTACTTTAAGACTGAAAGAGTAGCCGAGACCGTCTTGCGCAGATCGTGATTTTGACCAACTTCGGGTCGGTTTCCCGGAACTTGGGGGATATATTCCATTTCCGCGGGCTCTAAACTAACTCCTGATGGCCTTGATTTTCAGTGAAATTGACAGACCACAACTTTGGAGGTTCTAGGCAGATATATAGCCCCACTTTACTTTAAGACTGAAAGAGTAGATGAGACCGCCTTACGCGCATCGTAATTTTGACCAACTTCGAATGGATTTCCCGGAACTTGGGGGATATTTTGCAGTCCCTTGGACGCTAAACTAAGTCCTGATGGCCTTGTTTTGAAGTAAAATGGACAAACAAAACTTTTTGAACGCTCACTTTCTAGCTTGTGGGCCGAACTATAGCCACACTTCACTCTAGCACTGACACAGTAGCCGAGACCACGTTACGCGCATCATGAATTTGATCAACTTCGGCTCGATTTCCCGGGACTTGGGGGATATTCTCCAGTCCCGGGGACTCTAAACTAACTTCTGATGGCCTTGGTTTGCACTGAAAGTGACAGAGCCAAACTTTTTAAACACTCACTTTCGAGCTTCTGGGCCGAAATATTGCCCCACTTCACTTTAAAACTGAAAGAGTAGGCGAGACCACATTACGCACATCGTGATTTTGACCGACTTCGGCTCGATTTACCGGAACTTGGGGGATATTTTCCAGTCCCGAGGACTCTTAAGTAGCCCCTGATGGCCTTGGTTTGCATTGAAATGGATACAGCAAAACTTTTTGAACGCTCACTTTTGAGCTTCTGGGCCGAAATATAGCCCCACTTTACTTTAAGACTGAAAGAGTAGCCGAGAAGGTCTTACGCGCATCGTGATTTTGACCAACGTCTTCTCGATTTTCCGGAACTTGGGAAATGCATTCCACTCCCGGGGACTCTAAACTAACTCCTGATAGCCTTGGTTTGCAGTGAAATAGACACAGTAATTTTTTTTGAGCTTTGAGCTTGTAGCCCGAAATATAGCCCCACTTCACTTTAAGACTGAAGGAGTAGCCGACACCGCCTTAAGCGCACCGTGATTTTGACCAACTTCGGCTCGATTTGCCGGAACTTGGGGGATATTTTCCAGTCTCGGGGACTCTAAACTAACTCCTGATTGTCTTGGTTTTCAGTGAAATGGACACAGCGAAACTTTTTGAACGCTCACTCTCGAGCTTCTGGACCGAAATATAACCCCACTTTACTTTAAGACTGAAAGAGTAGCCGAGACCGTCTTGCGCAAATCGTGATTTTGACCAACTTCGGGTCGGTTTCCCGGAACTTGGGGGATATATTCCATTTCCGCGGGCTCTAAACTAACTCCTGATGGCCTTGGTTTTCAGTGAAATGGACAAAGGAAAGCTTTTTGAACACTCTCTTTGTAGCTTCTGGGCCGAAATAGAATCCCACTTCACTTTCAGACTGAAATAGTAGCCGGGACCGCCTCACGCGCATCGTGAGTTAGACCAAGTTCAGCTCGATTTCACGCAACGTTTGGGATATTTTCCAGTCCGGGGGACTCTAAACTAACTCCGGGATGCCTTGGTTTGCACTGAAATGGGCACAGCATAACTTTTTGAACGCCCACTATGGAGCTTGTGGGCCGAAATATAGCCCCACTTCACTTTCAGACTGAAAGAGTAGCCGAGATCGCCTTACGCGCATCGTGATTTTGACCATTTTCGGATCGATTTCTCGGAACTTGGGAGATATTTTCCAGTCCCGGGGACTCTAAACTAACTCCTGATCGCCTTGCTTTGCATTGAAATGGACAGAGCAAAACTTTTTGAACGCTGACTTTCGAGCTTGTGGGCCGAAATATAGCCACACTTTACTTTAAGACTGAAACAGTAGCCGAGACCGCATTTCGCGCATCGTCATTTTGATCAACTTCGGCTCGCTTTCCCGGATCTTGGGGAATATTTTCCAGTCCCGGGAACCATAAACTCACTTTTGGTAGCTTTGGTTTGCAGTGAAATGCACAGAGCAAAACTTTTTGAACGCTCACTTTCGAGCTTCTGGACAGAAATATAGCCCGACTTTACTTTAAGACTGAAAGAGTAGCCGAAACCGCCTTACGTATATCGTAATTTTGACGAACTTCGAATGGATTTCCCGGAACTTGGGGTATATTTTCCAGTCCCTTGGACGCTAAACTAAGTCCAGATGGCCTTGTTTTGAAGTGAAATGGACACAGCAAAACTTTTTGAACGCTCACTTTCTTCCTTTTGGGCCGAAATATAGGCACACTTGACTTTAAGACTGAAACAGTAGCCGAGACCACGTTACGCGCATCATGAATTTGATCAACGTCGGCTCCAATTCCCGGGACTTGGGGGATATTTTCCAGTCCCGGGGACTCTAAACTAACTCCTGATGGCCTTGATTTGTATTGAAGTGGACACAGCACAATTTTTTGAACGCAGACTTTCGAGATTCTTGGCCGAAATATAGCCCCACTTCACTTAAGACTGAAAGAGTAGCCGAGACCGCCTTGCTCGCATTGTGAGTTTGAGAAACTTCGGGTCGATTTCCCGGACGTTGGCGAATATTTTCAATTCCCGGGGAAGCTAAAATATCTTCCGATGGCTTTAGTTTGCAGTTAAATGGACACAGGAAAACTTTTTGAACGCTCACTTTCGAGCTTATGGGTCGAAATATAGCCCCACTTATCTTTAAGACTGAAAGAGTAGCCGAGACCGCCTTACGCGCATCGTGATTTTGGGATAATTCGGCTGGATTTCCCGCAAATAGGGGGATATTTTCCAGTTCCGGGGACTCTAAACTAACTCCTGATGGCCTTGGTTTCCAGTGAAATGGACACAGGAACACTTTTTGAACGCGCACTTTCGAGCTTGCTGGCCGAAATATAGCCCTACTTCTTTTTAAGACTAAAAGAGTCGGCGGGAGCGCCTTACGCGCATTGTGATTTTGAGGATCTTCGGCTCGATCTGGCGAAACTTGGGAGATATTTTCCAGTCCCAAAGTCTCTAAACTCACCCCTGATTGTCTAAGATGTGAGTGAAATAGAGACAAAAATTTTTGAACCCTTACTTTCGAGCTTCTGGAGTTAAATCTAAGCCCACTTCACCTTAAGATTGAAAGAGTAGCCGAGACCCCCTTAAGCGCCTCGTTATTTTGGGGGCTAAACTAAGTCGTGATGGCCTTGTTTTGCAGTGAAATGGACACAGCAAAACTTTTTAAACACTCAGTTTCGAGCTTCTAGGCCGAAATAATGCCCCACTTCACTTTACGACTGAAAGAGTAGCCGAGACCGCCGTACGCGCGTCGTGATTTTGACCAACTTCGGTTAAATTTCCCGGAACTTGGGGGATATTTTCCATTCCCGGGGACTCTAAACTGACCCCCGACGTCCTTGGTCTGCAGTAAAATGGACACAGCAAAACTTTTTGAACGTTCACTTTTGAGCTTCTGGGCCGAAATATAGCTCCACTTTACTTTAAGAGTGAAAGAGTAGCCGACACCGCCTTAGGCCCATCGTAATTTTGACAAAGTTCGGCTCGATTTCCCGGAACTTTGGGGATATTTTCCAGTCCCGCAGACTCTAAAGTAACTCCTGATGGCCTTGCTCTGGAGTGAAATGGTTACAGCACAACTTTTTGAACGCTCACTTTCCAGCTTCTAGGCGGAAATATTGCCCCAGTTCACTTTAAGAATGAAAGAGTAACCGGGACCGCCTTACGCGCATCGTGATTTTGACCAACTTTGGCTCGATTTCCCGGGAAATGGGGGATATTTTCCGGTACCGGGGACTGTAAACTAACTCCTGATTGCCTTGATTTGCAGTGAAATGGACACAGCACAACTTTTTGAACGCTCACGTTTGAGCTTCTGGGCCGAAGCATAGCCCTACTTCACTTTAAGACTGAAAGACTAGCCGAGACCGCCTTACGCGCATCGTGATTTTGGGCTACTTGGGCTCGATTTCCCGGAACTTAAAAGATTATTCCCAGTCCCGGCCACTCTAAACTAATTCCTGATGGCCTTGGTTTTCAGTGAAATAGACAAGCCAAACTCTTTGAAGGTTCACTTTCGAGCTTCTGGTTCGAAATATAGCCCACTTCACTTTAAGACTGAAAGAGTAGCCGGGACCGCCTTACGTGCATGGTAATTTTGTCGAACTTCGGCTTGATTTCCTGGGACTTGGGGGATATTTTCCAGTCCCGCAAGCTCTAAACTAACTCCTGAATGCCTTGGTTTTTAGTGAAATGGACACAGGTAAAAGGGGCGCACGCTCGGTTTCCAGGTTGTAGGCCGAAATATAGCCCCACTTTATTTTAAGACTGAAAGTGTATACGAAACCGCCTTAAGCGCATCGAAATTTTTAGCCACTATGGCTCGATCTGCCAAAACTTGGGGGATATTTTCCAGTCCCGGGGACTCTACCCTAACTCTTGATGGCCTTAGTTTTCAGTCAAATGGTCAACAGGTAACAGGAGCGCACGTTCGGTGTCGAGCTTCTTGGCCGAAATGTAGCCCCAGTTCATTTTAAGACTGAAAGAGTAAACGAAACTGCCATACGCTTATCGTAATTTTAAGAAAGTATGGCTCAATTTGCCGAAACTTGGAGGATAGCTTCCAGTCTCGAGGATTCTGAACTATCTCCTAATGGACTTAGTTCTTAGAGAAATGGACACAGGTAAAAGGAGAGCACGCTCGGTGTCGAGCTTGTAGAACCGAAATATAGCCCCACTTCATTTTCGGAGTAAACGAGTAGCCGAGACCGTCTTACGCGCATCGTGATTTTGAGCATCTTTGGCTCGATTTGCCGGAATTCGGGGAATATTTTCTAGTCCCGAGGACTCTATGCTAACTCCTGATGAAGTTAGTTTTCAGTGATATGTACACAGGCAAAAGGAGCGCACGCTCGGTGTTGAGCTTGTCGGCCGAAATATAGCCCCACTTCATTTTAAGACTGAAAGAGTAGTCGAGACCGCCTTACGCGCATCGTGATTTTGAGCAACTTTGGCTCGATCTGCCAGAATTTGGGAAATATTTTCCAGTCCCAAGGACTCTAAACTAACTCCTGATGGCCTAAGATGTCAGTGAAATGGACACAGGTAAAATTAGCGCACGCCCGCTCTCGAGCTTCTAGGTCGAAATATTAATTAATATTAATTTTAAGACTGAAAGAGTAGCCGAGACCGCCTTACGCGCATCGTGATTTTGGGCCACTTTTGCTCGATTTCCCGGAAGTTGGCGAATAATTTAAAGTCCCGGGGACGCTAAACTAACTCCCCATGCCCTTGGATTGCAGTTTAATGAACACAGCAAAACATTCTGAACGCTCACCTTCGAGCTTCAGGGCCGAAATATAGCCACACTTCACTTTAAGACTCAAAGAATAGCCGAGAGCCCGTTACGCGTACGTAATTTTGATCAACTTCTGCTCGCTTTCCTGGAACTTGGGCAATATTTTCCAGTCCCGGGAACTCCATACTAACTCCTGATGGCCTTGGTTTGCAGTGAAAGTCACACAGCACAAGTTTTGAATGCCTTGGTTTTTAGTGAAATGGACACAGGTAAAAGGGGCGCACGCTCGGTTTCCAGGTTGTAGGCCGAAATATAGCCCCACTTTATTTTAAGACTGAAAGAGTAGCGGAGACCGCCTTACGTGCATCGTGATCTTGGGGCACTTTTGCTCGATTTCCCGGAATTTCGCGAGTAATTTAAAGTCCTGGGGACCTTAAACTAACTCTCGATGACCTTGGATTGCAGTTTAATGAACACAGCAAAACATTCTGAACGCTCACCTTCGAGCTTCACGGCCGATATATAGCCCTACTTAAATTTAAGACTCAAAGAATAGCCGAGAGCCCGTTACGCGCATCGTAATTTTCATCAACTTCGGCGCCATTTCCTGGAACTTGGAGAATATTTTCCAGTCCCGGAGACTCTATACTAACTCCTGATGGCCTTGGTTTGCAGTAAAATGGACACAGCAAAACTTTTTGAACGCTCACTTTTGAGCTTGTGGGCCTAAATATAGCCACACTTCACTTTAAGACTGAAACAGTAGCCGAGACCGCGTTACGCGCATCGTGATTTTGATCAACTTCTGCTCGCTTTCCTGGAACTTGGGGAATATTTTCCAGTCCCGGCGACTCTAAACTAACTCCTGATGGCCATGGTTTGCAGTGAAATTCAAACAGCACAAGTTTTTGAACGCACACTTTCGAGCTTCTAGGCCGAAATATAGTTCCACATCACTTACGACTTAAAGAGTAGGCGAGACCGGCGTGCGCGCATCGTGAGTTTGACCAACTTCGGGTCGATATTCCGGAACTTGGGGGATATTTTCCAGTCCCAGGGACTCTAAACTAACTCTTGATGGTCTTGGTTTGTAGTGAAATGGAGACAGCAAAACTTTCTGAACGCTCACCTTCAAGCTTCTTGTGCGAAATATAGCCCACTTTACTTTAATACTGAAAAAGTAGCCGAGACCGCTTCGACAAACTTCGGGTGGGTTTCCCGGAACTGGGGGGATATTTTCCAGTCCCTTGGACGCTAAAGTAGGTGCCGATGGCGTTGTTTTGCAGTGAAATGGACACAGAAAAGCTTTTTGAACGCTCACTTTCGAGGTTGTGGGCCGAAATATAGCCATACTTCACTTTAAGACTGAAACAGTAGCCGAGACCGCATTTTGCGCATCGTGATTTTTATCAACTTCGGCTCGATTTCCCGGAACTTGCGAAATATTTTCCAGTCCCGGGGACTCTAAACTAGCTCGTGCTGGTCTTGGTTTGCAGTGAAACGGAAACAGAAAAAGTTTTTGAACGCATACTTTGGAGCTTCTGGACCGAAATAGAACCCCACTTCACTTAAAGACTGAAAGAGTAGCCGAGACTGCTTACGTGCATCGTGATTTTGAGCAACTTCGGCTCGATTTGCCGGAACTAAGAGGATATATTCCAGTTCTGAGGGCTCTCAACTAATTTCTGAATGCCTTGGTTTCCAGTATAATGGACCCAGCGAAAGTTTTTGAACGCTCAATTTCGAGCTTCTGGGCCAAAATATAGCCCCCCATTACTTTAACACTGAAAGAGTAGGCGAGACCGCCTTACGCGCATCGTGATTTTGGCAAACTTCGGGTTGATTTCCCGGAGCTTGGGGGATATTTTCCAGTCCCGGGGACTCTCAACTTACTCCTGTTTGTCTTGGTTTGCAGTGAAATGGACACAGCGAAAGTTTTTGAACGCTCACTCTCGAGCTTCTGGGCCGAAATAGAGCCCCATTTTACTTTAAGAATGAACGAGTAGGCGAGACCGTCTTGAGCGAATCGTGATTTTGACCAATTTGGCGTTTATTTCCCGAAACTTGGGGGATATATTCCAGTCAAAGGGACTCTAAAGTAACTTTTGATGGCCTCGGTTTTCAGTGAAATGGACAGAGCACAACTTTGGAGCTTCTGGGCAGAAATATAGCCCCACTTTACTTTAAGACTGAAAGAGTAGATGAGACCGCCTTACGCGCATCGTAATTTTGACGAACTTCGAATGGATTTCCCGGAACTTGGGAGATATTTTCCAGTCCCTTGGACGCTAAACTAGCTCCCGATGGCCTTGGTTTGCAGTGAAATAAACACAGGGAAACTTTTTGAACGCTCACTTTCAAGCTCCTGAACAGGAATAAAGCCTCACTTCACTTTAAGACTGAAACCGTAAGCGAGACCGCCTAATGCGCACCGTGATTTTGACCAACTTCGGCTAAATTTCCCTGAACTTGGGGGATATTTTCCAGTCCCGAAGACTCTTAAGTAACCCCTGATGGCCTTCGTTTGCATTGAAATGGATACAGCAAAACTTTTTGAAGCTCACTTTTGAGCTTCTGGGCCGAAATATAGCCCCACTTTACTTTAAGCCTGAAAGACTAGCCAAGACCGTCTTGCGCGCATCGTGATTTTGACCAACATCTTCTCCATTTTCTGACACTTGGGAAATATATTGGAGTCCCGGGGACTCTAAACTAACTCCTGATGGCCTTGGTTTGCAGTGAAATGGACACAGCAAATTTTTTGCAGCGCTCACTTTGGAGCTTCTTGGCCGAAATAGAGCCCCACTTCACTTGAAGACTGAAAGAGTAGCCGAGGCCGCCTTAGGCGCATCGTGATTTTGACCAACTTTGGCTTGAGTTGCCAGAACTTAAAAGATATTTTCCACTCCCGGGGACGCTAAACTAACTCATGATGGCCTTGGTTTTCAGTGAAATTTAGAGAGGAAAACTTTTTGAACGCTCACTTTCAAGGTTCTGGACCGAAATATAGCCCTACTTCACTTTAAGACTCAAAGAGTAGCCGAGACCGCCTTACGCGAATCGTTATTTTGACCAACTTCGTCTCGATTTCGGGGAACTTGGGGGATATTTTCCATTTCCAGGCACTGTAAACTACTTCGTGAGGCCCTTGCTTTGCAGTAAAATGGGCACAGCATAACTTTTTGAACGCTCAGTTTCGAGCTTCGGGGCCGAAATATACAGCCACGTCACTTTAAGACTACAAGAGTAGCTGAGACTGCTTTACGCGCATCGTGATTTTGACAAACCTCGGCTCGATTTCCCGTAACTTGGGGGATATTTTGATGTCCCGGACACAGTAAACAATCTGCTGATGTGGCTTCGTTTGCGGTGAAATGGACACAGCAAAACTTTTTAAACTTTCACTTTCTAGCTTCTGGGCCGAAATATAGCCCCAGTTGACTTTAAGAATGAAAGAGTAGCCGAGACCGCCTTACGCGCATCGTGATTTTGACAAAATTGGGCTCGATGTCCCCGAACTTGGGCGATATTTTCCAGTCCCGAGGAGTCTAAACTAACTCCTGATGGCCTTGGTTTGCAGTGAAATAAACACAGTAACACTTTTTGAAGGCTTATTTTCGAACTTCTGGGATGAAATATAGCCCGACTTCACTTTAAGACGGAAAGAGTAGGCGAGACCTCCTTACGCGCATCGTGATTTTGAGCAATTTCCGCTCGATTTTCTAGAATTTTGGCGATATTTTCAAGTCCCGGGGACTTTAAACTAACTCCTGATGGGCTTGGTTTGCAGTGAAATGGACGCAGGAAAACTTCTTGAACGCTTAGTTTCGAGCTTCTGGGCCGAAATACAACCGTATTTCACTTTAAGACTGAAATAGTAGCAGAGACCGCCTTACGAGGATCGTGATTTTGACAAAGTTCAGCTCGATTTCCCGGAACTTAGGGGATATTTTCCAGTCCGGGGGACTTTAAACTAACTCCTGATGGCCTTGGTTTGCAGTTAAATGGACAAAGCGTAACTTTTTAAAGGGTCACTTTCGAGCTTCTGGGCCGAAATATAGCCCCACTTTAATTTAAGCCTGAAAGAGACCGTCTTAGGCGCATCGTGATTTTGACCAACTTCCGTTCGATTTCCCGGAACTTGGGGGATATATTCCAGTCCCGGGGACTCTAAACTAACGGCTGATGGCCTTGGTGTGCAGCGAAATAGACACAGCACATTTTTTTGAACGCCCACTTTCGAGCTCTCGGCCGAAATATAGCCCTACTTCACTTTAAGACTGAAAGAGTAGCCCAGACCGCCTTACGCGCATCGTAATTTTAACCAAGTTCGGCTCGATTTTCCGGAAGTTGGCGAATATTTTCAATTCTCGGGGAAGCTAAACTAACTTCCGATGGCCTTAGTTTGCAGTTAAATGGACACAGGGAAACTTTTTGAACGCTCACTTTCGAGCTTATGGGTCGAAATATAGCCCCACTTAATTTTAAGACTGAAACAGTAGCCGAGACCGCCTTACGCGCATTGTGATTTTGGGATACTTCTGCTCGATTTCCCGCAAATAGGGGGATATTTTCCAGTCCCGCGGACTCTAAAGTAACTCCTCATGGCCTTGCTCTGGAGTGAAATGGACACAGCACAACTTTTTGAACGCTCACTTTCCAGCCTCTGGGTGGGAATATTGCCCCAGTTCACTTTAAGAATGAAAGAGTAACCGGGACCGCCTTACGCGCATCGTGATTTTGAGCAACTTCCGCTCGATATTCTAGAATTTTGGCGATATTTTCAAATCCTGGGGACTCTAAACTAACTCCTAATTGCCTTGGTTTGCAGTGAAATGGACGCAGGAAAACTTTTTGAACGCTCAGTTTCCAGCTTCTGGGCCGAAATACAACCGTATTTTACTTTAAGACTGAAATAGTAGCCGAGACCGCCTTACGAGCATCGTGATTTTGACCAAATTCAGCTCGATTTCCCGGAACTTGGGGGATATTTTCCAGTCCGGCGAACTTTAAACTAACTCCTGATGGCCTTGGTTTGCATTAAATCCACAAAGCGTAACTTTTTAAAGGGTCACTTTCGAGCTTCTGGGCCGAAATATAGCCAAACTTTACTTTAACACTGAAAGAGTAGCCGAGACCATCTTACGCGCATGGTGATTTTGACCAACTTCCGTTCGATTTCCCGGAACTTCGGGGATATATTCCAGTCCCGAGGACTCTAAACTAATTGCTGATGGCCTTGGTTTGCAGTGAAATGGATACAGCACATATTTTGGAACGCTCACTTTCGAGCTTCTGGGTCCAAATATAGCCCTACTTCACTTTAAGACTGAAAGAGTAGCCGAGACCGCCTTACGCGCATCGTAATTTTGGGATACTTCGGCTCGATTTCCCGGAAGTTGGCGAATATTTTCAATTCCCGGGGAAGATAAACTAACTTCCGATGGCCTTAGTTTGCAGTTAAATGGACACAGGAAAACTTTTGGAAGGCTCACTTTCGAGCTTATGGGTCGAAATAAAGCCCCACTTAACTTTACGACTGAAAGAGTAAGCGAGAGCGCCTTACACGCATTGTGATTTTGAGGATCTTCGGCTCGATCTGGCGAAACTTGGGAGATATTTTCCAGTCCCAAAGTCTCTAAACTCACTCCTGATTGTCTAAGATGTGAGTGAAATACAGACAAAAATTTTTGAACTTTTACTTTCGAGCTTCTGGAGTTAAAGCTAAGCCCACTTTACCTTAAGACTGAAAGAGTAGCCGAGACCCCCTTAAGCTCATCGTGATTTTGACTAACTTCGGGTGGATTTCCCGTAACTTGGGGGATATTTCCAGTCCCTTGGACGCTAAACTAAGTCGTGATGGCCTTGTTTTGCAGTGAAATGGACACAGCAAAACTTTTTAAACACTCACTTTCGAGCTTCTGGGCCGAAATATTGCCCCACTTCACTTTAAGACTGAAAGAGTAGCCGAGACCGCCGTACGCGCGTCGTGATTTTGACCAACTTCGGTTAAATTTCCCGGAACTTGGGGGATATTTTCCAGTCCCGGGGACTCTAAACTGACCCCCGACGTCCTTGGTCTGCAGTAAAATGGACACAGCAAAACTTTTGGAACGCTCACTTTTGAGCTTGTGGGCGGAAATATAGCTCCACTTCACTTTAAGAGTGAAAGAGTAACCGAGACCGCCTTACGCCCATCGTAATTTTGACCAACTTCGGCTCGATTTCCCGGAACTTGGGGGATATTTTCCAGTCCCGCGGACTCTAAAGTAACTCCTGATGGCCTTGCTCTGGAGTGAAATGGACACAGCACAACTTTTTGAACGCTCACTTTCCAGCTTCTGGGCGGAAATATTGCCCCAGTTCCCTTTAAGAATGAAAGAGTAACCGGGACCGCCTTACGCGCATCGTGATTTTGATCAACTTTGGCTCGATTTCCCGGGAAATGGGGGATATTTTCCGGTACCGGGGACTCTAAACTAACTCCTGATTCCCTTGGTTTGCAGTGAAATGGACACAGCACAACTTTTTTAACGCTCACGTTTGAGCTTCTGGGCCGAAGCATAGCCCTACTTCACTTTAAGACTGAAAGACTAGCCGAGACCGTCTTACGCGCATCGTGATTTTGGGCTACTTCAGCTCGATTTCCCGGAACTTGGGAGATAATTCCCAGTCCCGGGCACTCTAAACTAATTCCTGATGGCCTTGGTTTTCAGTGAAATGGACACAGCCAAACTCTTTGAACGTTCACTTTCGAGCTTCTTGGCCGAAATATAGCCCCACTTCACTTTAAGACTGAAAGAGTAGCCGGGACCGTCTTACGCGCATGGTAATTTTGTCGAACTTCGGCTTGATTTCCTGGGACTTGGGGGATATTTTCCACTCCCGCAAGCTCTAAACTAACTCCTGAATGCCTTGGTTTTTAGTGAAATGGACACAGGTAAAAGGGGCGCACGCTAGGTTTCCAGGTTGTAGGCCGAAATATAGCCCCACTTTATTTTAAGACTGAAAGTGTATACGAAACCGCCTTAAGCGCATCGAAATTTTTAGCCACTATGGCTCGATCTGCCAAAACTTGGGGGATATTTTCCAGTCCCGGGGACTCTACCCTAACTCTTGATGGCCTTAGTTTTCAGTCAAATGGTCACAGGTAACAGGAGCGCACGCTCGGTGTCGAGCTTCTAGGCCGAAATGTAGCCCCAGTTCATTTTAAGACTGAAAGAGTAAACGAAACTGCCGTAGGCTTATCGTAATTTCAAGAAAGTATGGCTCAATTTGCCGAAACTTGGAGGATAGTTTCCAGTCTCGAGGATTCTAAACTATCTCCTGATGGACTTAGTTCTTAGTGAAATGGACACAGGTAAAAGGAGAGCACGCTCGGTGTCGAGCTTGTAGAACCGAAATATAGCCCCACTTCATTTTCGGAGAAGACGAGTAGCCGAGACCGCCTTCCGCGCATCGTGATTTTGAGCATCTTTGGCTCGATTTGCCGGAATTCGGGGAATATTTTCCAGTCCCGAGAACTCTATGCTAACTGCTGATGAACTTAGTTTTCAGTTATATGTACACAGGCAAAAGGAGCGCACGCTCGGTGTTGAGCTTGTCGGCCGAAATATAGCCCCACTTCATTTTAAGACTGAAAGAGTAGCCGTGACCGCCTTACGCGCATCGTGATTTTGAGCAACTTTGGCTCGATCTGCCAGAATTTGGGAAATATTTTCCAGTCCCAAGGACTCTAAACTAACTCCTGAGACCTAAGATGTCAGTGAAATGGACACAGGTAAAATTAGCGCACACCCGGTCTCGAGCTTTTAGCTCGAAATATAGCCCCCCTTAATTTTAAGACTGAAAGAGTAGCCGAGACCGCCTTACGCGCATCGTGATTTTGGGCCACTTTTGCTTGATTTGCTGGAAGTTGGCGAATAACTTAAAGTCCCGGGGACGCTAAACTAACTCCCGATGACTTTGGTTTGCAGTTTAATGAACACAGCAAAACATTCTGAACGGTCACCTTCGAGCTTCAGGGCCGAAATATAGCCCTACTTAAATTTAAGACTGAAAGAATAGCCGAGAGCCCGTTACGCGCATCGTAATTTTCATCAACTTCGGCGCCATTTCCTGGAACTTGGAGAATATTTTCCAGTCCCGGGGACTCTATACTAACTCCTGATGGCCTTGGTTTGCAGTGAAATGGACACAGCAAAACTTTTTGAACGCTCACTTTTGAGCTTGTGGGCCTAAATATAGCCACACTTCACTTTAAGACTGAAACAGTAGCCGAGACCGCGTTACGGTCATCGTGATTTTGATCAACTTTTGCTCGCTTTCCTGGAACTTGGGAAATATTTTCCAGTCCCGGGGACTCTAAACTAAGTCCTGATGGTCATGGTTTGCAGTGAAATTCACACAGCACAAGTTTTTGAACGCACACTTTCGAGCTTCTAGGCCGAAATATAGTCCCACATCACTTACGACTTAAAGAGTAGCCGAGACCGGCGTGCGCGCATCGTGATTTTGACCAACTTCGGGTCGATATTCCGGAACTTGGGGGATATTTTCCAGTCCCAGGGACTCTAAACTAACTCTTGATGGCCTTGTTTTGCAGTGAAAAGGAGACAGCAAAACTTTTTGAATCCTCACCTTCAAGCTTCTTGGCCGAAATATAGCCCACTTTACTTTAATACTGAAAAAGCAGCGGAGACCGCCTTACGCGCATCGTGATTTTGACAAACTTCGGGTGGATTTCCCGGAACTTGGGGGATATTTTCCAGCCCCTTGGACGCTAAAATAGGTGCCGATGGCCTTGTTTTGCAGTGAAATGGACACAGCAAAGCTTTTTCAGCTTCCAGGCCGAAATATAGTCCCACATCACCTACGACTTAAAGAGTAGCCGAGACCGCCTTACGCGCATCGTGATTTTGACGAACTTCGGGTTGATTTCCCGGAAGTTGGGGCATATTTTCCAGTCCCGGGGACTGTCAACGAACTCCTGCTTGTCTTGGTTTGCAGTGAAATGGACACAGCGAAAGTTTTTGAACGCTCACTCTCGAGCTTCTGGGCCGAAATAGAGCCCCACTTTACTTTAAGACTGAAATAGTAGCCGAGACCGTCTTGCGCAAATCGTGATTTTGACCAACTTCGGGTCGGTTTCCCGCAATCTGGGGAATATTCCATTTCCGCGGACTCTAAACTAACTCCTGATGGCCTTGGTTTTCAGTGAAATGGACAAAGGAAAGCTTTTTGAACACTCTCTTTGTAACTTCTGGGCCGAAATAGAATCCCACTACACTTTCAGACTGAAATAGTAGCTGAGACCGCCTCACGCGCATCGTGAGTTAGAACAAGTTCAGCTCGATTTCACGCAACTTTTGGGATATTTTCCAGTCCGGGGGACTCTCAACTAACTCCGGATAGCCTTGGTTTGCACTGAAATGCGCACAGCATAACTTTTTGAACGTCCACTTTGGAGCTTCTGGGCCGAAATATAGCCCCACTTCACTTTAAGACTGAAAGAATAGCCGAGATCGCCTTACGCCCATCGTGATTTTGACCATTTTCGGATCGATTTGTCGGAACTTAGGGGATATTTTCCAGTCCCGGGGACTCTAAACTAACTCCTGATCGCCTTGCTTTGCATTGAAATGGACAGACCAAAACTTTTTGAACGCTCACTTTCGAGCTTGTGGGCCGAAATATAGCCACACTTAACTTTAAGACTGAAACAGTAGCCGAGACCGCATTTCGCGCATCGTGATTTTGATCAACTTCGGCTCGCTTTCCCGGAACTTGGGGAATATTTTCCAGTCCGGAGGACTCTTAAGTAACCCCTGATGGCCTTTGTTTGCATTGAAATGCACACAGCAAAACTTTTTGAACGCTCACTTTCGAGCTTCTGGACAGAAATATAGCCCGACTTTACTTTAAGACTGAAAGAGTAGCGGAAACCGCTTTACGTATATCGTAATTTTGACGAACTTCGAATGGATTTCCCGGAACTTGAGGGATATTTTCCAGTCCCTTGGACGCTAAACTAAGTCCTGATGCCCTTGTTTTGAGGTGAAATGGACACAGTAAAAGTTTTTGAAGGCTCACTTTCTAGCCTTTGGGCCGAGATATAGGCACACTTGACTTTAAGACTGAAACAGTAGCCGAGACCACGTTACGCGCATCATGAATTTGATCAACGTCGGCTCCAATTCCCGGGACTTGGGGGATATTTTCCAGTCCCGGGGACTCTAAAGTAACTCGTGATGCCCTTGGTTTGCATTGAAATGGACACAGCACAATTTTTTGAACGCACACTTTCGAGATTCTGAGCCGAAATATAGCCCCACTTCACTTAACACTGAAAGAGTAGCCGAGACCGCCTTGCTCGCATCGTGAGTTTGACAAACTTCGGGTCGATATTCCGGAACTTGGGGGATATTTTGCAGTCCCAGGAACTCTAAACTAACTCCTGCTGGCCTTAGTTTGCAGTGAAATGGACAGAGCAAAACTTTTTGAACGCTTACCTTCGAGCTTCCTGGCCGAAATAAAGCCCCACTTTACTTTAAGACTTAAAGAGTAACGGAGACCGACTTACGCGCATTGTGATTTTGACAAACTTCGGGTGGATCTCCCGGAACTTGGGGAACATTTTCCAGTCCCTTGGACGCTAACCTAAGTCCTGATGGCCTTGTTTTGCAGTGAAATGGACACAGCAAAACTTTTTGAACGCTCACTTTCGAGCTTGTGGGCCGAAATATAACCACACTTTACTTTAAGAGTGAAACAGTAGCCGAGAGCGCATTTCGCGCATCGTGCTTTTGATCAACTTCGGCTCGCTTACCCGGAACTTGGGGAATATTTTCCAGTACCGGGGACCCTAAACAAACTTTTCATAGCTTTGGTTTGCAGTGAAATGCACACAGCAAAACTTTTTGAACGCTCACCTTCGAGCTTCTGGGCCGAAATATAGCTCCACTTCACTTTGAGACTGAAGCAGGAGCCGATGCCGCATTTCGCGCATCGTGATTTTGATCAACTTTGGTTCGATTCCCCGGAACTTGGGCAATATTTTTCAGTCCCGGGGACTCTAAACTAACTCCTGATGGTCGTGGTTTCCAGTGAAATGAAGACAGCAAATTTTTTGCGGCGCTCACTTTGGAGCTTCTGGGCCTAAATAGAGCCCCACTTCACTTTAAGACTAAAAGAGTAGCCGAGGCCGCCTTAGCCGCATCGTGATTTCGACCAACTTCGGCTTGAGTTGCCAGAACTTAAAAGATATTTTCCAGTTCCGGGGACTCTAAACTAACTCAAGATGGCCTTGGTTTTCAGTGAAAATCAGAGAGGAAAACTTTTTGAACGCTCACTTTCGAGCTTCTGGACCGAAATATAGCCCTACTTCACTTTAAGACTGAAAGACTAGCGAGACCGCCTTACGCGAATCGTTATTTTGACCAACTTCGTCTCGATTTCGCGAAACTTGGGGGATATTTTCCAGTTCCGGGCACTGTAAGCTACTTCCTGAGGGCCTTGCTTTGCAGTGAAATCGGCAGAGCATAACTTTTTGAACGCTCACTTTCGAGCTTCTGGGCCGAAATATAGCCCGACTTCAGTTTAAGAATGAAAGAATAGCCGAAACCGCCTTACGCGCATCGTGATTTTGACCAACTTTGGTGCGATTTCCCGGGAAATGGGAAATATTTTCCGGTACCGGGGACTCTAAAGTAACTCCTGTTTGACTTGGTTTGCATTGAAAGGGAGAGAGAAAAACTTTTTCAACGCTCCCCTTCGGGCTTCTGAGCCGAATTATAGCCCCACTTCAGTTTAAGACTGAAAGAGTAGCCGAGACCGTCTTACGGGCATCGTGATTTTGACCAACTTCGGCTCGATTTCCCGAAACTTCGGGGATATATTCAAGTCCCAAGGACTCTAAACTAACCCCTGATGGCCTTGATCTTCAGTGAAATGGACACAGCAAATTTTTTTGAACGCTTACTATCCAAATTGTGGGTCGAAATATAGCCCCACTTCACTTAAACACTGAAATAGTAACCGAGACCGCCTTAGACGCATCGTGATTTTGACCAACTTCGGCTTGAGTTGCCAGAACTTAAGGGATATTTTCCAGTCCCGTGGACTCTAAACTAACTCATGATGGCCTTGGTTTTCAGTTAAATTGAGAGAGCAAAACTTTTTGAACGCTCACTTTCGAGCTTCTGGGCCGAAACATACAGCCACGTCACTTTAAGACTAAAAGAGTAGCCGAGACTGCTTTACGCGCATCGTGATTTTGAGAAACTTCGACTCGATTTCCCGGGACTTGGGAAATATTTTGATGTCCCCGACACTGAAAACAATCTGCTGATGTGGCTTGGTTTGCGGTGCAATGGGCACAGCAAAACTTTTTTTGAACTTTCACTTTCTAGCTTCTGGGCCGAAATATAGCCCCAGTTCACTTTAAGAATGAAAGAGTACCGAGACCGCCTTACGCGCATCGTGATTTTGACAAAATTCGGCTGGATTTCCCCGAACTTGGGCGATATTTTCCAGTCCCCATGAGTCTAACCTAACTCCTGATGGCCTTGGTTTGCAGTGAAATGAACACAGCAACACTTTTTGAAGGCTTATTTTCGAGCTTCTGGGATGAAATATAGCCCCACTTCACTTTAAGACTGAAAGAGTAGGCGAGACCGCCTTACGCGCATCGTGATTTTGAGCAACTTCCGCTCGATTTTCTAGAATTTTGGCGATATTTTCAAGTCTCGGGGACTCTAAACCAACTCCTGATGGCCTTGATTTGCAGCGAAATGGACGCAGCAAAACTTTTTGAACGCTCAGTTTCGAGCTTCTGGGCCGAAATACAACCGTATTTCACTTTAAGACTGAACTAGTAGCCGAGACCGCCTTACGAGCATCGTGATTTTGACCAAGTTCAGCTCGATTTCCCGGAACTTGGGGGATATTTTCCAGTCCGGGGGACTTTAAACTAACTCGTGATGGCCTTGGTTTGCAGTTAAATGCACAAAGCGTAACTTTTTAAAGGGTCACTTTCAAGCTTCTGGGCCGAAATGTAGCCCCTCTTTACTTTAAGACTGAAAGAGTAGCCGAGACCGTCTTAGGCGCATCGTGATTTTGATCAACTTCCGTTCGATTTCCCGGAACTTCGGGGATATATTCCAGTCCCGGAGACTCTAAACTAACTGCTGATGGCCTTGGTTTGAAGTGAAATGGACACAGCACATTTTTTTCTGAACGCTCACTTTCGAGCTTCTCGGCCGAAATATAGCCCTACTTCACTTTAAGACTGAAAGAGTAGCCCAGACCGCCTTACGCGCATCGTAATTTCGACCGACTTCGGCTCTATTTCCTGGAAGCTGACGAATATTTTCAATGCCCGGGGAAGATAAACTAACTTCCGATGGCTTTAGTTTGCAGTTACATGGACACAGGAAAACTTTTTGAACGCTCACTTTCGAGCTTATGGGTCGAAATATAGCCCGACTTAACTTTAAGACTGAAAGAATAGCCGAGACCGCCCTAGCGCATCGTGATTTTGGGATACTTCGGCTCGATTTCCCGCAAATAGGGGGATATTTTCCAGTTCCGGGGACTATAAACTAACTCCTGATGGCCTTGGTTTCCAGGGAAATGTACACAGGAACACTTTTTGAACGCGCACTTTCGAGCTTGCTGGCCGAAATATAGCCCTACTTCTTTTTAAGACTGAAAGCGTAGGCGGGAGCGCGTTACGCGCATTGTGATTTTGAGGATCTTCGGCTCGATCTGGCGAAACTTGGGAGATATTTTCTAGTCGCAAAGTCTCTAAACTCACTCCTGATTGTCTACGATGTGAGTGAAATAAAGACAAAAATTTTTGAACTTTTACTTTCGAGCTTCTGGAGTTAAATCTAAGCCCACTTTACCTTAAGACTGAAAGAGTAGCCGAGACCTCTTTAAGCGCATCGTGATTTTGACTAACTTTAGGTGGATTTCCCGTAACTTGGGGGATATTTCCAGTCCCTTGGACGCTAAACTAAGTCGTGATGAACTTGTTTTGCAGCGAAATGGACACAGCAAAACTTTTTAAACACTCAGTTTCGAGCTTCTGGGCCGAAATATAGCCCCACTTCACTTTAAGACTGAAAGAGTAGCCGAGACCGCCGTACGCGCGTCGTGATTTTGACCAACTTCGGTTAAATTTCCCGGAACTTGGGGGATATTTTCCAGTCCCGGGGACTCTAAACTGACCCCCGACGTCCTTGGTCTGTAGTAAAATGGACACGGCAAAGTTTTTTGAACGCTCACTTTTGAGCTTCTGGGTCGAAATATAGCTCCACTTCACTTTAAGAGTGAAAGAGTAGCCGACACCGCCAAACGCCCATCGTAATTGTGACCAACTTCGGATCGATTTCCCGGAACTTGGGGGATATTTTCCAGTCCCGCGGACTCTAAAATAACTCCTGATGGCTTTGCTCTGGAGTAAAATGGACACAGCACAACTTTTTGAACGCTCACTTTCGAGCTGCTGGGGGGAAATATTGCCCCAGTTAACTTTAAGAATGAAAGAGTAACCGGGACCGCCTTACGCCCATCGTGATTTTGACCAACTTTGGCTCGATTTCCCGGGAAATGGGGGATATTTTCCGGTACCGGCGACTCTAAAGTAACTCCTGATTGCCTTGGTTTGCAGTGAAATGGACACAGCACAACTTTTTTAACGCTCACGTTTGAGCTTCTGGGCCGAAGCATAGCCCTACTTCACTTTAAGACTGAAAGACTAGCCGAGACCGCCTTACCCGCATCGTGATTTTGGGCTACTTCGGCTCGATTTCCCGGAACTTGGGAGATAATTCCCAGTCCCGGGCACTCTAACCTAATTCCTGATGGCCTCGGTTTTAAGTGAAATTGACACAGCCAAACTTTTTGAACGTTCACTTTCGAGCTTCTTGGCCGAAATATAGCCCCACTTCACTTTAAGACTGAAAGAGTAGCCGTGACCGCCTTACGTGCATGGTAATTTTATCCAACTTCGGCTTGATTTCCTGGGACTTGGGGGATATTTTCCACTCCCGCAAGCTCTAAACTAACTCCTGAATGCCTTGGTTTTTAGTGAAATGGACACAGGTAAAAGGGCCGCACGCTAGGTTTCCAGGTTGTAGGCCGAAATATAGCCCCACCTTATTTTAAGACTGAAAGTGTACACGAAACAACCTTAAGCGCATCGAAATTTTTAGCCACTATGGCTCGATCTGCCAAAACTTGGGGGATATTTTCCTGTCCCAGAGACTCTACCCTAACTCTTGATGGCCTTAGTTTGCAGTAAAATGGTCACAGGTAACAGGAGCGCACGCTCGGTGTCGAGCTTCTAGGCCGAAATGTAGCCCCAGTTCATTTTAAGACTGAAAGAGTAGCCGAGACCGCCTTACGCGCATCGTGATTTTGAGCAACTTTGGCTCGATCTGCCAGGATTTGGGAAATACTTTCCCGTCCCAAGGACTCTAAACTAACTCCTGATGGCCTAAGATGTCAGTGAAATGGACACAGGTAAAATTAGCGCACGCCCGGTCTCGAGCTTCTAGGTCGAAATATAGCTCCCCTTAATTTTAAGACTGAAAGAGTAGCCGAGACCGCCTTACGCGCATCGTGATTTTGGGCCACTTTTGCTCGATTTCCTGGAAGTTGGAGAATAATTTAAAGTCCCGGGGACGCTAAACTAACTCCCGATGACCTTGGTTTGCAGTTTAATGAACACAGCAAAACATTCTGAACGCTCACCTTCGAGCTTCAGGGCCGAAATATAGCCCTACTTAAATTTAAGACTAAAAGAATAGCCGAGAGCCCGTTACGCGCATCGTAATTTTCATCAACTTTGGCGCCATTCCCCGGAACTTGGAGGATATTTTCCAATCCCGGGGACTCTATCCTAACTCCTGATGGCCTTGGTTTGCAGTGAAATGGACACAGCAAAACTTTTTGAACGCTCACTTTCGAGCTTGTGGGCCTAAATATAGCCACACTTCACTTTAAGACTGAAACAGTAGCCGAGACTGCGTTACGCGCATCGTCATTTTGATCAACTTCTGCGCGCTTTTCTGGAACTTGGGGAATATTTTCAAGTCCCGGGGACTCTGAACTAACTCCTGATGGCCATGGTTTGCAGTGAAATTCACACACCACAAGTTTTTGAACGCACACTTGCGAGCTTCTAGGCCGAAATATAGTCCCACATCACTTACGACTTAAAGAGTAGCCGAGACCGGCGTGCGCGCATCGTGATTTTGACCAACTTCGGGTCGATATTCCGGAACTTGGGGGATATTTTCCATTCCCAAGGACTCTAAACTAACTCTTGATGGCCTTGGTTTGCAGTGAAATGGAGACAGCAAAACTTTTTGAACGCTCACCTTCAAGCTTCTTGGCCGAAATATAGCCCACTTTACTTTAATACTGAAAAAGTAGCCAAGACCGCCTTACGCGCATCGTGATTTTCACTAACTTCGGGTGGATTTCCCAGAACGTGCGGGATATTTTCCAGTCCTTTGGACCCTAAACGAGGTGCATATGGCCTTGTTTTGCAGTGAAATGGACACAGGAAAGCTTTTTGAACAGTCACTTTCGAGGTTGTGGGCCGAAATATAGCCATACTTCCCTTTAAGACTGAAACAGTAGCCGAGATCACGTTTCGCGCATGGTGATTTTGATCAACTTCGGCTCGATTTCCCGGAACTTGCGAAATATTTTCCAGTCCCGGGGACTCTAAACTAACTCATGCTGGTCTTGGTTTGCAGTGAAACGGAAACAGAAAAAGGTTTTGGACGCATACTTTCGAGCTTCTGGACCGAAATAGAACCCCACTTCACTTGAAGACGGAAAGAGTACTCGAGACCGCCTTACGTGCATCGTGATTTTGAGCAACTTCGGCTCGATTTGCCGGAACTAAGGGGATATATTCCAGTTCTGAGGACTCTAAACTAATTCCTGATGGCCTTGGTTTGCAGTAAAATGGACCCAGCAAAACTTTTTGAACGCTCAATTTCGAGCTTCTGGGCCAAAATATAGCCCCCCATTACTTTAACACTGAAAGAGTAGCCGAGAGCGCCTTACGCGCATCGTGATTTTGACAAACTTCGGGTTGATTTGCCGGAGCTTGGGGGATATTTTCCAGTCCCGGGGACTCTCAACTAACTCCTGCTTCTCTTGGTTTGCAGTGAAATGGACACAGCGAAAGTTTTTGAACGCTCACTTTCGAACTTCTTGGCCGAAATAGAGCCCCAATTTACTTTAAGACTGAAAGAGTAGGCGAAACCATCTTGAGCGAGTCGTGACTTTGACCAATTTCGCGTTTATTTCCCGAAACTTGGGGGATATATTCCATTCAAAGGGACTCTAAAGTAACTCCTGATGGCCTTCGTTTTCAGTGAAATGGACAGAGCACAACTTTGGAGCCTCTGGGCACAAATATAGCCCCACTTTACTTTAAGACTGAAAGAGGAGATGAGACCGCCTTACGCGCATCGTAATTTTGACGAACTTCGAATGGATTTCCCGGAACTTGGGGGATATTTTGCAATCCCTTGGACGCTAAACTAAGTCCTGATGGCCTTGTTTTGAAGTAAAATGGACACAACAAAACTTTTTGATCGCTCACTTTCTAGCTTGTGGGCCGAAATATAGCCACACTTCACTTTAGGACTGACACAGTAGCCGAGACCACGTTACGCGCATCATGAATTTGATCAACTTCGGCTCCAATTCCCGAGACTTGGGGCATATTCTCCAGTCCTGGGGACTCTAAACTAACTTCTGATGGCCTTGGTTTGCACTGAAAGTGAGAGAGCAAAACTTTTTAAACACTCACTTTCGAGCTTCTGGGCCGAAATATTGCCCCACTTCACTTTAAGACTGAAAGAGTAGCCGAGACCACCTTACGCACATCGTGATTTTGACCGACTTCGGCTCGATTTACCGGAACTTGGGGGATATTTTCCAGTCCCGAGGACTCTTAAGTAACCCCTGATGGCCTTGGTTTGCATTGAAATGGATACAGCAAAACTTTTTTAACGCTCACTTTTGAGCTTCTGGTCCGAAATATAGCCCCACTTCACTTTAAGACTGAAAGAGTAGCCGAGACCGTCTTACGCGCATCGTGATTTTGACCAACGTCTTCTCGATTTTCCGGAACTTGGGAAATACATTCTACTCCCGGGGACTCTAAACTAACTCCTGATAGCCTTGGTTTGCAGTGAAACAGACAAAGTATTTTTTTTGAGCTTTGAGCTTGTGGGCCGAAATAAAGCCCCACTTCACTTTAAGACTGAAGGAGTAGCCGACACCGCCTTAAGCGCACCGTGATTTTGATCACCTTCGGCTCGATTTGCCGGAACTTGGGGGATATTTTCCAGTCCCGGGGACTCTAAACTAACTCCTGATTGTCTTGGTTTTCAGTGAAATGGAAACAGCGAAACTTTTTGAACGCTCACTCTCGAGCTTGTGGACCGAAATATAGCCCCACTTTACTTTAAGACTAAGAGAGTAGCCGAGACCGTCTTGCGCAAATCGTGATTTTGACCAACTTCGGGTCGGTTTCCCGGAACTTGGGGATATATTCCATTTCCGCGGGCTCTAAAATAACTCCTGATAGGCTTGGTTTTCAGTGAAATGGACAAAGGAAAGCTTTTTGAACACTCTCTTTGTAGCGTCCGGGCCGAAATAGAATCCCACTACACTTTCAGACTGAAATAGTAGGCGAGACCGCCTCACGCGCATCGTGAGTTAGACCAAGTTCAGCTCGATTTCACGCAACGTTTGGGATATTTTCCAGTCCGGGGGACGCTAAACTAATTCCGGATGGCCTTGGTTTGCACTGAAATGCGCACAGCATAACTTTTTGAACGCCCACATTGGAGCTTCTGGGCCGAAATATAGCCCAACTTCACTTTAAGACTGAAAGAGTAGCCGAGATCGCCTTACGCGCATCGTGATTTTGACCATTTTCGGATCGATTTCTCGGAACTTGGGGGATATTTTCCAGTCCCGGGGACTCTAAACTAACTCCTGATCGCCTTGCTTTGCATTGAAATGGACAGAGCAAAACTTTTTGAACGCTCACCTTCGAGCTTGTGGGCCGAAATATAGCCACACTTTATATTAAGACTGAAACAGTAGCCGAGACCGCATTTCGCGCATCGTGAATTTGATCAACTTCGGCTCGCTTTCCCGGAACTTGGTGAATATTGTCCAGTCCCGGGGACCCTAAATTAACTTTTGATAGCTTTGTTTTGCAGTGAAATGCACACAGCAAAACTTTTTGAACGCTCACTTTCGAGCTTCTGGACAGAAATATAGCCCGACTTTACTTTGAGACTGAAAGAGTAGCCGAAACCGCCTTACGTATATCGTAATTTTGATGAACTTCGAATGGATTTCCCGGAACTTGGGGGATATTTTCCAGTCCCTTGGACGCTAATCTAAGTCCTGATGGCCTTGTTTTGGAGTGAAATGGACACAGCAAAACTTTTTGAACGCTCACTTTCTAGCTTTTCGGCCGAAATATAGGCACACTTGACTTTAAGACTGAAACAGTAGCCGAGACCACGTTACGCGCATCATGAATTTGATCAACTTCGGCTCCAATTCCCGGGACTTGGGGGATATTCTCCACTCTCGGGGACTCTAAACTAACTCGTGATGGCCTTCGTTTGCATTGAAATGGACACAGCACAATTTTTTGAACACACACTTTCGAGATTCTGAGCCGAAATATAGCCCCACTTCACTTAACACTGAAAGAGTAGCCGAGACCGACTTGCTCGCATCGTGAGATTGACAAACTTCGGGTGGATCTCCCGGAACTTGGGGGACATTTTCCAGTCCCAGGAACTCTAAACTAACTCCTGATGGCCTTGGTTTGAAGTGAACTGAACACAGCAAAACTTTTTGAACGCTCACTTTCGAGCTTGTGGGCAGAAATATAGCCACACTTTACTTTAAGACTGAAACAGTAGCCGAGACCGCATTTTGCGCAACGTGATTTTGATCAACTTCGGCTCGCTTTCCCGGAACTTGGGGAATATTTTCCAGTCCCAGGGACGCTAAACTAACTCGTGATGGCCTTGTTTTTCAGTCAAAGAACACAGGAAAACTTTCTGAACGCTCACTTTCGGGCTTCTGGGCCAAAATACAGCCCCACTTCACTCTAAGACTGAAACTGTAGACGATACCGCATTTCGCGCATCGTGATTTTGATCAACTTCGGTTCGATTCCCCGGAACTTGGGCAATATTTTTCAGTCCCGGGGAATCTAAACTAACCCCTGATGGCCTTGGTTTGCAGTGAAATGGACACAGCAAAACTTTTTGAAGGCTCACTTTCGGGCTTCTGGCCCGAAATATAGCCCCACTTCACTTTAAGACAGAAAGAGTAGCCGAGACCACTTTAGGGGCATCGTGATTTTGACCAACCTCGGCTCAATTTCCTGGACCTTGGGGCATATTTTCTTCTCCCGGGGACGCTAAACTAACTCCTGCTCGCCTTGGTTTGCAGTGAAATGAACACAGCAAAACTTTTCAAACGCTCACTTTCTGGCTTCTGGCCCGAAATATAGCCCCACTTCACTTTAAGACAGAAAGAGTAGCCGAGACTACCTTACGCAAATGGTGATTTTGACCAACTTCGGCTCCATTTTCGGAGGTTGAGGGATATTTGCCAGTCCCGGGGACTCTAAACTAGCTCCTGATGGCTTTGGCTTCCAGTGAAATAGATACAGGGAAACTTTTTGAACGCTCACTTTCAAGCTCCTGGGCAGGAATAAAGCCTCACTTCACTTTAAGACTGAAGCAGTAAGCGAGACCGCCTAACGCGCACCGTGATTTTGAGCAACTTCGGCTACATTTCCCTGAACTTGGGGGATATTTTCCAGTCCCGAAGACTGTTAAGTAGCCCCTGATGGCCTTCGTTTGCATTGAAATGGATACAGCAAAAGTTTGTCAACGCTCACTTTTGAGCTTCTGGGCCGAAATATAGCCCCACTTCACTTTAAGACTGAAAGACTAGCCAAGACCGTCTTACGCGCATCGTGATTTTCACCAACGTCTTCTCCATTTTCCGGAAATTGGGAAATATATTGGAGTCCCGGGGACTCTAAACTAACTCCTGATGGCCTTGGTTTGCAGTGAAATGGACACAGCACATTTTTTCCGGCGCTCTTTTTGGAGCTTCTGGGCCGAAATAGAGCCCCACCTCACTTTAAGACTGAAAGAGTAGCCGAGGCCGCCTTAGGCGCATCGTGATTTTGACCAACTTCGGCTTGAGTTGCCAGAACTTAAATGATATTTTCCAGTCCCGAGGACTCTAAACTAACTCATGATGGCCTTGGTTTTCAGTGAAATTGAGAGAGGAAAACTTTTTCAACGCTCACTTTCGAGCTTCTGGACCGAAATATAGCCCTACTTCACTTTAAGACTCAAAGAGTAGCCGAGACCGCCTTACGCGAATCATTATTTTGAACAACTTCGTCTCGATTTCGCGGAACTTAGGGGATATTTTCCAGTTCCGGGCAATGTAAACTACTTCCTGAGGGCCTGGCTTTGCAGTGAAATGGGCAGAGCATAACTTTTTGAACGCTCACTTTCGAGCTTCTGCGCCGAAATATACAGCCACGTCACTTTAAGATCAAAAGAGTAGCCGAGAATACTTTACGCGCATCCTGATTTTGACAAACTTCGGCTCGATTTCCCAGAACTTGAAGGATATTTTGATGTCCCGCAGACTGTAAACTATCTCCTGATGTGGCTTGGTTCGCGGTGAAATGGACACAGCAAAACTTTTTGAACCTTCACTTTAGAGGTTCTGGGCCGAAATATAGCCCGAGTTCACTTTAAGAATGAAAGAATAGCCGAGACCGCCTTACGCGCATCGTGATTTTGACCAACTTTGGCTCGATTTCCCGGGTAATAAGGAATATTTTCCTTTACCGGGGACTCTAAAGTAACTCCTGATTGTCTTGGTTTGCATTGAAATGGAGAGAGCAAAACTTTTTCAAGGCTCCCCTTCGGGCTTCTGAGCCGAAATATAGCCCCACTTCAGTTTAAGACTGAAAAGAGTAGCCGAGACCGTCTTACGCGCATCGTGATTTTGACAAAATTCGGGTCGATTTCCCCGAACATGGGCGATATTTTCCAGTCCCGAGGAGTCTAAACTAACTCCTGATGGCCTTGGCTTGCAGTAAAATGAACGTAGTAACACTTTTTGTAGGCTTATTTTCGAGCTTCTTGGATGAAATATAGCCCCACTTCACTTTAAGACTGAAAGAGTAGGAGAGACCGCCTTACGCGCATCGTGATTTTGAGCAACTTCCGCTCGATTTGCTAGAATTTTGGCGATAGTTTCAAGTCCCAGGCACTCTAAACTAACTCCTGATGGCCTTGGTTTGCAGTGAAATGGACGCAGGCAAACTTTTTGAACGCTCAGTTTCTAGCTTCTCGGCCGAAATACAACCGTGTTTCACTTTAAGACTGAAATAGTACCCGAGACCGCCTTACGAGCATCGTGATTTTGACCAACTTCGGCTCGATTTCCCGGAACTTGGGGGATATTTTCCTGTCCGGGGGACTTTAAACTAACTCCTGATGGTCTTGCTCTGGAGTGAAATGGACACAGCACAACTTTTTGAACGCTCACTTTCCAGCTTCTGGGCGGATATATTGACCCAGTTCACTTTAAGAATGAAAGAGTAACCGCGACCGCCTTACGCGCATCGTGATTTTGACCAACTTTGGCTCGATTTCCGGGGAAATGGGGGATATTTTCCGGTACCGGAGACTCTAAACCAACTCCTGATTGCCTTGGTTTGCAGTGAAATGGACACAGCACAACTTTTTGAACGCCCACGTTTGAGCTTCTGAGCCGAAGCATAGCCCTACTTCACTTTAAGTCTGAAAGACTAGCCGAGACCGCCTTACGCGCATCGTGATATTGGGCTACTTCGGCTCGATTTCCCGGAACTTGGGAGATAATTCCCAGTCCCGGCCACTCTAAACTAATTCCTGATGGCCTTGGTTTTCAGTGAAATGGACACAGCCAAACTCTTTGAAGGTTCACTTTCGAGCTTCTTGGCCGAAATATAGCCATACTTCACTTTAAGACTGAAAGAGTAGCCGGGACCGCCTTACGCGCATGGGAATTTTGTCGAACTTCGGCTTGATTTACTGGGACTTGGGGGATATTTTCCAGTCCCGCAAGCTCTAAACTAACTCCTGAATGCCTTGGTTTTTAGTGAAATGGACACAGGCAAAAGGGGCGCACGCTAGGTTTCCAGGTTGTAGGCCGAAATATAGCCCCACCTTATTTTAAGACTGAAAGTGTACACGAAACCGCCTTAAGCGCATCGAAATTTTTAGCCACTATGGCTCGATCTGGCAAAACTTGGGGGATATTTTCCAGTCCCGGGGACTCTACCCTAACTCTTGATGGCCTTAGTTTTCAGTAAAATGGTCACAGGTAACAGGAGCGCACGCTCGGTGTCGAGCTTCTAGGCCGAAATGTAGCCCCAGTTCATTTTAAGACTGAAAGAGTAAACGAAACTGCCGTAGGCTTATCGTAATTTTAAGAAAGTATGGCTGAATTTGCCGAAACTTGGAGGATAGTTTCCAGTCTCGAGGATACTAAACTATCTCCTGATGGACTTAGTTCTTAGTGAAATGGACACAGGTAAAAGGAGAGCACGCTCGGTGTCGAGCTTGTAGAACCGAAATATAGCCCCACTTCATTTTCGGAGTAAACGAGTAGCCGAGACCGCCCTACGCGTATCGTGATTTTGAGCATCTTTGGCTCGATTTGCCGGAATTCGGGGAATATTTTCCAGTCTCGAGGACTCTATGCTAACTCCTGATGAACTTAGTTTTCAGTGATATGTACACAGGCAAAAGGAGCGCACGCTCGGTGTTGAGCTTGTCGGCCGAAATATAGCCCCACTTCATTTTAAGACTGAAAGAGTAGCCGAGACCGCCTTACGCGCATCGTGATTTTGAGCTACTTTGGCTCGTTCTGCCAGAATTTGGGAAATATTTTCCCGTCCCAAGGACTCTAAACTAACTCCTGATGGCCTAAGATGTCTGTGAAATGGACACAGGTAAAATTAGCGCACGCCCGGTCTCGAGCTTCTAGGTGGCAATATAGCTCCCCTTAATTTTAAGACTGAAAGAGTAGCCGAGACCGCCTTACGCGCATCGTGATTTTGGGCCACTTTTGCTCGATTTCCCGGAAGTTGGCGAATAACTTAAAGTCCCGGGGACGCTAAACTAACTCCCGATGACCTTGGTTTGCAGTTTAATGAACACAGCAAAACATTGTGAACACTCACCTTCGAGCTTCAGGGCCGAAATATAGCCCTACTTAAATTTAAGACTGAAAGAATAGCCGAGAGCCCGTTACGCGCATCGTAATTTTTATCAACTTCGGCGCCATTTCCTGGAACTTGGAGAATATTTTCCAGTCCCGGGGACTCTAAACTAACTCCTGATGGCCTTGGTTTGCAGTGAAATGGACACAGCAAAACTTTTTGAACGCTCACTTTCGAGCTTGTGGGCCTAAATATAGCCACACTTCACTTTAAGACTGAAACAGTAGCCGAGACCGCGTCACGCGCATCGTGATTTTGATCAACTTCTGCTCGCTTTCCTGGAACTTGGGCAATATTTTCCAGTCCCGGGGACTCTAAACTAACTCCTGATGGCCATGGTTTGCAGTGAAATTCACACAGCACAGGTTTTTGAGCGCACACTTTCGAGCTTCTAGGCCGAAATATAGTCCCACATCACTTACGACTTAAAGAGTAGCCGAGACCGGCGTGCGCGATCATGATTTTGACCAACTTCGGGTCGATATTCCAGAACTTGGGGGATAGTTGCCAGTCCCAGGGACTCTAAACTAACTCTTGATGGCCTTGGTTTGCAGTGTAATGGAGACAGAAAATTTTTTTGAACGCTCACCTTCAAGCTTCTGGGCCGAAATATAGCCCACTTTACTTTAATACTGAAAAAGTAGCCGAGACCGCCTTACGCGCATCGTGATTTTGACAAACTTCGGGTGGATTTCCCGGAACTTGGGGGATATTTTCCAGTCCCTTGGACGCTAAACTAGGTGCCGATGGCCTTGTTTTCCAGTGAAATGGAGACAGCAAAGCTTTTTGAACGCTCACTTTCGAGCTTGTGGGCCGAAATATAGCCACACTTTACTTTAAGACTGAAACAGTAATCGAGATCGCATTTCGCGCATCGTGATTTTGATCAACTTCGGCTCGCTTTCCCGGAACTTGGGTAATCTTTTCCAGTCCCGGGGACTCTAAAGTAACTTCTGATCGCTTTGGTTTGCAGTGAAATGCACACAGCTAAAGTTTTTGAACACTCACTTTCGAGCTTCTGGACAGAAATATAGCCCCACTTCAATTTAAGACCGAAAAGGTAGCCGAGACCGCTTTGGGAACATCGTGATTTTGACCAACTTCAGCTCAATTTACCGGAACTTGGGGAATATTTTCCAGTCCCAGGGACGCTAAACTAACTCGTGATGGCCTTGTTGTTCAGTCCAAGAACACAGCAAAACTGTTTGAACGCTCACTTTCGGGCTTCTGGGCCGAAATATAGCCCCACTTCACTTTAAGATTGAAACAGTAGCCGACACCGCATTTCGCGCATCGTGATTTTGATCAACTTCGGTTCGATTCCCAGGAACATGGGCAATATTTTTCAGTCCCAGGGACTCTAAACTAACCCCTGATGGCCTTCGTTTGCAGTGAAATGGACACAGCCAAACTTTTTGAACGCTCACTTTCGGGCTTCTGGCCCGACATATAGCCCCACTTCACTTTAAGACAGAAAGAGTAGCCGAGACCACTTTAGGGGCATCGTGATTTTGACCAACCTTGGCTCAATTTCCCGGACCTTGGGGCATATTTTCTTGTCCCGGGGACGCTAAACTAACTTTTGATGGCCTTGGTTTGCAGTGAAATGAACACAGCAAAACTTTTTGAACGCTCACTTTCGGGCTTCTGGCCCGAAATACAGCCCCACTTCACTTTAAGACTGAAAGAGTAGCCGGGACTACCTTACGCAAATCGTGATTTTGACCAACTTTGGCTCGATTTCCCAGAAATTGGGGGATATTTTCCAGTCCCGGGGACTCTAAACTAGCTCCTGATGGCTTTGATTTGCAGTGAAATAAACACAGGGAAACTTTTTGAACGCTCACTTTAGAGACTCCTAGGCAGGAATAAAGCCTCACTTCGCTTTAAGACTAAAACAGTAAGCGAGACCGCCTAACGCGCACCGTGATTTTGACCAACTTCGGCTAACTTTCCCTGAACCTGGGGGATATTTTCCAGTCCCGAAGACTGTTAAGTAACCCCTGACGACCTTCGTTTGCATTGAAATGGATACAGCAAAAGTTTTTCAACGCTCACTTTTGAGCTTCTGGGCCGAAATATAGCCCCACTTCACTTTAAGACTGAAAGACTAGCCAAGACCGTCTTGCGCGCATCGTGATTTTGACCAACGTCTTCTCCATTTTCTGGAACTTGGGGAATATATTGCAGTTCCGGGGACTCTACACTAACTACTGATGGCCTTGGTTTGCAGTGAAATGGACACAGCCATTTTTTTGCAGCGCTCGATTTGGAGCTTCTCGGCCGAAATAGAGCCCCACTTCACTTTAAGACTGAAAGAGTAGCCGAGGCCGCCTTAGGCGCATCGTGATTTTGACCAACTTCGGCTTGAGTTGCCAGAACTTAAAAGATATTTTCCAGTCCTGGGGACTCTAAACTAACTCATGATGGCCTTGGTTTTCAGTGAAATTGAGAGAGGAAAACTTTTTCAACGCTCACTTTCGAGCTTCTGGACCGAAATATAGCCCTACTTCACTTTAAGACTCAAAGAGTAGCCGAGACCGCCTTACGCGAATCGTTATTTTGACCAACTTCGTCTCGATTTCGCGTAACTTAGGGGATATTTTCCAGTTCCGGGCACTTTAAACTACTTCCTGAGGGCCTTGCTTTGCAGTGAAATGGGCACAGCATAACTTTTTGAACGCCCACTTTCGAGTTTCTGGACCAAAATATACAGCCACGTCACTTTAAGACTCAAAGAGTAGCCGAGACCACGTTCCGCGCATCGTGATCTTGATCAACTTCGGCTCGATTTCCCGGAACTTGCAAAATATGTTCCAGTTCCAGGGACTCTAAACTAACTCGTGCTGGTCTTGGTTTGCAGTGAAACGGAAACAGAAAAAGTTTTTGGACGCATACTTTCGAGCTTCTGGACCGAAATAGTACCCCACTTCACTTGAAGACTGAAAGAGTAGCCGAGACCGCCTTACGTGCATCGTGATTTTGAGCAACTTCGGCTCGATTTGCCGGAACTAAGGGGATATATTCCCGTTCTGAGGACTCTAAACGAATTCCTGATTGCCTTGGTTTGTAGTAAAATGGACCCAGGAAAACTTTTTGAACGCTCAATTTCGAGCTTCTCGGCCAAAATATAGCCCCCCATTACTTTAACACTGAAAGAGTAGCCGAGACCGCCTTACGCGCATCGTGATTTTGACAAACTTCGGATTGATTTCCCGGAACTTGGGGGATATATTCCAGTCAAAGGGACTCTAAAGTAACTCCTCATGGCCTTGGCTTTCAGTGAAATGGACAGATCACAACTTTGGAGCTTCTGGGCAGAAATATAGCCCCACTTTACTTTAAGACTGAAAGAGTAGATGAGACCGCCTTACGCGCATCGTAATTTTGACGAACTTCGAATGGATTTCCCGGAACTTGGGGGATATTTTGCAGTCCCTTGGACGCTAAACTAAGTCCTGATGGCCTTGTTTTGAAGTAAAATGGACACAAGAAAACTTTCTGATCGCTCACTTTCTAGCTTGTGGGCCGAAATATAGCCACACTTCACTTTAGGAATGACACAGTAGCCGAGACCACGTTACGCGCATCATGAATTTGATCAACTTCGGCGCGATTTCCCGGGACTTGGGGGATAATCTTCAGTGCCGGGGACTCTAAACTAACTTCTGATGGCCTTAGTTTGGACAGAAAGTAACAGAGCAAAACTTTTTAAACACTCACTTTCGAGCTTCTGGGCCGAAATATTGCCCCACTTAACTTTAAGACTGAAAGAGTAGCCGAGACCACCTTACGCACATCGTGATTTTGACCAACTTCGGCTCGATTTACCGGAACTTGGGGGATATTTTCCAGTCCCGAGGAGTCTTAAGTAACCCCTGAGGGCCTTGGTTTATATTGAAATGGATACAGGAAAACTTTTTAAACGCTCACTTTTAAGCTTCTGGGCCGAAATATAGCCCCACTTCACTTTAAGACTGAAAGAGTAGCCGAGACCGTCTTACGCGCATCCTGATTTTGACCAACGTCTTCTCGATTTTCCGGCACTTGGAAAATACATTCTACTCCCGGGGACTCTAAACTAACTCCTGATAGCCTTGGTTTGCAGTGAAATAAACACAGTAATTTTTTTTGACCTTTGAGCTTGTGGGCCGAAATAGAGCCCCACTTCACTTTAAGACTGAAGGAGTAGCCGACACCGCCTTAAGCGCACCGTGATTTTGACCAACTTCGGCTCGATTTGCCGGAACTTGGAGGATATTTTCCAGTCCCGGGGACTCTAAGCTAACTCCTGATTGTCTTGGTTCTCAGTGAAATGGACACAGCGAAACTTTTTGAACGCTCACTTTCGGGCTTCTGGCCCGACATATAGCCCCACTTCACTTTAAGACAGAAAGAGTAGCCGAGACCACTTTAGGGGCATCGTGATTTTGACCAACCTTGGCTCAATTTCCCGGACCTTGGGGCATATTTTCTTGTCCCGGGGACGCTAAACTAACTTTTGATGGCCTTGGTTTGCAGTGAAATGAACACAGCAAAACTTTTTGAACGCTCACTTTCGGGCTTCTGGCCCGAAATACAGCCCCACTTCACTTTAAGACTGAAAGAGTAGCCGGGACTACCTTACGCAAATCGTGATTTTGACCAACTTTGGCTCGATTTCCCAGAAATTGGGGGATATTTTCCAGTCCCGGGGACTCTAAGCTAACTCCTGATTGTCTTGGTTCTCAGTGAAATGGACACAGCGAAACTTTTTGAACGCTCACTGTCGAGCTTCTGGACCGAAATATAGCCCCACTTTACTTTAAGACTGAAAGAGTAGCCGAGACCGTCTTGCGCAAATCGTGATTTTGACCAACTTCGGGTCGGTTTCCCGGAATTTTGGGGATATATTCCATTTCCGCGCTCTCTGAACTAACTCCTGATTGCCTTGGTTTTCAGTAAAATGGACAAAGGAAAGCTGTTTGAACACTCTGTTTGTAGCTTCTGGGCCGAAATAGAATCCCACTGGACACAGCAAAACTTTTTGAACGCTCACTTTCGAGCTTCTGGACAGACATATAGGCATACTTTACTTTAAGACTGAAAGAGTAGGCGAAACCGCCTTACGTATATCGTAATTTTGACGAACTTGGAATGGATTTCCCGGAACTTGGGGGATATTTTCCTGTCCCTGGGACGCTAAACTAAGTCCTCGTGCCCTTGTTTTGAAGTGAAATGGACACAGCAAAACTTTTTGAAGGCTCACTTTCTAGCTTGTGGGCCGAAATATAGGCACACTTGACTTAAAGACTGAAACAGTAGCCGAGACTACGTTACGCGGATCATGAATTTGATCAACTTCGGCCCCAATTCCCGGGACTTGGGGGATATTTTCCAGTTCCGGGGACTCTAAACTAACTCCTGATTGCCTTGGTTTGCATTGAAATGGACACAGCACAATTTTTTGAACGAACACTATCGAGATTCTGGGCCGAAATATAGCCCCACTTCACTTAAGACTGAAAGAGTAGCCGAGACCGCCTTGCTCCCATCGTGAGTTTGACAAACTTCGGGTCGATATTCCGGAACTTGGGGGATATTTTCCAGTCCCAGGAACTCTAAACTAACTCCTGATCGCCTTGGTTTGGAGTGAAATGGACAGAGCAAAACTTTTTGAACGCTCACCTTCGAGCTTCCTGGCCGAAATAAAGCCCCCCTTTACTTTAAGACTTAAAGAGTAACGGAGACCGACTTACGCGCATTGTGATTTTGACAAACTTCGGGTGGATCTCCCGGAACTTGGGGAACATTTTCCATTCCCTTGGACGCTTAACTAAGTCCTGATGGCCTTGTTTTTCAGTGAAATGGACACAGCAAAACTTTTTGAAAGCTCACTTTCGAGCTTGTGGGCCGAAATATAGCCACACTTTACTTTAAGAGTGAAACAGTAGCCGAGACCGCATTTCGCGCATCGTGATTTTCATCAACTTCGGCTCGAATTCCCGGAACTTGGGGAGTATTTTCCAGTTCCTGGGACCCTAAACTAGCTTTTGATAGCTTTGGATTGCAGTGAAATGCACACAGCAAAACTTTTTGAACGCTCACTTTCGAGCTTCTGAAAAGAAATATAGCCCCACTTCACTTTAAGACTGAAAGGGTAGCCGAGACCGCTTTGGGAGCATCGTGATTTTGACCAACTTCAGTTCGATTAACCGCAACTTGGGGAATATTTTCCAGTCCCAGGGACGCTAAACTAACTCGTGATGGCCTTGTTTTTCAGTCAAAGAACACAGCAAAACTTTGTGAACGCTCACTTTCGGGCTTCTGGACCGAAATATACCCCCACTTCACTTTAAGACTTAAACAGTAGCCGATACCGCATTTCGCGCATCGTGATTTTGATCAACTTCGGTTCGATTCCCCGGAACTTGGGCAATATTTTCCAGTCCCGGGGACTCTAAACTAAGCCCTGATCGCCTTGGTTTGCAGTGAAATGGACACAGCAAAACTTTTTGAACGCTCACTTTCGCGCTTCTGGCCCGACATATAGCCCCACTTCACTTTAAGACAGAAAGAGAAGCCGAGACCACTTTAGGGGCATCGTGATTTTGACCAACCTCGGCTCAATTTCCCGGACCTTGGGGCATATTTTCTTGTCCCAGGGACGCTAAACTAACTCCTGCTGGCCTTGGTTTGCAGTGAAATGAACACAGCAAAACTTTTTGAACGCTCACTTTCGGGCTTCTGGCCCGAAATATAGCCCCACTTCGCTTTAAGACTGAAAGAGTAGCCGAGACTACCTTACGCAAATCGTGATTTTGACCAACTTCGGCTCGATTTCCCGGAAATTGGGGGATATTTTCCAGTCCCGGGGACTCTAAACTAGCTCCTGATGGCTTTGGTTTGCAGTGAAATAAACACATGGAAACTTTTTTAACGCTCACTTTCAAGCTCTTGCGCGGGAATAAAGCCGCACTTCACTTTATGACTGAAACAGTAAGCGAGACCGCCTAACGCGCACCGTGATTTTGACCAACTTCGGCTACATTTCCCTGAACTTGGGGGATATTTTCCAGTCCCGAAGACTCTTAAGTAACCCCTGATGGCCTTTGTTTGCATTGAAATGGATACAGCAAAAGTTTTTGAACGCTCACTTTTGAGCTTCTGGGCCGAAATATAGCACCACTTCACTTTAAGACTGAAAGACTAGCCAAGACCGTCTTGCGCGCATCGTGATTTTGACCAACGTCTTCTCCATTTTCCGGAACTTGGGAAATATATTGGAGTCCCGGGGACTCTAAACTAACTCCTGATGGCCTTGGTTTGCAGTGAAATGAGAACAGCAAAACTTTTTGAACGCTCACTTTCGGGCTTCTGGCCCGAAATATAGCCCCACTTCACTTTAAGACTGAAACAGTAAGGGAGACCGCCTAACGCGCACCGTGATTTTGACCAACTTCGGCTACATTTCCCTGAACTTGGGGGATATTTTCCAGTCCCGAAGACTCTTAAGTAACCCCTGATGGCCTTCGTTTGCATTGAAATGGATACAGCAAAAGTTTTTCAACGCTCACTTTTGAGCTTCTGGGCCGAAACATAGCCCCACTTCACTTTAAGACTGAAAGACTAGCCAAGACCGTCTTGCGCGCATCGTGATTTTGACAAACGTCTTCTCCATTTCCCGGAACTTGGGAAATATATATTGGAGTCCCGGGCACTCTAAACTAACTCCTGATGGCCTTGGTTTGCAGAGAAATGAACACAGCAGAACTTTTTGAACGCTCACTTTCGGGCTTCTGGCCCGAAATATAGCCCCACTTCAGTTTAAGACTGAAATAGTAGCGGAGACCGCCTTAGACGCATCGTGATTTTGACCAACTTCGGCTTGAGTTGCCAGAACTTAAGGGATATTTTCCAGTCCCGTGGACTCTAAACTAACTCATGATGGCCTTGGTTTTCAGTTAAATTGAGAGAGCAAAACTTTTTGAACGGTCATTTTCGAGCTTCTGAGCCGAAATATACAGCCACGTCACTTTAAGACTAAAAGAGTAGCCGAGACTGCTCTACGCTCATCGTGATTTTGACAAACTTCGGCTGGATTTACCGGGACTTGGGGGATATTTTGATGTCCCGGAACCTGTAAACAATCTGCTGATGTGGCTTGGTTTGCGGTCAAATGGACACAGCAAAACTTTTTGAACTTTCACTTTCTAGCTTCTGGGCCGAAATATAGCCCCAGTTCACTTTAAGAATAAAAGAGTAGCCGAGACCGCCTTACGCGCATCGTGATTTTGACAAACTTCGGCTCGATTTCCCCGAACTTGGACGATATTTTCCAGTCCCGAGGAGTCTAAACTAACTCCTGATGGCCTTGGTTTGCAGTGAAATGAACACAGCAAAACTTTTTGAACTTTCATTTTCTAGCTTCTCGGCGGAAATATAGCCCCAGTTCACTTTAAGAATGAAAGAGTAGCCGAAACCGCCTTCCGCGGATCGTGATTTTGACAAAATTCGGCTCGATTTCCCCGAACTTGGGTGATATTTTCCAGTCCCGAGGAGTCTAAACTAACTCCTGATGGCCTTGGTTTGCAGTGAAATGAACACAGCAAAACTTTTTTAACTTTCATTTTCTAGCTTCTCGGCGGAAATATAGCCCCAGCTCACTTTAAGAATGAAAGAGTAGCCGAAACCGCCTTCCGCGGATCGTGATTTTGACAAAATTCGGCTCGATGTCCCCGAACTTGGGTGATATTTTCCAGTCCCGAGGAGTCTAAACTAACTCCTGATGGCCTTGGTTTGCAGTGAAATGAGCACAGCAAATTTTTTTGAACTTTCACTTTCTACCTTCTCGGCGGAAATATAGCCCCAGTTCACTTTAAGAATGAAAGAGTAGCCCAGACCGCCTTCCGGGGATCGTGATTTTGACAAAATTCGGCTGGATTTCCGCGAACTTGGGCGATATTTTCCAGTCCCGAGGATTCTAAACTAACTCCTGATTGCCTTGGTTTGCAGTGAAATGAACACAGTAACACTTTTTGAAGGCTTTTTTTCGACCTTTAGAGATGACATTTAGCCCCACTTCACTGTAAGACTGAAAGAGTAGCCGAGACCGCCTTACGCGCAACGTGATTTTGAGCAACTTCCGCTCGATTTTCTAGAATTTTGGCGATATTTTCAAGTCCCGGGGACTCTAATCTAACTCCTGATGGCCTTGGTTTGCAGTGAAATGGACGCAGGGAAACTTTTTGAACGCTCAGTTTCGAGCTTCTGGGCCGAAATACAACCGTATTTCACTTTAAGACTGAAATAGTAGCCGAGACCGCCTTACCAGCATCGTGATTTTGACCAAGTTCAGCTCGATTTCCCGGAACTTGGGGGATATTTTCCAGTCCGGAAGACTTTAAACTAACTCGTGATGGCCTTGGTTTGCAGTTAAATGGACAAAGCGTAACTTTTTAAAGGGTCACTTTCGAGCTTCTGGGCCGAAATATAGCCCCACTTTACTTTAAGACTGAAAGAGTAGCCGAGACCGTCTTACGCGCATCGTGATTTTGACCAACTTCCGTTCGATTTCCCGGACCTTCGGAGATATATTCCAGTCCCGGGGACTCTAAAATAAATACTGATGGCCTTGCTTTGCAATGAAATGGACACAGGACATTTTTGTGAACGCTCACTTTCGAGCTTCTCGGCCGAAATATAGCCCTACTTCAGTTTAAGACTGAAAGAGTAGCCGAGACCACGTTACGCTCATCGTAATTTTGACCGACTTCGGCTCGATTTCACGGAAGTTGGCGAATATTTTCAATTCCCGGGGAAGCTAAACTAACTTCCGATGGCCTTAGTTTGCAGTTAAATGGACACAGCAAAACTTTTTGAACGCTCACTTTCGAGCTTATGGGTCGAAATATAGCCTCACTTAACTTTAAGACTGAAAGAATGGCCGAGACCGCCTTACGCGCATCGTGATTTTGGGATACTTCGGCTCGATTTCCCGCAAATAGGGGGATATTTTCCAGTCAAGGGGACTCTAAACTAACTCCTGATGGCCTTGGTTTCCAGTAAAATGGACACAGGAACACTTTTTGAACGCGCACTTTCGAGCTTGCTGGCCGAAATATAGCCCTACTTCTTTTTAAGACTGAAAGAGTAGGCGGGAGCGCCTTACGCGCATTGTGGTTTTAAGGATCTTGGGCTCGATCTGGCGAAACTTGGGAGATATTTTCCAGTCCCAAAGTCTCTAAACTCACTCCTAATTGTCTAAGAAGTGAGTGAAATAGAGACAAAAATTTTTGAACCCTTACTTTCGAGCTTCTGGAGTTAAATCTAAGCCCACTTTACCTTAAGACTGAAAGAGTAGCCGAGACTCCCTTAAGCGCATCGTGATTTTGACTAACTTCGGGTGGATTTCCGTAACTTGGGGGATATTTCCAGTCCCTTGGACGCTAAACTAAGTCGTGATGGCCTTGTTTTGTAGTGAAATGGACACAGCAAAACTTTTTGAACACTCAGTTTGGAGCTTCTGGGCCGAAATATTGCGCCACTTCACTTTAAGACTGAAAGAGTAGCCGAGACCGCCGTACGCGCGTCGTGATTTTGACCAACTTCGGTTAAATTTCCCGAAACTTGGGGCATATTTTCCAGTCCCGGGCAGTCTGAACTTACCCCCGACGTCCTTGGTCTGCAGTAAAATGGAGACAGCAAAACGTTTTGAACGCTCACTTTTGAGGTTCCCGGCCGAAATATAGCTCCACTTCACTTTAAGAGTGAAAGAGTAGCCGAGACTGCCTTACGCCCATCGTAATTTTGACCAACTTCGTCTCGATTTCCCGGAACTTGGAGGATATTTTCCAGTCCCGCGGACTCTAAAGTAACTCGTGATGGCCTTGCTCTGGAGTGAAAGGGACACAGCACAACTTCTTGAACGCTCACTTTCCAGCTTCTGGGCGGAAATATTGCCCCAGTTTACTTTAAGAATGAAAGAGTGACCGGAACCGCCTTACGCGTAGCGTGATTTTGACCAACTTTGGCTCGATTTCCCGGGAAGTGGGGGATATTTTCCGGTACCAGGGACTCTAAAGTAACTCCTGATGGCCTTGGTTTGCAGTGAAATGGACACAGCACAACTTTTTGAGCGCTCTCTTTTGAGCTTCTGGGCCGAAGCATAGCCCTACTTCACTTTAAGACTGAAAATCTAGCCGAGACCGCCTTACGCGCATCGTGATTTTGGGCTACTTCGGCTCGATTTTCCGGAACTTGGGAGATAATTCCCAGTCCCGGGCACTCTAAACTAATTCCTGATGACCTTGGTTTTCAGTGAAATGGACACAGCCAAACTCTTTGAACGTTCACTTTCGAGCTTCTACGCCGAAATATAGCCATACTTCACTTTAAGACTGAAAGAGTAGCCGGGACCGCCTTACGCGCATGGTAATTTTGTCGAACTTCGGCTTGATTTACTGGGACTTGGGGGGCATTTTCCAGTCCCGGAAGCTCTAAACTAACTCCTGAATACCTTGGTTTTTAGTGAAATGGACACAGGTAAAAGGAGCGCACGCTAGGTTTCCAGGTTGTAGGCCGAAATATAGCCCCACTTTATTTAAAGACTGAAAGTGTACACGAAACCGCCTTAAGCGCATCGAAATTTTTAGCCACTATGGCTCGATCTGGCAAAACTTGGGGGATATTTTCCAGTCCCGGGGACTCTACCCTAACTCTTGATGGCCTTAGTTTTCAGTAAATTGGTCACAGGTAACAGGAGCGCACGCTCGGTGTCGAGCTTCTAGGCCGAAATGTAGCCCCAGTTCATTTTAAGACTGAAAGAGTAAACGAAACTGCCGTACGCTTATCGTAATTTTAAGAAAGTATGGCTGAATTTGCCGAAACTTGGAGGATAGCTTCCAGTCTCGAGGATTCTAAACTATCTCCTGATGGACTTAGTTCTTAGTGAAATGGACACAGGTAAAAGGAGAGCACGCACCGTGTCGAGCTTGTAGAACCGAAATATAGCCCCACTTCATTTTCGGAGTAAACGAGTAGCCGAGACCGCCTTACGCGCATCGTGATTTTGAGCATCTTTGGCTCGATTTGCCGGAATTCGGGGAATATTTTCCAGTCCCGAGGACTCTATGCTAACTCCTGATGAACTTAGTTTTCAGTGATATGTACACAGGCAAAAGGAGCGGACGCTCGGTGTTGAGCTTGTCGGCCGAAATATAGCCCCAGTTTATTTTAAAACTGAGAGAGGAGCGAGACCGCCTTACGCGCATCGTGATTTTGAGCAACTTTGGCTCGATCTGCCATAATTTGGGAAATATTTTCCCGTCCCAAGGACTCTAAACTGACACCTGATGGCCTAAGATGTCAGTGAAATGGACACAGGTAAAATTAGCGCACGCCCGGTCTCGAGCTTCTAGGTCGAAATATAGCCCCCCTTAATTTTAAGACAGAAAAAATAGCCGAGAGCCCGTTACGCGCATCGCAAATTTCATCAACTTCGGCGCCATTTCCTGGAACTTGGAGAATATTTTCCAGTCCCGGGGACTCTAAACTAACTCCTGATGGCCTTGGTTTGCAGTGAAATGGACACAGCAAAACTTTTTGAACGCTCACTTTCGAGCTTGTGAGCCTAAATATAGCCACACTTCACTTTAAGACTGAAACAGTAGCCGAGACCGTGTTACGCGCATCGTGATTTTGATCAACTTCTGCTCGCTTTCCTGGATCTTGGGGAATATTTTCCAGTCCCGGGGACTCTAAACTAACTCCTGATTGCCATGGTTTGCAGTGAAATTCACACAGCACAAGGTTTTGAACGCACACTTTCGAGCTTCTAGCCCGAAATATAGTCCCACATCACTTACGACTTAAAGAGTAGCCGAGATGGGCGTGCGCGCATCGTGATTTTGACCAACTTCGGGTCGATATTCCGGAACTTGGGGGATATTTTCCATTCCCAGGGACTCTAAACTAACTCTTGATGGCCTTGGTTTGCAGTGAAAAGGAGACAGCAAAACTTTTTGAACGCTCACCTTCAAGCTTCTGGGCCGAAATATAGCCCACTTTACTTTAATACTGAAAAAGTAGCCAAGACCGCCTTACGCGCATCGTGATTTTGACAAACGTCGCGTGGATTTCCCGGAACTTGGGGGGATATTTTCCAGTCCCTTGGACGCTAAACTAGGTGCCGATGGCCTTGTTTTGCAGTGAAATGGACACAGCAAAGCTTTTTGAACGCTCACTTTCGAGGATGTGGGCCGAAATATAGCCATACTTCACTTTAAGACTGAAACAGTAGCCGAGACCACGTTTCGAGCATCGTGATTTTGATCAACTTCGGCTCGATTTCCAGGAAATTGCGAAATATTTTCCAGTCCCGGGGACTCCAAACTAACTCATGCTGGTCTTGGTTTGCAGTGAAACGGAAACAGAAAAAGTTTTTGAACGCATACTTTCGAGCTTCTGGACCGAAATACAACCCCACTTCACTTGAAGACTGAAAGAGTAGCCGAGACCGCCTTACGTGCATCGTTATTTTGAGCAACTTCGGCTCGATTTGCCGGAACTAAGGGGATATATTCCAGTTCTGAGGACTCTATACTAATTCCTGATGGCCTTGGTATGCAGTAAAATGGACCCAGGAAAACTTTTTGAACGCTCAATTTCGAGCTTCTGGGCCGAAATAGAGCCCCATTTTACTTTAAGACTGAAAGAGTAGGCGAGACACTCTTGAGCGAATCGTGATTTTGACCAATTTCGCGTCCAATTTCCGAAACTTGGGGGATATATTCCAGTCAAAGGGACTCTAAAGTAACTCCTGATGGCTTTGGTTTTCAGTGAAATGGACAGAGCACAACTTTGGAGCTTCTGGGCAGAAATATAGCCCCACTTTACTTTAAGACTGAAAGAGTAGATGAGACCGCCTTACGCGCATCGTAATTTTGACGATCTTCGAATGGATTTCCCGGAACTTGGGTGATATTTTGCAGTCCCTTGGACGCTAAACTAAGTCCTGATGGCCTTGTTTTGAAGTAAAATGGACACAACAAAACTTTTTGAACGCTCACTTTCTAGCTTGTGGGCCGAAATATAGCCACACTTCACTTTAGGACTGACACAGTAGCCGAGACCACGTTACGCGCATCATGAATTTGATCAACTTCGGCTCGATTTCCCGGGACTTTGGGGATATTCTCCAGTCCCGGGGACTCTAAACTAAGTTCGGATGGCCTTGGTTTGCACTGAAAGTGAAAGAGCAAAACCTTTTAAACACTCACTTTCGAGCTTCTTGGCCGAAATATTGCCCCACTTCACTTTAAGACTGAGAGTAGCCGAGACCACCTTACGCACATCGTGATTTTGACCAACTTCGGCTCAATTTACCGGAACTTGGGGGATATTTTCCAGTCCCGAGGACTCTTAAGTAACCCCTGATGGCCTTGGTTTGCATTGAAATGGATACAGCAAAACTTTTTGAACGCTCATTTTTGAGCTTCTGGGCCGAAATACAGCCCCACATCACTTTAAGACTGAAAGAGTAGCCGAGACCGTCTAACGCGCATCCTGATTTTGACCAACGTCTTCTCGATTTTCCGGCACTTGGGAAATACATTCCACTCCCGGGGACTCTAAACTAACTCGTGATAGCTTTGGTTTGCAGTGAAATAGACACAGTAATTTTTTTTGAGCTTTGAGCTTGTGGGCCGAAATAGAGCCCCACTTCACTTTAAGACTGAAGGAGTAGGCGACACCGCCTTAAGCGCACCGTGATTTTGACAAACTTCGGCTCGATTTGCCGGAACTTGGGGGATATTTTCCAGTCCCGGAGACTCTAAACTAACTCCTGATCCTCTTGGTTTTCAGTGAAATGGACACAGCGAAACTTTTTTAACGCTCACTCTCGAGCTTCTGGACAGAAATATTGCCCCACTTTACTTTAAGACTGAAAGAGTAGCTGAGACCGTCTTGCGCAAATCATGATTTTGACCAACTTCCGGTCGGTTTCCCGGAACTTGGGGGATATATTCCATTTCCGCGGGCTCTAAACTAACTCCTGATTGCCTTGGTTTTCAGTGAAATGGACAAAGGAAAGCTTTTTGAACACTCTCTTCGTAGCGTCTGGGCAGAAATAGAATCCCACTTCACTTTCAGACTGAAATAGTAGCCGAGACCGCCTCACGCGCATCGTGAGTTAGACCAAGTTCAGCTCGATTTCACGCAACTTTTGGGATATTTTCCAGTCCGGGGGACTATAAACTAACTCCGAATGGCCTTGGTTTACACTGAAATGCGCACAGCATAACGTTTTGAACGCCCACTTTGAAGCTTGTGGGACGAAATATAGCCCCACTTCCCTTTAACGCTGAAAGAGTAGCCGAGATCGCCTTACGCGCATCGTGATTTTGACCATTTTCGGATCGATTTGTCGGAACTTGGGGGATATTTTCCAGTCCCGGGGACTCTAAACTAACTCCTGATCGCCTTGCTTTGCATTGAAATGGACAGAGCAAAACTTTTTGAACGCTCACTTTCGAGCTTGTGGGCCGAAATATAGCCACACTTTACTTTAAGACTGAAACACTAGCCGAGACCACATTTCGCGCATCGTGATTTTGATTAACTTCGGCTCGCTTTCCCGGAACTTGGGGGATATTTTCGAGTCCTGGGGACCCTAAAGTAACTTTTGATAGCTTTGGTTTGCAGTGAAATGGACACAGCAAAACTTTTTGAACGCTCACTTTCGAGCTTCTGGACAGTAATATAGCCCCACTTCACTTTAAGACTGAAAGGGTAGCCGAGACCGCTTTGGGAGCATCGTGATTTTGACCAACTTCAGCTCGAGTTACCGGAACTTGGGTAATATTTTCCAGTCCCAGGGACGCTAAACTAACTCGTAATGGCCTTGTTTTTCAGTCAAAGAACACAGCAAAACCTTTTGAAGCTCACTTTTGAGTTTCTGGGCCGAAATATAGCCCCACTTCAGTTTGACTGAAAGACTAGCCATGACCGTCTTGCGCGCATCGTGATTTTGACCAACGTCTTCTCCATTTTCCGGAACTTGAGAAATATATTGCAGTCCCGAGGACTCTAAACTAACTCCTGAAGGCCTTGGTTTGCAGTGAAATAGACACAGCAAATTTTTTCTGGCGCTCACTTTGGAGCTTCTGGGCCTAAATAGAGCCCCACTTCACTTTAAGACTGAAAGAGTAGCCGAGGCCGCCTTAGGCGCATCGTGCTTTTGACCAACTTCGGCTTGAGTTGCCAGAACTTAAAAGATATTTTCCAGTCCCGGGGACTCTAAACTAACTCATGATGGCCTTGGTTTTCAGTGAAATTCAGAGAGGAAAACTTTTTGAACGCTCACTTTCGAGCTTCTGGACCGAAATATAGCCCTACTTTACTTTAAGACTGAAAGAGTAGCCGAGACCGCCTTACGCGAATCGTTATTTTGACCAACTTCGTCTCGATTTCGCGGAACTTGGGGGATATTTTCCAGTTCTGGGCACTTTAAACTACTTCCTGAGGGCCTTGCTTTGCAGTGAAATGGGCACAGCATAACTTTGTGAACGCTCACTTTCGAGCTTCTTGGCCGAAATATACAGCCACGTCACTTTAAGACTAAAAGAGTAGCCGAGACTGCTTTACGCGCATCGTGATTTTGACCAAGTTTGGCTCGATTTCCCGGGAAATGGGGAATATTGTCCGGTACCGGGGAGTCGAAAGTAACTCCTGATTGTCTTGGTTTGCATTGAAATGGAGAGAGCAAAACTTTTTCAACGCTCTCCTTCGGACTTCTGAGCCGAAATATAGCCCCACTTCAGTTTAAGACTGAAAGAGTAGCCGAGACCGTGTTACGCGCATCGTGATTTTGACCAACTTCGGCTCGATTTCCCGAAACTTCGGGTATATATTCAAGATCCAAGGACTCTAAACTAAACCCTGCTGGCCTTGGTCTGCAGTGAAATGGACACAGGATATTTTTTTGAACGCTTACTTTCGAAATTCTGGGCCGAAATATAGCCCCACTTCATTTTAAGACTGAAATAGTAGCCGAGACCGTCTTACGCGCATCGAGATTTTGACCAACTTCGGCTCGATTTCCCGAAACTTCGGGTATATATTCAAGTCGCAAGGACCCTAAACTAACCCCTGATGGCCTTGGTCTGCAGTGAAATGGACACAGCAAATTTTTTTGAACGCTTACTTTCGAGATTCTGGGCCGAAATATAGCCCCACTTCATTTTAAGAGTGAAAGAGTAGTCGAGACCGCCTTACGCCCATCGTAATTTTGATCAACTTCGACTCGATTTCCCGGAACTTGGAAGATACTTTCCAGTCCCGCGGACTCTAAAGTAACTCCTAATGGCCTTGCTTTGGAGTGAAATGGACACAGCAAAACTTTTTGAAAGCTCACTTTTGAGCTTCTGGGGCGAAGCATCGCCCTACTTCACTTTAAGACTGAAAGACTAGCCGAGACCGCCTTACGCGCATCGTGATTTTGGGCTACTTCGACTCGATTTCCCGGAACTTGGGAGATAATTCCCAGTCCCGGGCACTCTAAACTAATTCCTGATGACCTTGGTTTTTAGTGAAATGGACACAGCCAAACTCTTTGAACGTTCACTTTCGAGCTTCTGGGCTGAAATATAGCCCCACTTAACTTTAAGACTGAAAGAATAGCCGGGACCACCTTACGCGCATGGTAATTTTGTCGAACTTCGGTTTGATTTCCTGGGACTTGGGGTATATTTTCCAGTCCCGGAAGCTCTAAACTAACTCCTGAATGCCTTGGTTTTTAGTGAAATGGACACAGGTAAAAGGGGCGCATGCTAGGTTTCCAGGTTGTAGACCGAAATATAGCCCCACTTTATTTTAAGACTGAAAGTGTACACGAAACCGCCTTAAGCGCATCGAAATTTTTAGCCACTATGGCTCGATCTGCCAAAACTTGGGGGATATTTTCCAGTCCCAGGGACTCTACCCTAACTGTTGATGGCCTTAGTGTTCAGTAAAATGGTCACAGGTAACAGGAGCGGACGCTCGGTGTCGAGCTTCTAGGCTGAAATGTAGCCCCAGTTCATTTTAAGACTGAAAGAGTAAACGAAACTGCCGTACGCTTATCATAATTTTAAGAAAGTATGGCTCAATTTGCCGAAACTTGGAGGATAGCTTCCAGTCTCGAGGATTCTAAACTATCTCCTGATGGACTTAGTTCTTAGTGAAATGGACACAGGTAAAAGGAGAGCACGCACCGTGTCGAGCTTGTAGAACCGAAATATAGCCCCACTTCATTTTCGGAGTAAACGAGTAGCCGAGACCGCCTTACGCGCATTGTGATTTTGAGCATCTTTGGCTCGATTTGCCGGAATTCGGGGAATATTTTCCAGTCTCGAGGACTCTATGCTAACTCCTGATGAACTTAGTTTTCAGTGATATGTACACAGGCAAAAGGAGCGCACGCTCGGTGTTGAGCTTGTCGGCCGAAATATAGCCCCACTTCATTTTAAGACTGAAAGAGTAGCCGAGACCGCCTTACGCGCATCGTGATTTTGAGCAACTTTGGCTTGATCGGCCAGAATTTGGGAAATATTTTCCCGTCCCAAGGACTCTAAACTAACACCTGATGGCCTAAGATGTCAGTGAAATGGACACAGGTGAAATTAGCGCACGCCCGGTCTCGAGCTTCTAGGTCGAAATATAGCCCCCCTTAATTTTAAGACTGAAAGAGTAGCCGAGACTGCCTTACGCGCATCGTGATTTTTGGCCACTTTTGCTCGATTTCCCGGAAGTTGGCGAATAATTTAAAGTCCCGGGGACGCTAAACTAACTCCCGATGACCTTGGTTTGCAGTTTAATGAACACAGCAAAACATTGTGAACGCTCACCATCGAGGTTCAGGTCCGAAATATAGCCCTACTTAAATTTGAGACTGAAAGAATAGCCGAGATCCCGTTACGCGCATCGTAATTTTGATCAACTTCTGCTCGCTTTCCTGGAACTTGGGGAATATTTTCCAGTCCCGGGGACTCTAAACTAACTCCTGATTGCCATGGGTTGAAGTGAAATTCACACAGCAAAAGTTTTTGAACGCACACTTTCCAGCTTCTAGGCCGAAATAGAGTCCCATATCACTTACGACTTAAAGAGTAGCCGAGACCGGCGTGCTCGCATCGTGATTTTGACCAACTTCGGGTCCATATTCCGGAATTTGGGGGATATTTTCCAGTGCCAGGGACTCTAAACTAACTCTTGATGGCCTTGGTTTGCAGTGAAATGGAGACAGCAAAACTTTTTGAACGCTCACCTTCAAGCTTCTGGGCCGAAATATAGCCCACTTTACTTTAATACTGAAAAAGTAGCCGAGACCGCCTTACGCGCATCGTGATTTTGACAACCTTCGGGTGGATTTCCCGGAACTTGTGGGATATTTTCCAGTCCGTTGGCCGCTAAACTAGGTGCCGATGCCTTGTTTTGCAGTAAAATGGACACAGCAAAGCTTTTTGAAAGCTCACTTTCGAGGTTGTGGGCCGAAATATAGCCATACTTCACTTTAAGACTGAAACAGTAGCCGAGATCACGTTTCGCGCATCGTGATTTTGATCAACTTCGGCTCGATTTCCCGGAACTTGTGAAATATTTTCCAGTCCCGGGGACTCTAGACTAACTCGTGCTTGTCTTGGTTTGCAGTGAAACGGAAACAGAAAAAGTTTTTGAACGCATACTTTCGAGCTTCTGGACCGAAATACAACCCCACTTCACTTGAAGACTGAAAGAGTAGCCGAGACCGCCTTACGTGCATCGTTATTTTGAGCAACTTCGGCTCGATTTGCCGGAACTAAGGGGATATATTCCAGTTCTGAGGACTCTAAACTAATTCCTGATTGCCTTGGTTTGCAGTAAAATGGACCCAGGAAAACTTTTTGAACGCTCAATTTCGAGGTTCTGGGCCAAAATATAGCCCCCCATTACTTTAACACTGAAAGAGTAGCCGAGACCGCCTTACGCGCATCGTGATTTTGACAAACTTCGGGTTGATTTCCCGGAACTTGGGAGATATTTTGCAGTTCCGGGGACTCTAAACTAACTCCTGAGTCCCTTGGTTTTTAGTGAAATAGACAAAGGAAAGGTTTTTAAACACTCTCTTTGTAGCTTCTGGGCCAAAATAGAATCCCACTTCACTTTCAGACTGAAATAGTAGCCGAGATCGCCTTACGCGCATGGTGATTTTGACCATTTTCGGATCGATTTCTCGGAACTTGGGGGATATTTTCCAGTCCCGGGGACTCTAAACTAACTCCTGATCGCCTTGCTTTGCATTGAAATGGACAGAGCAAAACTTTTTGAACGCTCACTTTCGAGCTTCTGGGCCGAAATATACAGCCACGTCACTTTAAGACTCAAAGAGTAGCCGAGACTGCTTTACGCGCATCCTGATTTTGACAAGCTTCGCCTCGATCTCCCGGAATTCGGGGGATATTTTGATGTCCCGGAGACTGTAAACTATCTCCTGATGTGGTTTGGTTCGCGGTGAAATGGACACAGCAAAACTTTTTGAACTTTCACTTTCGAGCTTCTGGGCCGAAATATAGCCCGAGTTCACATTAAGAATGAAAGAATAACCGACACCGCCTTACGCGCATCGTGATTTTGACTAACTTTGGCTCGATTTCCCGGGAAATGGGGAATATTTTCCGGTACCGGGGACTCTAAAGTAACTCCTGATTGCCTTGGTTTGCATTGAAATGGAGAGAGCAAAACTTTTTCAACGCTCCCCTTCGGGCTTCTGAGGCGAAATATAGCCCCACTTCAGTTTAAGACTGAAAGAGTAGCCGACACCGTCTTACGCCCATCGTGATTTTAACCAACTTCGGCTCGATTTCCCGAAACTTTGGGGATATATTCAAGTCCCAAGGACTGTAAACTAATCCCTGATGGCCTTGGTTTGCAGTGAAATGGACAAAGTAATTTTTTTTGAGCGCTTACTTTCGAAATTCTGGGCCGAAATATAGCCCCACTTCACTTTAAGACTGAAATAGTAGCCGAGACCGCCTTAGACGCATCGTGATTTTGACCAACTTCGGCTTGAGTTGCCAGAACTTAACGGATATTTTCCAGTCCCGTGGACTCTAAACTAACTCATGATGGCCTTGCTTTTCAGTTAAATTGACAGAGCAAAACTTTTTGAACGCTCACTCTCGAGCTTCTGGGCCGAAATCATCAGCCACGTCACTTTAAGACTAAAAGAGTAGCCGAGACTGCTTTACGCGCATCGTGATTTTGACAAACTTCGGCTCGATTTCCCGGGACTTGGGGGATATTTTGATGCCCCGGACACTCTAAACAATCTGCTGATGTGGCTTGGTTTGCGCTGAAATGGACACAGCAAAACTTTTTGAACTTTCACTTTCTAGCTTCTGGGCCGAAATATAGCCCCAGTTGACTTTAAGAATGAAAGAGTAGCCGAGACCGCCTTACGCGCATCGTGATTTTGACAAAATTCGGCGTGATTTCCCCGAACTTGGGCGATATTTTCCAGTCCCGAGGAGTCTAAACTAACTCCTGATGGCCTTGGTTTGAAGTGAAATGAACACAGTAACACTTTTGGAAGGCTTATTTTCGAGGTTCTGGGATAAAATATAGCCCCACTTCACTTTAAGACTGAAAGAGTAGGCGAGACTGCCTTACGCGCATCGTGATTTTGAGCAACTTCCGCTCGATTTTCTAGAATTTTGGCGATATTTCCAAGTCCCGGGGACTCTAAACTAACTCCTGATGGCCTTGTTTTGTAGTGAAATGGAAGCAGGAAAACTTTTTGAACGCTCAGTTTAGAGCTTCTGGGCCAAAATACAACCGTATTTCACTTTAAGACTGAAATAGTAGCCGAGACCGTCTTACGAGCATCGTGATTTTGACCAAGTTCAGCTCGATTTCCCGGAACTTGGGGGATATTTTCCAGTCCGGGGGACTTTAAACTAACTCGTGATGGCCTTGGTTTGCAGTTAAATGCACAAAGCGTAACTTTTTAAAGGGTCACTTTCGAGCTTCTGGGCCGAAATATAGCCCCACTTTACTTTAAGACTGAAAGAGTAGCCGGGACCGTCTTAGGCGCATCGTGATTTTGACCAACTTCCGTTCGATTTCCCGCAACTTCGGGAATATATTCCAGTCCCGGGGACTCTAAACTAACTGCTGATTGCCTTGGTTTGAAGTGAAATGGACACAGCACATTTTTTTGAACGCTCACTTTCGAGCTTCTCGGCCGAAATATAGCCCTACCTCACTTTAAGACTGAAAGAGTAGCCGAGACCGCCTTACGCGCATCGTAATTTTGACCAATTTCGGCTCGATTTCCCGGAAGTTGGCGAATATTTTCAATTCCCGGGGAAGCTAAACTAACTTCCGATGGCCTTAGTTTGCAGTTAAATGGACACAGCAAAACTCTTCGAACGCTCACTTTCGAGCTTATGGGTCGAAATATAGCCCCACTTAACTTTAAGACTGAAAGAGTAGCCGAGACCGCCTTACGCGCATCGTGATTTTGGGATACCTCGGCTCGATTTCCCGCAAATAGGGGGATATTTTCCAGTCCCGGGGACTCTAAACTAACTCGTGCTGGTCTTGGTTTGCAGTGGAACGGAAACAGAAAACGTTTTTGAACGCATACTTTCGAGCTTCTGGACCGAAATAGAACCCAGTTCACTTGAAGACTGAAAGAGTAGGCGAGACCGCCTTACGTGCATCGTGATTTTGAGCAACTTCGGTTCGATTTGCCGGAACTAAGGGGATATATTCCAGTTCTAAGGACTCTAAACTAATTCCTGATGGCCTTGGTTTGCAGTAAAATGGACCCAGCAAAACTTTTTGAACACTCAATTTCGAGGTTCTGGGCCAAAATATAGCCCCCCATTACTTTAACACTGAAAGAATAGCCGAGACCGCCTTAGACGCATCGTGATTTTGACCAACTTCGGCTTGAGTTGCCAGAACTTAACGGATATTTTCCAGTCCCGTGGACTCTAAACTAACTCATGATGGCCTTGCTTTTCAGTTAAATTGATAGAGCAAAACTTTTTGAACGCTCACTCTCGAGCTTCTGGGTCGAAATCATCAGCCACGTCACTTTAAGACTAAAAGAGTAGCCGAGACTGCTTTACGCGCATCGTGATTTTGACAAACTTCGGCTCGATTTCCCGGGACTTGGGGGATATTTTGATGCCCCGGACACTCTAAACAATCTGCTGATGTGGCTTGGTTTGCGCTGAAATGGACACAGCAAAACTATTTGAACTTTCACTTTCTAGCTTCTGGGCCGAAATATAGCCCCAGTTGACTTTAAGAATGAAAGAGTAGCCGAGACCGCCTTACGCGCATCGTGATTTTGACAAAATTCGGCGTGATTTCCCCGAACTTGGGCGATATTTTCCAGTCCCGAGGAGTCTAAACTAACTCCTGATGGCCTTGGTTTGAAGTGAAATGAACACAGTAACACTTTTGGAAGGCTTATTTTCGAGGTTCTGGGATAAAATATAGCCCCACTTCACTTTAAGACTGAAAGAGTAGGCGAGACTGCCTCACGCGCATCGTGATTTTGAGCAACTTCGGTTCGATTTGCCGGAACTAAGGGGATATATTCCAGTTCTAAGGACTCTAAACTAATTCCTGATGGCCTTGGTTTGCAGTGAAATGGACCCAGCAAAACTTTTTGAACACTCAATTTCGAGGTTCTGGGCCAAAATATAGCCCCCCATTACTTTAACACTGAAAGAGTAGCCGAGACCGCCTAACGCGCATCGTGATTTTGACAAACTTCGGGTTGATTTCCCGGAACTTGGGGGATATTTTCCAGTCCCGGGGACTCTCAACTAACTCCTGCTTGTCTTGGTTTGCAGTGAAATGGACACAGCGAAAGTTTTTGAACGCTCACTCTCGAGCTTCTGGGCCGAAATAGAGCCCAATTTTACTTTAAGACTGAAAGAGTAGGCGAGACCGTCTTGAGCGAATCGTGATTTTGACCAATTTCGCGTCCAATTTCCGAAACTTGGGGGATATATTCTAGTCAAAGGGACTCTAAAGTAAGTTTTGATGGCCTTGGTTTTCAGTGAAATAGACAGAGCACAACTTTGGAGCTTCTGGGCAGAAATATAGCCCCACTTTACTTTAAGACTAAAATAGTAGATGAGACCGCCTTACGCGCATCGTAATTTTCACGAACTTCGAATGGATTTCCCGGAACTTGGGTGATATTTTGCAGTCCCTTGGACGCTAAACTAAGTCCTGATGGCCCTTTTTTGAAGGAAAATGGACACAAGAAAACTTTCTGATCGCTCACTTTCTAGCTTGTGGGCCGAAATATAGCCACACTTCACTTTAGGAATGACACAGTAGCCGAGACCACGTTACGCGCATCATGAATTTGATCAACTTCGGCGCGATTTCCCGGGACTTGGGGGATAATCTTCAGTGCCGGGGACTCTAAACTAACTTCTGATGGCCTTAGTTTGGACAGAAAGTAGCAGAGCAAAACTTTTTAAACACTCACTTTCGAGCTTCTGGGCCGAAATATTGCCCCACTTCACTTTAAGACTGAAAGAGTAGCCGAGACCACCTTACGCACATCGTGATTTTGACCAACTTCGGCTCGATTTACCGGAACTTGGGGGATATTTTCCAGTCCCGAGGACTCTTAAGTAACCCCTGAGGGCCTTGGTTTGCATTGAAATGGATACAGCAAAACTCTTTGAACGCTCACTTTTGAGCTTCTGGGCCGAAATATAGCCCTACTGCACTTTAAGACTGAAAGAGTAGCCGAGACCGTCTTACGCGCATCGTGCTTTTGGGCCACTTTTGCTCGATTTCCCGGAAGTTGGCGAATAATTTAAAGTCCCGGGGACGCTAAACTAACTCCCGATGACCTTGGTTTCCAATTTAATGAACACAGCAAAACATTCTGAACGCTCACCTTCGACCTTCAGGGCAGAAATATAGCCCTACTTAAATTTAAGACTGAAAGAATAGCCGAGAGCCCGTTACGCGCATGGTGATTTTGATAAACTTCGGCGCGATTTCCTGGAACTTATAGAATATTTTCCAGTCCCAGGGACTCTAAACTAACTCCTGATAGCCTTGGTTTGCAGTGAAATAGACACAGTATTTTTTTTTTGAGCTTTGAGCTTGTGGGCTGAAATAGAGCCCCACTTCACTTTAAGACTGAAGGAGTAGCCGACACCGCCTTAAGCGCACCGTGATTTTGACAAACTTCGGCTCGATATGCCGGAACTTGGGGGATATTTTCCAGTCCCGGGGACTCTAAACTAACTCCTGCTTGTCTTGGTTTTCAGTGAAATGGACACAGCGAAACTTTTTGAACGCTCACTCTCGAGCTTCTGGACCGAAATATAGCCCCACTTTACGTTAAGACTGAAAGAGTAGCCGAGACCGTCTTGCGCAAATCGTGATTTTGACCAACTTCGGGTCGGTTTCCCGGAACTTGGGGGATATATTCCATTTCCGCGGGCTCTAAACTAACTCCTGATTGCCTTGGTTTTCAGTGAAATGGACAAAGGAAAGCTCTTTGAACACTCTCTTTGTAGCTTCTGGGCCGAAATAGAATCCCACTTCACTTTCAGACTGAAATAGTAGCCGAGACCGCCTCACGCGCATCGAGAGTTAGACCAAGTTCAGCTCGATTTCACGCAACTTTTGGGACATTTTCTAGTTCGGAGGACTCTAAACTAACTCCGGATGGCCTTGGTTTGCACTGAAATGCGCACAGCATAACTTTTTCAACGCCCAATTTGGAGCTTCTGGGCCGAAATATAGCCCCACTTCACTTTAAGACTGAAAGGGTAGCCGAGATCGCCTTACGCGCATGGTGATTTTGACCATTTTCGGATCGATTTCTCGGAACTTGGGGGATATTTTCCAGTCCCGGGGACTCTAAACTAACTCCTGATCGCCTTGCTTTGCATTGAAATGGACACAGCAAAACTTTTTGAACGCTCACTTTCGAGCTTGTGGGCCGAAATATAGCCACACTTTACTTTAAGACTGAAACAGTAGCCGAGAGCGCATTTCGCGCATCGTGATTTTGATCAACTTCGGCTCGCTTTCCCGGAACTTGGGGAATATTTTCCACTCCCGGGGACCCTAAAGTAACTTTTGATAGCTTTGGTTTGCAGTGAAATGCACACAGCAAAACTTTTTAAACGCTCACTTTCGAGCTTCTGGACAGAAATATAGCCCGACTTTACTTTAAGACTGAAAGAGTAGCCGAAACCACCTTACGTATATCGTAATTTTGACGAACTTCGAATGGATTTCCCGGAACTTGGGGTATATTTTCCAGTCCCTTGGACGCTAAACTAGGTCCTGAAGGCCTTGTTTTGAAGTGAAATAGACACAGTAAAACTTTTTGAAGGCTCACTTTCTAGCTTGTGGGCCGAAATATATAGCACACTTGACTCTAAGACTGAAACAGTAGCTGAGACTACCTTACGCGCATCATGAATTTGATCAACTTCGGCTCGATTTGCCGGAACTTGGGGGATATTTTCCAGTCCCGGGGACTCTAAACTAACTCCTGATGGCCTTCGTTTGCATTGAAATGGACGCAGCACAATTTTTTGAACGCACACTTTCGAGATTCTGGACCGAAATATAGCCCCACTTTACTTAACACTGAAAGAGTAGCAGAGACCGCCTTGCTCGCATTGTGAGTTTGACAAACTTCGGGTTGATATTCCGGAACTTGGGGGATATTTTCCAGTCCCAGGAACTCTAAACTAACTCCTGATGGCCTTGGTTTGCAGTGAAATGGACAGAGCAAAACTTTTTGAACGCTCACCTTCGAGCTTCCTGGCCGAAATAAAGCCCCACTTTACTTTAAGACTTAACGAGTAACCGAGACAGCCCTACGCGCATTGTGATTTTGACAAACCTCGGTTGGATCTCCCGGAACTTGGGGAACATTTTCCAGTCCCTTGGACGCTAACCTAAGTCCTGATGGCCTTGTTTTGCAGTGAAATGGACATAGCAAAACTTTTTGAACGCTCACTTTCGGGCTTCTGGCCCGAAATATAGCCCCACTTTACTTTAAGACAGAAAGAGTAGCCGAGACCACTTTAGGGGCATCGTGATTTTGACCAACTTCAGCTCGATTTACCGCAACTTGGGGAATATTTTCCAGTAGCGGGGACCCTAAACTAACTTTTGAGAGCTTTGGTTTGCAGTGAAATGCACAGAGGAAATCTTTTTGAACGCTCACCTTCGAGCTTCTGGACAGAAATATAGCCCCGCTTCACTTTAAGACTGAAACGGTAGGCGAGACCGCTTTGGGAGCATCGCGATTTTGACCAACTTCGGCTCGATTTACCGCAACTTGGGGAATATTTTCCAGTCCCAGGGACGCTAAACTAACTCGTGATGGCCTTGTTTTCCAGTCAAAGAACACAGGAAAACTTTTTGAACGCTCACTTTCGGGCTTCTGGGCCGAAATATAGCCCCACCTCACTTTAAGACTGAAACAGTAGCCGATACCGCATTTCGCGCATCGTGATTTTGATCAACTTCGGTGCGATTCCCCGGAACTTGGGCAATGTTTTTCAGTCCCGGGAACTCTAAACTAAGCCCTGATGGCCTTGGTTTGGAGTGAAATAAACACAGCTAAACTTTTTGAACGCTCACTTTCGGGTTTCTGGCCCGAAATATAGCCCCACTTCACTTTAAGACTGAAAGAGTAGCCGAGACTAACTTACGCAAGTCGTGAGTTTGACCAACTTCGGCTCGATTTCCCGGAAGTTGGGGGATATTTTCCAGTCCCGGGGACTCTAAACTAGCTCCTGATGGCTTTGGTTTGCAGTGAAATAAACACAGGGAAACTTTTTTAACGCTCACTTTCAAGCTCCTGGGCAGGAATAAAGCCTCATTTCACTTTAAGACTGAAACAGTAAGCGAGACCGCCTAACGCGCACCGTGATTTTGACCAACTTCGGCTACATTTCCCTGAACTTGGGGGATATTTTCCAGTCTCGAAGACTCTTAAGTAACCCCTGATGGCCTTCGTTACCATTGAAATGGATACAGCAAAACTTTTTGAACGCTCACTTTTCATCTTGTGGGCCGAAATATAGCCCCACTTCAGTTTAAGACTGAAAGACTAGCCAAGACCGTCTTGCGCGCATCGTGATTTTGACCTACGTCTTCTCCATTTTCCGGAACTTGGGAAATATATTGGAGTCCCGGGGACTCTAAACTAACTCTTGATGATCTTGGTTTGCAGTGAAATGGACACAGCAAATATTTTGCAGCGCTCACTTTGGAGCTTCTGGGCCGAAATAGAGCCCCACTTCACTTTAAGACTGAAAGAGTAGCGAGGCCGCCTTAGGCGCATCGTGATTTTGACCAACTTGGGCTTGAGTTGCCAGAACTTAAAAGATATTTTCCAGTCCCAGGGATTCTAAACTAACTCACGATGGCCTTGGTTTTCAGTGAAATTGAGAGAGGAAAACTTTTTGAACGCTCACTTTCGAGCTTCTGGACCGAAATATAGCCCTACTTCACTTTAAGACTGAAAGAGTAGCCGAGACCGCCTTACGCGCATCGTTATTTTGACAAACTTCGGCTCGATTTCCCGAGACTTCGGAAATGTATTCAAGTCCCAAGGACTCTAAACTAACCCCTGATGGCCTTGGTCTGCAGTGAAATGGACACAGCAAAACTTTTTGAACTTTCACTTTCGAGCTTCTGGGCCGAAATATAGCCCGATTTCACTTTAAAGAATGAAAGAATAGCCGAGACCGCCTTACGCGCATCGTGATCTTGACAAACTTTGGCTGGATTTCCCGGGAAATGGGGAATATTCTCCGGTACCGGGGACTCTAAAGTAACTCCTGATTGCCTTGGTTTGCATTGAAATGGAGAGAGCAAAACTTTTTCAACGCCCCCCTTCGGGCTTCTGAGCCGAAATATAGCCCCACTTCAGTTTAAGACTGAAAGAGTAGCCGACACCGTCTTACGTGCATCGTGATTTTGACCAACTTCGGCTAGATTTCCCGAAACTTCGCGTATATATTCAAGTCCCAAGGACTCTACACTAACCCCTGATGGCCTTAGTCTGCAGTGAAATGGACACAGCAAATTTTTTTGAACGCTTACTTTCGAAATTCTGGGCCGAAATATAGCCCCACTTCACTTTAAGACTGAAATAATAGCCGAGACCGCCTTAGACGCATCGTGATTTTGACGAACTTCAGCTTGAGTTGCCAGAACTTAACGGATATTTTCCAGTCCCGTGGACTCTAAACTAACTTATGATGGCCTTGCTTTTCAGTTAAATTGAGAGAGCAAAACTTTTTGAACGCTCACTTTCGAGCTTCTGGGCCGAAATATACAGCCACGTCACTTTAAGACTAAAAGAGTAGCCGAGACTGCTTTACGCGCATCGTGATTTTGACAAACTTCGGCTCGATTTCCCGGGACTTGGGGGATATTTTCCAGTCCCGAGGAGTCAAAACTAACTCCTGATTGCCTTGGTTTGCAGTGAAATGAACACAGTAACACTTTTTGAAAGCTTTTTTTCGAGCTTCTGGGATGACATTTAGCCCCACTTCACTTTAAGACTGAAAGAGTAGGCGAGACCGCCTTACGCGCATCGTGATTTTGAGCAACTTCCGCTCGTTTTCTAGAATTTTGGCGATATTTTCAAGTCCCGGGGACTCTAAACTAACTCCTGATTGCCTTGGTTTGCAGTGAAATGGACGCAGGAAAACTTTTTGAACGTTCACTTTCGAGCTTCTGGGCCGAAATATAGCCCCACTTCCCTTTAAGACTGAAAGAGTAGCCGGGACCGCCTTACGCGAATGGTAATTTTGTCGAACTTCGGCTTGATTTCTTGGGACTTGGGGGATATTTTCCAGACCCAGAGGCTCTAAACTAACTCCTGAATGCCTTGGTTTTTAGTGAAATGGACACAGGTAAAAGGGGCGCACGCTAGGTTTCCAGGTTGTAGGCCAAAATATAGCCCCACTTTATTTTAAGACTGAAAGTGTACACGAAACCGCCTTAAGCGCATCGAAATTTTTGGCCCCTATGGCTCGATCTGCCAAAACTTGGGGGATATTTTCCAGTCCCGGGGACTCTACCCTAACTCTTGATGGCCTTAGTTTTCAGTCAAATGGTCACAGGTAACAGGAGCGCACGCTCGGTGTCGAGCTTCTAGGCCGAAATGTAGCCCCAGTTCATTTTAAGACTGAAAGAGTAAACGAAACTGCCGTAGGCTTATCGTAATTTTAAGAAAGTATGGCTGAATTTGCCGAAACTTGGAGGATAGCTTCCAGTCTCGAGGATTCTAAACTATCTCCTGATGGAGTTAGTTCTTAGTGAAATGGACACAGGTAAAAGGAGAGCACGCTCGGTGTCGAGCTTGTAGAACCGAAATATAGCCCCACTTCATTTTCGGAGTAAACGAGTAGCCGAGACCCCCTTACGCGCATGGTGATTTTGAGCATCTTTGGCTCGATTTGCCGGAATTCGGGGAATATTTTCCAGTCCCGAGGACTCTATGCTAACTCCTGATGAACTTAGTTTTCAGTGATATGTACACAGGCAAAAGGAGCGCACGCTCGGTGTTAAGCTTGTCGGCCGAAATGTAGCCCCACTTCATTTTAAGACTGAAAGACTAGCCGAGACCGCCTTACGCGCATCGTAATTTTGAGCAACTTTGGCTCGATCTTCCAGAATTTGGGAAATATTTTCCAGTCCCGGAGACTCTAAAATAACTCCTGATGGCCATGGTTTGCAGTGAAATTCACACAGCACAAGGTTTTGAACGCACACTTTCGAGCTTCTAGGCAGAAATATAGTCCCACATCACTTACGACTTAAAGAGTATCGGAGACCGGCGTGCGCGCATCGTGAGTTTGACCAACTTCGGGTCGATATTCCGGAACTTAGGGGATATTTTCCAGTCCCTTGGACGCTAAACTAGGTGCCAATGGCCTTGTTTTGCAGTTTAATGGACACAGCAAAGCTTTTTGAACGCTCACTTTCGAGCTTCTGGGCCGAAATATAGCCAGACTTCACTTTAAGACTGAAACAGTAGCCGAGATCACGTTTCGCGCATCGTGATTTTGATCAACTTCGGCTCGATTTCCCGGAACTTGCGAAATATTTTCCAGTCCCGGGGACTCTAACTAACTCGTGCTGGTCTTGGTTTGCAGTGAAACGGAAACAGAAAAAGTTTTTTAACGCATACTTTCAAGCTTCTGGACTGAAATAGAACCCCACTTCACTTAAAGACTGAAAGAGTAGCCGAGACCGCCTCACGAGCATCGTGATTTTGAGCAACTTCGGCTCGATTTGCCGGAACTAAGGGGATATATTCCAGTTCTGAGGAATTTAAACTAATTCCTGATTGCCTTGGTTTGCAGTAAAATGGACCCAGCAAAACTTTTTGAACGCTCAATTTCGAGCTTCTGGGCCAAAATATAGCCCCCCATTACTTTAGCACTGAAAGAGTAGCCGAGACCGCCTTAGACGCATCGTGATTTTGACAAACTTCGGGTTGATTTCCCGGAACTTGGGGGATATTTTCCAGTTCCGGGGACTCTAAACTAACTCCTGCTTGTCTTGGTTTTCAGTGAAATGGCCACAGCGAAACTTTTTGAACGCTCACTCTCGAGCTTCTGGACCGAAATATAGCCCCACTTTACTTTAAGACTGAAAGAAGAGCCGAGACCGTCTTGCGCAAATCGTGATTTTGACCAACTTCGGGTCGGTTTCCCGGAACTTGGGGGATATATTCCATTTCCCCGCGCTCTAAACTAACTCCTGATAGCCTTGGTTTTCAGTGAAATGGACAAAGGAAAGCTTTTTGAACACTCTCTTTGTAGCTTCTGGGCCGAAATAGAATCCCACTTCGCTTTTAGACTGAAATAGTAGCCTAGACCGCCTCACGCCTATCGTGACTTAGACCAAGTTCAGCTTGATTTCACGCAACTTTTGGGATATTTTCCAGTCCGGGGTCTCTAAACTAACTCCGGATGGCCTTGGTTTGCACTGAAATACGCACAGCATAACTTTTCGAACGCCCAGTTTGGAGCTTCGGGGCCGAAATATAGCCCCACTTCACTTTAAGACTGAAAGAGTAGCCGAGATCGCCCTACGCGCATGGTGATTTTGACCATTTTCGGATTGATTTCTCGGAACTTGGGAGATATTTTCCAGTCCCGGGGACTCTAAACTAACTCCTGATCGCCTTGCTTTGCATTGAAATGGACACAGCAAAACTTTTGGGACGCTCACTTTCGAGCTTGTGGGCCGAAATATAGCCACACTTTACTTTAAGACTGAAACAGTAGCCGAGACCGCATTTCGCGCATCGTGATTTTGATCAACTTCGGCTCCCTTTCCCGGAACTTGGGGAATATTTTCCACTCCCGGGGACCCTAAAGTAACTTTTGATAGCTTTTGTTTGCAGTGAAATGCGCACAGCAAAACTTTTTGAACGCTCACTTTCGATCTTCTGGACAGAAACATAGCCCGACTTTACTTTAAGACTGAAAGAGTAGCCGACACCGCCTTACGTATATCGTAATTTTGACGAACTTCGAATGGATTTCCCGGAACTTGGGGTATATTTTCCAGTCCCTTGGACGCTAAACTAAGTCCTGATGGGCTTGTTTTGAAGTGAAATGGACACAGCAAAACTTTTTGAACGCTGACTTTCTAGCTTGTAGGCCGAAATATAGGCACACTTGACTTTAAGACTGAAACAGTAGCCGAGACCACGTTACGCGCATCATGAATTTGATCAACTTCGGCTCCAATTCCCGGGACTTGGGGGATATTTTCCAGTCCTGGGGACTCTAAACTAACTCCTGATTGCCTTGGTTTGCATTGAAATGGACACAGCACAATTTTTTGAACGCACACTTTCCAGATTCTGGACCGAAATATAGCCCCACTTCACTTAAGACTGAAAGAGTAGCCGAGACCGCCTTGCTCGCATCGTGAGTTTGACAAACTTCGGGTCGATATTCCGGAACTTGGGGGATATTTTCCAGTCCCAGGAACTCTAAACTAACTCCTGATGGCCTTGGTTTGCAATGAAATGGACAGAGCAAAACTTTTTGAACGCTCACCTTCGAGCTTCCTGGCCGAAATAAAGCCCCACTTTACTTCAAGACTTAAAGAGTAACCGAGACCACCTTACGCGCATTGTGATTTTGAGAAACTTCGCGTCGATCTTCCGGAACTTGGGGAACATTTTGCAGTCCCTTGCACGCTAACCTAAGTCCTGATTGCCTTGTTTTGCAGTGAAATGCACACAGCAAAACTTTTTGAACGCTCACTTTCGAGCTTCTGGACAGAAATATACCCCCACTTCACTTTAAGACTGAAAGGGTAACCGAGACGGCTTTGGGAGCATCGTGATTTTGACCAACTTCAGCTTGATTTCCCGGAACTTGGGGAATATTTTCCAGTCCCAGGGACGCTAAACTAACTCGTGATGGCCTTGTTTTTCAGTCAAAAAACACAGCAAAACTTCTTAAACGCTCACTTTCGAGCTTGTGGGCCGATATATAGCCACACTTTACTTTAAGGCTGAAACAGTAGCCGAGACCGCATTTCCCGCATCGTGATTTTGATCAACTTCGGTTCGATTCCCCGGAACTTGGGCAATATTTTTTTCAGTCCCGGGGACCCTGATGGCCTTGGTTTACAGTGAAATGGACACAGCAAAACTTTTTGAACGCTCACTCTCGGGCTTCTGGCCCGAAATATAGCCCCACTTCACTTTAAGACAGAAAGAGTAGCCGAGACCACTTTAGGGGCATCGTGATTTTGACCAATCTCGGCTCAATTTCCCGGACCTTGGGGCATATTTTCTTGTCCCGGGAACGCTAAACTAAGTACTGATGGCCTTGGTTTGCAGTGAAATGAACACAGCAAAACTTTTTGAACGCTCACTTTCGGGCTTCTGGCCCGAAATATAGCCCCACTTCACTTTAAGACTGAAAGAGTAGCCGAGACCGCCTTACGCGAATCGTTATTTTGACCAACTTCGGCTCGATTTCCCGGAAGTTGGGGGATATTTTCCAGTCCCGTGGACTCTAAACTAGCTCCTGATGGCTTTGGTTTGCAGTGAAATAAACACAGGGAAACTTTTTGAACGCTCACTTTCAAGCTCCTGGGAAGGAATAAAGCCTCACTTCAGTTTAAGACTGAAACAGTAAGCGAGACCACCCAACGCGCACCGTGATTTTGACCAACTTCGGCTAAATTTCCCTGAACTTGGGGGATATTTTCCAGTCCCGAAGACTCTTAAGTAACCCCTGATGGCCTTCGTTTGAATTGAAATGGATACAGCGAAACTTTTTGAAGCTCACTTTTGAGCTTCTGGGCCGAAATATAGCCCCACTTCACTTTAAGACAGAACGACTAGCCAAGACCGTCTTGCGCGTATCGTGATTTTGACCAACGTCTTCTCGATTTTCCGGAACCTGGGAAATATATTGCAGTTTCGGGGACTCTAAACTAACTCCTGATGGCCTTGGTTTGCAGTGAAATGGAGACAGCAAATTTTTTGCAGCGCTCACTTTGGAGCTTCTGGGCCGAAATAGAGCCCCACTTCACTTTAAGACTGAGAGAGTAGCCGAGGCCGCCTTAGGCGCATCGTGATTTTGACCAACTTCGGCTTGAGTTGCGAGAACTTAAAAGATATTTTCCAGTCCCGGGGACTCTAAACTAACTCATGATAGCCTTGGTTTTTAGTGAAATTCAGAAAGGAAAACTTTTTGAACGCTCACTTTCGAGCTTCTGGACTGAAATATAGCCCTACTTCACTTTAAGACTGAAAGAGTAGCCGAGACTGCTTTACGCGCATCGTGATTTTGACAAACTTCGGCTCGATTTCCCGGAACTTGGGGGATATTTTGATGTCCCGGAGACTGTAAACTATATCCTGATGTGGCTTGGTTCACCGTGCAATGGACACAGCAAAACTTGTTGAAGTTTCACTTTCGAGCTTCTGGGCCGAAATAGAGCCCGAGTTCACTTTAAAGAATGAAAGAATAGCCGAGACCGCCTTACGCGCATCGTGATTTTGACAAACTTTGGCTCGATTTAACGGGAAATGGGGAATATTTTCCGGTATCGGGGACTCTAAAGTAACTCCTGATTGCCTTGGTTTGCATTGAAATGGAGAGAGCAAAACGTTTTCAACGCTCCCCTTCGGGCTTCTGAGCCGAAATATAGCCCCACTTCAGTTTAAGACTGAAAGAGTAGCAGAAACCATCTTACGCGCATCGTGATTTTGACCAACTTCGGCTCGATTTCCCGAAACTTCGGGGATATATTCAAGTCCCAAGGACTCTAAACTAACCCCTGCTGGCCTTGGTCTGCAGTGAAATGGACACAGCAAATTTTTTTCAACGCTTACTTTCGAAATTCTGGGCCGAAATATAGCCCCACTTCACTTTAAGACTGAAATAGTAGCCGATACCGCCTTAGACGCATCGTGATTTTGACCAACTTCGGCTTGGGTTGCCAGAACCTAAGGGATGTTTTCCAGTCCCGTGGACTCTAAACTAACTCATGATGGCCTTGGGTTTCAGTTAAATTGAGAGAGCAAAACGTTTTGAACGCTCACTTTCGAGCTTCTGGGCCGAAATATACAGCCACGTCACTTTAAGACTAAAAGAGTAGCCGAGACTGCTTTACGCGCATAGTGATTTTGACAAACTTCGGCTAGATTTAACGGGACTTGGGGGATATTTTGATGTCCCGGACACTGTAAACAATCTGCTGATGTGGCTTTGTTTGCGGTGAATTGGACACAGCAAAACTTTTTGAACTTTCACTTTCTAGCTTGTGGGCCGAAATAAAGCGCCAGTTCACTTTAAGAATGATAGAGTAGCCGAGACCGCCTTACGCGCATGGTGATTTTGACAAAATTCGGCTCGATTTCTCCGAACTTGGGCGATATTTTCCAGTCCCAAGGAGTCTAAACTAACTCCTGATTGCCTTGGTTTGCAGTGAAATGAACACAGTAACACTTTTGGAAGGCTTATTTTCGAGCTTCGGGGATGAAATATAGCCCGACTTCACTTTAAGACTGAAAGAGTAGGCGAGACCGCCTTACGCCCATCGTCATTTTGAGCAACTTCCGCTCGATATTCTAGAATTTTGGCGATATTTTCCAGTCCCGGGGACTCTAAACTAACTCCTGAGGGCCTTGGTTTGCAATGAAATGGACGCAGGAAAACTTTTTGAACGCTGAGTTTCGAGCTTCTGGGCCGAAATACAACCGTATTTCACTTTAAGACTGAAATAGTAGCCGAGACCGCCTTACCAGCATCGTGATTTTGACCAAGTTCAGCTCGATTTCCCGGAATTTGGGGGATATTTTCCAGTCCGGGAGACTTTAAACTAACTCCTGATGGCCTTGGTTTGCAGTGAAATGCACAAAGCGTAACTTTTTAAAGGGTCACTTTCGAGCTTCTGGGCCGAAATATAGCCCCACTTTACTTTAAGACTGAAAGAGTACCCGAGACCGTCTTAGGCGCATCGTGATTTTGACCAACTTTCGTTCGACTTCCCGGAACTTCGGGGATATATTCCAGTCCCGGGGACTCTAAACTAACTGCTGATTGCCTTGGTTTGCAGTGAAATGGACATAGCACATTTTTTTGAACGCTCACTTTCGAGCTTGTGGGCCGAAATATAGCCCTACTTCACTTTAAGACTGAAAGAGTAGCCGAGACCGCCTTACGCGCATCGTAATTTTGACCAACTTCGGCTCGATTTGCCGGAAGTTGGCGAATATTTTCAATTCCCGGGGAAGCTAAACTAACTTCCGATGGCCTTAGTTTGCAGTTAAATGGACACAGCAAAACTTTTTGAACGCTCACTTTCGAGCTTATGGGTCGAAATATAGCCCCTCTTAACTTTAAGACTGAAAGAGTAGCCGAGACCGCCTTACGCGCATGGTGATTTTGGGATACTTCGGCTCGATTTCCCGCAAATAGGGGGATATTTTCCAGTCCCGGGGACTCTAAACTAACTCCTGATAGCCTTGGTTTCCAGTGAAAATGACACAGGAACACTTTTTGAACGCGCAATTTCAAGACCCTCTTAAGCGCATCGTGATTTTGACTAACTTCGGGTGGATTTCCCGTAACTTAGGGGAAACTTCCAGTCCCTTGGACGCTAAACAAAGTCGTGATGGCCTTGTTTTGCAGTGATATGGAGACAGCGAAACTTTTTAAACGCTCAGTTTCGAGCTTCTGGGCTGAAATATTACCCCACTTCACTTTAAGACTGAAAGAGTAGCCGAGTCCGCCGTACGCGCGTCGTGATTTTGACCAATTTCGGTTAAATTTCCCGGATTTTGGGAGATATTTTCCAGTCCCGGGGACTCTAAACTGACCGCCGACGTCCTTGGTCTGCAGTAAAATGGACACAGCAAAACTTTTTCAACGCTCACTTTTTAGCTTCTGGGCCGAAATATAGCTCCACTTCCCTTTAAGACTGAAAGAGTAGCCGGGACCGCCTTATGCGCATGGTAATTTTGTCGAACTTCGGCATAATTTCCTGGGACTTGGGGTATATTTTCCAGTCCCGGAAGCTCTAAACTAAGTCCTGAATGCCTTGGTTTTTAGTGAAATGGACACAGGTAAAAGGGGCGCATGCTAGGTTTCCAGGTTGTAGACCGAAATATAGCCCCACTTTATTTTAAGACTGAAAGTGTACACGAAACCGCCTTAAGCGCATCGAAATTTTTACCCACTACGGCTCGATCTGCCAAAACTTGGGGGATATTTTCCAGTCCCGGGGACTCTACCCTAACTCTTGATGGCCTTAGTTTTCAATAAAATGGTCACAGGTAACAGGAGCGCACGCTCGGTGTCGAGCTTCTAGGCCGAAATGTAGCCCCAGTTCATTTTAAGACTGAAAGAGTAAACGAAACTGCCGTACGCTTATCGTAATTTTAAGAAAGTATGGCTGAATTTGCCGAAACTTGGAGGATAGCTTCCAGTCTCGAGGATTCTAAACTATCTCCTGATGGAGTTAGTTCTTAGTGAAATGGACACAGGTAAAAGGAGAGCACGCTCGGTGTCGAGCTTGTAGAACCGAAATATAGCCCCACTTCATTTTCGGAGTAACCGAGTAGCCGAGACCGCCTTACGCGCATGGTGATTTTGAGCATCTTTGGCTCGATTTGCCGGAATTCGGGGAATATTTTCCAGTCTCGAGGACTCTATACTAACTCCTGATGAACTTAGTTTTCAGTGATATGTACACAGGCAAAAGGAGCGCACGCCCGGTGTTGAGCTTGTCGGCCGAAATATAGCCCCACTTCATTTTAAGACTGAAAGGGTAGCCGAGACCGCCTTACGCGCATTATGATTTTGAGCAACTTTGGCTCAATCTGCCAGAATTTGGGAAATATTTTCCAGTCCCAAGGACTCTAAACTAACTCCTGATGGCCTAAGATATCAGTGAAATGGACACAGGTAAAATTAGCGCACGCCCGGTCTCGAGCTTCTAGGTCGAAATATAGCCCCACTTCATTTTAAGACTGAAAGAGTAGCCGAGACCGCCTTACGCGCATCGTGATTTTGGGCCACTTTTGCTCGATTTCCCGGAAGTTGGCGAATAATTTAAAGACCCGGGGACGCTAAACTAACTCCCAATGACCTTGGTTTGCAGTTTAATGAACACAGCAAAACATTCTGAACGCTCACCTTCGAGCTTCAGGGCCGAGATATTGCCCCACTTCACTTTAAGACTGAAAGAATAGCCGAGACCGCCGTACGCGCGTCGTGACTTTGGCCAACTTCGGTTAAATTTCCCGGATCTTGGGGGATATTTTCCAGTCCTGGGGACTCTGAACTGAGGCCCGACGTCCTTGGTCTGCAGTAAAATGGACACAGCAAAACTTTTTGAATGCTCACTTTCGAGCTTCTGGGCCGAAATACAACGGTACTTCACTTTAAGACTGAAATAGTAGCCGAGACCGCCTTACGAGCACCGTGATTTCACCAAATTCACTCTTGATGGCATTGGTTTGCAGTGAAATGGAGACAGCAAAACTTTTTGAACGCTCACCTTCAAGCTTCTGGGCCGAAATATAGCCCACTTTACTTTAATACTGAAAAAGTAGCCGAGACCGCCTTACGCGCATCGTGATTTTGACAAACTTCGGGTGGATTTCCCGGAACTTGGGGGATATTTTCCAGTCCCTTGGACGCTAAACTAGGTGTCGATGGCCTTGTTTTGCAGTGAAATGGACACAGCAAAGCTTTTTGAACGCTCACTTTCGAGCTTGTGGCCCGAAATATAGCCATACTTCACTTTAAGACTGAAACAGTAGCCGAGACCACGTTTCGCGCATAGTGATTTTGATCAACTTCGGCTCGATTTACCGGAACTTGCGAAATATTTTCCAGTCCCGGGGACTCTTAACTAACTCGTGCTGGTCTTGGTTTGCAGGGAAACGGAAACAGAAAAAGTTTTTGAACGCATACTTTCGAGCTTCTGGACCGAAATACAACCCCACTTCACTTGAAGACTCAAAGAGTAGCCGAGACCGCCTTACGTGCATCGTGATTTTGAGCAAATTCGGCTCGATTTGCCGGAACTAAGGGGACATATTCTAGTTTTGAGGACTCTAAACTAATTCCTGATGGCCTTGGTTTGCAGTGCAATGGACCCAGCAAAACTTTTTGAACGCTCAATTTCGAGCTTCTGGGCCAAAATATAGCCCCCCATTACTTTAACACTGAAAGAGTAGCCGAGACCGCCTTACGCGCATCGTGATTTTGACAAACTTCGGGGTGATTTCCCGGAACGTGGGGGATATTTTCCAGTCGCGGGGACTCTCAACTAACTCCTGCTTGTCTTTGGTTTGACCAAATTCGCGTCCAATTTCCGAAACTTGGGGGATATATTCCAGTCAAAGGGACTCTAAAGTAACTCCTGATGGCCTTGGTTTTCAGTGAAATGGACAGAGCACAACTTTGGAGCTTCTGGGCAGAAATATAGCCCCACTTTACTTTAACACTGAAAGAGTAGATGAGACCGCCTTACGCGCATCGTAATTTTGACGAACTTCGAATGGATTTCCCGGAACTTGGGGGATATTTTCCAGTCCCTTGGACGCTAAACTAAGTCCTGAAGGCATTGTTTTAAAGTGAAATGGACACAGCAAAACTTTATGAACGCTCACTTTCTAGCTGGTGGGCCGAAATATAGCCACACTTTACTTTAGGACTGACACATTAGCCGAGACCACGTTACGCGCATCATGAATTTGATCAACTTCGGCTCGATTTCCCGGGCCTTTGGGGATACTCTCCAGTCCCGGGAACTCTAAGCTATCATCTGATGGCCTTGGTTTGCACTGAAAGTGACAGAGCAAAACTTTTTAAACACTCACTTTCGAGCTTCTGGGCCGAAATATTGCCCCACTTCACTTTAAGATTAAAAGAGTAGCCGAGACCACCTTACGCACATCGTGATTTTGACCAACTTCGGCTCGATTTACCGGAACTTGGGGGGTATTTTCCAGCCCCGAAGACTCTTAAGTAACCCCTGATGGCCTTGGTTTGCATTGAAATGGATACCGCAAAACTTTTTGAACGCTTACTTTTGAGTTTCTGGGCCGAAATATAGCCCCACTTCACTTTAAGACTGAAAGACTAGCCAAGACCGTCTTACGCGCATCGTGATTTTGACCAACGTCTTCTCGATTTTCCGGAACTTGGGAAATATATTGCAGTCCCGGGGACTCTAAACTAACTCCTGATAGCCTTGGTTTGCAGTGAAATAGACACGGTAATTTTTTTTTGAGCTTTGAACTTGTGGGCCGAAATAGAGCCCCACTTCACTTTAAGACTGAAAGAGTAGCCGAGATCGGCTTACGCGCATCGTGATTTTGACCATTTTCGGATCGATTTCTCGGAACTTGGGGGATATTTTCCAGTCCCGGGGACTCTAAATTAACTCCTGATTGTCTTGGTTTTCAGTAAAATGGACACAGCGAAACTTTTTGAACGCTCACACTTTAGCTTCTGGACCGAAATATAGCCCCACTTTACTTTAAGACTGAAAGAGTAGCCGAGAGCGTCTTGCGCAAATCGTGATTTTGACCAACTTCGGGTCGGTTTCCCGCAACTTGGGGGATATATTCCATTTCCGCGGGCTCTAAACTAACTCCTGATAGCCTTGGTTTTCAGTGAAATGGAGAAAGGAAAGCTTTTTGAACACTCTCTTTGTTACGTCTGGGCCGAAATAGAATCCGGCTTCACTTTCAGACTGAAGTAGTAGCCGAGATCGCCTCACGCGCATCGCGAGTTAAACCAACTTCAGCTCGATTTCACGCAACGTTTGGGATATTTTCCAGTCCGGCGGACTCTAAAATAACTCCGGATAGCCTTGCTTTGCACTAAACGCGCAGAGCATAACTTTTTGAACGCCCACTTTGGAGCTTGTGGGCCGAATTATTGCCCCACTTCACTTTAAGACTGAAAGAGTAGCCGAGATCGCCTTACGCGCATCGTGAATTTGACCATTTTCGGATCGATTTCTCGGAACTTGGGGGATATTTTCCAGTCCTTGGGACTCTAAATTAACTCCTGATCGCCTTGCTTTGCATTGCAATGGACAGAGCAAAACTTTTTGAACGCTCACTTTCGAGCTTCTGGGCCGAAATATAGCCACAATTTACTTTAAGACTGAAACAGTAGCCGAGACCGCATTTCGCGCATCGTGATTTTGATCAACTTCGGCTCGCTTTCCCGGAACTTGAGGAATATTTTCCAGTCCCGGGGACCCTAAACTAACTTTTGATAGCTTTGGTTTGCAGTGAAATGCACACAGCAAAATTTTTTAAACGCTCACTTTCGAGCTTCTGGACAGAAATATAGCCCGACTTTACTTTATGACTGAAAGAGTAGCCGAAACCGCCTTACGTATTTCGTCATTTTGACGAACTTCGAATGGATTTCCCGGAACTTGGGGGATATTTTCCAGTCCCCTGGACGCTAAACTAAGTCCTGATGGCCTTGTTTTGAAGTGAAATGGACACAGTAAAACTTTTTGAACGCTCACTTTCTAGCTTGTGGGCCGAAATATCGGCACACTTGACTTTAAGACTGAAACTGTAGCCGAGACCACGTTACGCGCATCATGAATTTGATCAACTTCGGCTCCAACTCCCGGGACTTGGGGCATATTTTCCAGTCCCAGGGACTCTAAACTAACTCCTGATGGCCTTGGTTTGCATTGAAATGGACACAGCACAATTTTTTGAACGCACACTTTCGAGATTCTGCGCCGAAATATAGCCCCACTTCACTTAAGACTGAAAGAGTAGCCGAGACCGCCTTGCTCGCATCGTGAGTTTGACAAACTTCGGGTCGATATTTCGGAACTTGGGGGATAATTTCCAGTCCCAGGAACTCTAAACTAACTCCTGATAGCCTTGGTTTGCAGTGAAATGGACAGAGCAAAACTTTTTCAACGGTCACCTTCGAGCTTCCTGGCCGAAATAAAGCCCCACTTTACTTTAAGACTTAAAGAGTAACCGAGACCACCTTACGCGCATTGCGATTTTGACAAACTTAGGGTGGATCTCCCGGAACTTGGGGAACATTTTCCAGTCCCTTGAACGCTTACCTAAGTCCTGATGGCCTTGTTTTGCAGTGAAATGGACACAGCAAAACTTTGTGAACGCTCACTTTCGAGCTTGTGGGCCGAAATATAGCCACACTGTACTTTAAGACTGAAACAGTAGCCGAGACCGCATTTCGCGCATCGTGATTTTGATCAACTTCGGCTCGCTTTCCCGGAACTTGCGGAATATTTTCCAGTCCCGGGGACCCTAAACTAACTTTTGATAGCTTTGGTTTGCAGTGAAATGCACACAGCAAAACTTTTTGAACGCTTACTTTCGAGCGTCTGGACAGAAATATAGCCCGACTTTACTTTAAGACTGAAAGAGTAGCCGAAACCGCCTTACGTATATCGTAATTTTGACGAACTTCGAATGGATTTCCCGGAACTTGGGGTATATTTTCCAGTCCCTTGGACGCTAAACTAAGTCCTGATGGCCTTGTTTTGAAGTGAAATGGACACAGTAAAACTTTTTGAACGCTCACTTTCTAGCTTGTGGGCCGAAATATAGGCACACTTGACTTCAAGACTGAAACAGTAGCCGAGACCACGTTACGCGCATCATGAATTTGATCAACTTCGGCTCCAACTCCCGGGACTTGGGGGATAATTTCCAGTCCCGGGGACTCTAATCTAACTCCTGATTGCCTTGGTTTGCATTGAAATGGAGACAGCACAATTTTTTGAACGCACACTTTCTAGATTCTGGTCGAAAATATAGCCCCACTTCACTTAAGACTGAAAGAGCAGCGGACATCCCCTTGCTCGCATCGTGAGTTTGACAAACTTCAGCTCGATTTACCGGAACTTGGGGAATATTTTCCAGTCCCAGGGACGCTAAACTAACTCGTGATGGCCTTGTTTTTCAGTCAAAGAACACAGCAAAACTTTTTGAACGCTCACTTTCGGGCTTCTGGGCCGAAATATAGCCCCACTTCACTTTAAGACTGAAACAGTAGCCGATACCGCATTTCGCGCATCGTGATTTTGATCAAGTTCGGCTCGATTCCCCGGAACTTGGGCAATATTTTTCAGTCCCGGGGACTCTAAACTAAGCCCTGATGGCCTTGGTTTGCATTGAAATGGACACAGCAAAACTTTTTGAACGCTCACTTTCGGGCTTCTACCCCGAAATATAGACCCTCTTCACTTTAAGACAGAAAGAGTAGCCGAGACCACTTTAGGGGCATCGTGATTTTGACCAACTTCGGCTCGATTTCCCGGAAGTTGGGGGATATTTTCCAGTCCCGGGAACACTAAACTACCTCCTGATGGCTTTGGTTCGCAATGAAATAAACACAGGGAAACTTTTTGAACGCTCACTTTCAAGCTCCTGGGCAGGAATAAAGCCTCACTTCACTTTAAGACTGAAAGACTAGCCAAGACCGTCTTGCGCGCATCGTGATTTTGACCAACGTCTTCTCCATTTTCTGAAACTTGGGAAATATATTGCAGTTCCGGGGACTCTAAACTAACTCCTGACAGCCTTGGTTTGCAGTGAAATGGAGACAGCAAATTTTTTGCAGCGCTCACTTTGGAGCTTCTGGGCCGAAATATAGCCCCACTTCACTTTAAGACAGAAAGAGTAGCCGAGACTACCTTACGCAAATCGTGATTTTGACCAACTTCGGCTCGATTTCCCGGAAGTTGGGGGATATTTTCCAGTCCCGGGAACTCTAAACTAGCTCCTGATGGCTTTGGTTTGCAGTGAAATAAACACAGGGAAACTTTTTGAACGCTCACTTTCAAGCTCCTGGGCGGGAATAAAGCCTCACTTCACTTTAAGACTGCAACAGTAAGCGAGACCGCCTAACGCGCACCGTGATTTTGACCAACTTCGGCTAAATTTCCCTGAACTTGGGGGATATCTTCCAGTCCCGAAGACTCTTAAGTAACCACTGATGGCCGTCGTTTGCATTGAAATGGATACAGCAAAACTTTTTGAACGCTCACTTTTGAGCTTCTGGGCCGAAATATAGCTCCACTTCACTTTAAGACTGAAAGACTAGCCAAGACCGTCTTGCGCGCATCGTGATTTTGACCAACGTCTTCTCCATTTTCCGGAACTTGAGAAATATATTCCAGTCCTCAGGACTCTAAACTAACTCCTGATGGCCTTGGTCTGCAGTGAAATGGACACAGCAAATATTTTGCAGCGCTCACTTTGGAGCTTCTGGGCCGAAATAGAGCCCCACTTCACTTTAAGACTGAAATAGTAGCCGAGACCGCCTTAGACGCATCGTGATTTTGACCAACTTCGGCTTGAGTTGCCAGAACTTAAAAGATATTTTCCATTCCCGTGGACTCTAAACTAACTCATGATAGCCTTGGTTTTCAGTGAAATTGAGAGAGCAAAACTTTTTGAACGCTCACTTTCGAGCTTCTGGGCCGAAATATACAGCCACGTCACTTTAAGACTAAAAGAGTAGCCGAGACTGCTTTACGCGCATCGTGATTTTGAGAAACTTCGGCTCGATTTCCCGGGACTTGGGGGATATTTTGATGTCCCGGACACTGTAAACAATCTGCTGATGTGGCTTGGTTTGCCGTGAAATGGACACAGCAAACCTTTTTGAACTTTCACTTTCTAGCTTCTCGGCCGAAATATAGCCCCAGTTCACTTTAAGAATGAAAGAGTAGCCGAGATCGCCTTACGCGAATCGTGGTTTTGACAAAATTCGGCTCGAATTCCCCGAACTTGGGCGATATTTTCCAGTCCCGAGGAGTCTAAACTAACTTCTGATGGCCTTGGTTTGCAGTGAAATGAACACAGTAACACTTTTTGAACGCTTCTTTTCGAGATTCTGGGATGAAATATAGCCCCACTTCACTTTAAGACTGAAAGAGTAGGCGAGACCGCCTTACGCGCATCGTGATTTTGAACAACTTCCGCTCGATTTTCTAGAATTTTGGCGATATTTTCAAGTCTCCGGGACTCTAAACTAACTCCTGATGGCCTTGGTTTGTAGTGAAATGGACGCACGAAAACTTTTTGAACGCTCAGTTTCGAGCTTCTGGGCCGAAATACAACCGTATTTCACTTTAAGACTGAAATAGTAGCCGAGACCGCCTTACGAGCATCGTGATTTTGACCAAGTTCAGCTCGATTTCCCGGAACTCTGGGGATATTTTCCAGTCCGGGGGACTTTAAAATAACTTCTGATGGCCTTGGTTTGCAGATAAATGCACAAAGCGTAACTTTTTAAAGGGTCACTTTCGAGCTTCTGGGCCGGAATATAGCCCCACTTTACTTTAAGACTGAAAGAATAGCCGAGACCGTCTTACGCGCATCGTGATTTTGACCAACTTCCGTTCGATTTCCCGCAACTTCGGGGATATATTCCAGTCCCGGGGACTCTAAGCGAAGTGCTGATGACCTTGGTTTGCAGTTAAATGGACACAGCGAAACTTTTTGAACGCTCACTTTCGAGCTTTTGGGTCGAAATATAGCCCCACTTAACTTTAAGACTGAAAGAGTAGCCGAGACCGCCTTACGCGCATCGTGATTTTGAGATACTTCGGCTCGATTTCCCGCAAATAGGGGGATATTTTCCAGTCCCGGGGACTCTAAACTAACTCCTGATGGCCTTGGTTTCCAGTGAAATGGACACAGGAACACTTTTGAACGCGCAGTTTCGAGCTTCCTGGCCGAAATATAGCCCTACTTCTTTTTAAGACTGAAAGAGTAGGCGGGAGCGCCTTACGCGCATTGTGATTTTGAGTATCTTCGGCTCGATGTGGCGAAACTTGGGAGATATTTGCCAGTTCCAAAGTCTCTAAACTCACTCCTGATTGTCTAAGATGTGAGTGAAATAGAGACAAAAATTTTTGAACCTAAGCCCACTTTACCTTAAGACTGAAAGAGTACCCGACACCCCCTTAAGCGCATCGTGATTTTGACTAACTTCAGGTGGATTTCCCGTAACTTGGGGGATATTTCCAGTCCCTTGGACGCTAAACTAAGTCGGCGAAAGTTGGCGAATATTTTCAATTCCCGGGGAAGCTAAACTAACTTTCGATGGCCTTAGTTTGGAGTTAAATGGACACAGCAAAACTTTTTAAACACTCAGTTTCAAGCTTCTGGGCCGAAATATTGCCCCATTTCACTTTAACACTGAAAGAGTAGCCGAGACCGCCGTACGCGCGTCGTGTTTTTGACAAACTTCGGCTCGATTTCCCGGAACTTGGGGGATATTTTCCAGTCCCGCGGACTCTAAAGTAACTACTGATGGCCTTGCTCTGAAGTGAAATGGACACAGCACAACTTTTTGAACGCTTACTTTCCAGCTTCTGGGCGGAAATATTGCCCCAGTTCACTTTAAGAATGAAAGAGTAACCGGGACTGCCTTACGCGCATCGTGATTTTGACCAACTTTGGCTCGATTTCCCGGGAAATGGGAGATATTTTTCGGTACCAGGGACTCTAGACTAACTCCTGATTGCCTTGGTTTGCAGTGGAATGGACACAGCACAACTTTTTGAACGCTCACTTTTGAGCTTCTGGGCCGAAGCATAGCCCTACTTCACTTTAAGACTGAAAGACTAACCGAGACCGCCTTACGCGCATCGTGATTTTGGGCTACTTCGGCTCGATTTCCCGGAACTTGGGATATAATTCCCAGTCCCGGGCACTCTAAACTAATTCCTGATGGCCTTGGTTTTTAGTGGAATGGACACGGCCAAACTCTTTGAACGTTCACTTTCGAGCTTCTGGACCGAAATATAGCCCCACTTCACTTTAAGACTGAGAGAGTAGCCGGGACCGCCTTACGCGCATGGTAATCTTGTCGAACTTCGGCTTGATTTCCTGGGACTTGGGGGACATTTTCCAGTCCCGGAAGCTCAAAATTAACTCCTGAATGCCTTCGTTTTTAGTGAAACGGACACAGGTAAAAGGGGCGCACGCTAGGTTTCCAGGTTCTAGGCCGAAATATAGCCCCACTTTATTTTAAGACTGAAAGTGTACACGAAACCGCCTTAAGCGCATCGAAATTTTTAGCCACTATTGCTCGATCTGCCAAAACTTGGGGGATATTTTCCAGTCCCGGGGACTCTACCCTAACTCTTGATGGCCTTAGTTTTCAGTAAAATGGTCACAGGTAACAGGAGCGCACGCTCGGTGTCGAGCTTCTAGGCCGAAATGTAGCCCCAGTTCATTTTAAGACTGAAACAGTAAACGACACTGCTGTACGCTTATCGTAATTTTAAGAAAGTATGGCTCAATTTGCCGAAACTTGCAGGATAGCTTCCAGTCTCGAGGATTCTTAACTATCTCCTGATGGACTTAGTTCTTAGTGAAATGGACACAGGTAAAAGGAGAGCACGCTCGGTGTCGACCTTGTAGAACCGAAATATAGCCCCACTTCATTTTCGGAGTAAACGAGTAGCCGAGTCCGCCTTACGCGCATGGTGATTTTGAGCATCTTTGGCTCGATTTGCCGGAATTCGGGAAATATTTTCAAGTCCCGAGGACTCTATGCTAACTCCTGATGAACTTAGTTTTCAGTGATATGTACACAGGCAAAAAGAGCGCACGCTCGGTGTTGAGCTTGTCGGCCGAAATATAGCCCCACTTCATTTTAAGACTGAAGGAGTAGCCGAGACCGCCTTACGCGCATCGTGATTTTGAGCAACTCTGGCACGATCTGCCAGAATTTGGGAAATATTTTCCAGTCCCAAGGACTCTAAACTAACACCTGATGGACTAAGATGTCAGTGAAATGGACACAGGTAAAATTAGCGCACGCCCGGTCTCGAGCTTCTAGGTCGAAATATAGCCCGCCTTAATTTTAAGACTGAAAGAGTAGCCGAGACCGCCTTACGCGCATCGTGATTTTGGGCCACTTTTGCTCGATTTCCCGGAAGTTGGCGAATAATTTAAAGTCCCGGGGACCCTAAACTAACTCCCGATGACCTTGGTTTGCAGTTTAATGAACACAGCAAAACATTCTGAACGCTCACCTTCGACCTTCAGGGCCGAAATATAGCCCTACTTAAATTTAAGACTGAAAGAATAGCCGAGAGCCCGTTACGCGCATCGTAATTTTCATCAACTTCGGCGTCATTTCCTGGAACTTGGAGAATATTTTCCAGTCCCGGGGACTCTATACTAACTCCTGATGGCCTTGGTTTGCAGTGAAATCGACACAGCAAAACTTTTTGAACGCTCACTTTCGAGCTTCAGGACAGAAATATAGCCCGACTTTACTTTAAGACTGAAAGAGTAGCCGAAACCGCCTTACGTATATCGTAATTTTGACGAACTTCGAATAAATTTCCCGGAACTTGGGGTATATTTTCCAGTCCGTTGGACGCTAATCTAACTCCTGATGGTCTTGTTTTGCAGTGAAAGGGACACAGCAAAGCTTTTTGAGCGCTCACTTTCTAGCTTTTGGGCCGAAATATAGGCACACTTGACTTTAAGACTGAAACAGTAGCCGAGACCACGTTACGCGCATCATGAATTTGATAAACTTGGGCTCCAATTCCCGGGACTTGGGGGATATTTTCCAGTCCCGGGCACTCTAAACTAACTCCTGATGGCCTTGGTTTGCATTGAAATGGACACAGCACAATTTTTTGAACGCACACTTTCGAGCTTGTGGGCCGAAATATAGCCCCACTTCACTTAAGACTGAAACAGTAGCCGAGACCACATTTCGCGCATCGTGATTTTGATCAACCTCGGCTCGCTTTCCCGGAACTTGGGGAATATTTTCCAGTCCCGGGGACCCTAAACTAACTTTGATAGCTTTGGTTTGCAGTGAAATGCACACAGCAAAACTTTATGAACGCTCACTTTCGGGCTTCTGGCCCGAAATATAGCCCCACTTCACTTTAAGACAGAAAGAGTAGCCGAGACCACTTTAGGGGCATCGAGATTTTGGCCAACCTCGGCTCAATTTCGCGGACCTTGGGGCATATGTTCCTGTCCCGGGGACGCTAAACTAACTGCTGATGGCCTTGGTTTGCAAAGAAATGAACACAGCTAAACTTTTTGAACGCTCACTTTCGGGCTTCTGGCCCGAAATATAGCCCCACTTCACTTTAAGACTGAAAGAGTAGCCGAGACCGCCTTACGCGAATCGTTATTTTGACCAACTTCGGCTCGATTTCCCGGAAGTTGGGGGATATTTTCCAGTCCCGGGGACTCTAAACTAGCTCCTGATGGCTTTGGTTTGCAGTGAAATAAACACAGGGAAGCTTTTTGAACGCTCACTTTCAAGCTCCTGGGCGGGAATAAAGCCTCACTTCACTTTAAGACTGAAACAGTAAGCGAGACCACCTAACGTTCACCGTGATTTTGACCAACTTCGGCTAACTTTCCCTGAGCTTGGGGGATATTTTCCAGTCCCGAAGACTCTTAAGTAACCCCCGCTGGCCTTCGTTTGCATTGAAATGGATACAGCAAAACTTTTTGAAGGTCACTTTGGAGCTTCTGGGCCGAAATATAGCCCCACTTCACTTTAAGACTGAAAGAGTAGCCGAGGCCGCCTTAGGCGAATCGTGATTTTGACCAACTTCGGCTTCAGTTGCCAGAACTTAAAAGATATTTTCCAGTCCCGGGGACTCTAAACTAACTCATAATGGCCTTGGTTTTCAGTGAAATCGAGAGAGGAAAACTTTTTGAACGCTCACTCTCGAGCTTCTGGACCGAAATATAGCCCTACTTCACTTTAAGACTCAAAGAGTAGCCGAGACCGCCTTACGCGAATCGTTATTTTGACCAACTTGGTCTCGATTTCGCGGAAGTTGCGGGATATTTTCCAGTTCCGGGCACTGTAAACTACTTCCTGAGGGCCTTGCTTTGCAGTGAAATGGGCATAGGATAACTTTTTGAACGCTCACTTTCGAGCTTCTGGGCCGAAATATACAGCCACGTCACTTTAAGACTCAAAGAGTAGCCGAGACTGCTTTACGCGCATCGTGATTTTGACAAACTTCGGCTCGATTTCCCGGAACTTGGGGGATATCTTGATCTCGCGGAGACTGTAAACTATCTCCTGATGTGGCTTGGTTTACGCTGAAATGGACAGTGCAAAACGTTTTGAACTTTCACTTTCGAGCTTCTGGGCCGAAATATAGCCCGAGTTCACTTTAAGAATGAAAGAATAGCCGACACCGCCTTACGCGCATCGTGATTTTCACCAACTTTGGCTCGATTTCCCGAGGAATGGGGAATGTTTTCTGGTACCGGGGAATCTAAAGTAACTCCTGATTGCCTTAGTGTGCATTGAAATGGAGAGAGCAAAACTTTTTCAACGCTCCCCTTCGGGCTTCTGAGCCGAAATATAATCCCACTTCAGTTTAAGACTGAAAGAGTAGCCGACACCGTCTTACACGCATCGTGATTTTGACCAACTTCGGCTCGATTTGCCAAAACTTCGGGTATATATTCAAGTCCCAAGGACTCTAAACTAACCCCTAATGGCCTTGGTCTGCAGTGAAATGGACACAGCAATTTTTTTTTGAACGCTTACTTTCGAAATTCTGGGCCGAAATATAGCCCCACTTCACTTTAAAACTGAAATAGTAGCCGAGACCGCCTTAGACGCATCGTGATTTTGACCAACTTCGGCTTGAGTTGCCAGAACTTAAGGGATATTTTCCAGTCCCGTGGACTCTAAACTAACTCATGATGGCCTTGGTTTTCAGTTAAATTGAGAGAGCAAAACTTTTTGAACGCTCACTTTCGAGCTTCTGGGCCGAAATATACAGCCACGTCACTTTAAGACTAAAAGAGTAGCCGAGACTGCTTTACGCGCATCGTGACTTTGACAAACTTCGGCTCGATTTCCCGGGACTTGGGGGATATTTTGATGTCCCGGACACTGTAAACAATCTGCTGATGTGGCTTGGTTTGCGGTGAAATGGACACAGCAAAACTTTTTGAACTTTCACTTTCTAGCGTGTGGGCCGAAATATCGCCCCAGTTCACTTTAAAAATGAAAGAGTATCCGAGACCGCCTTACGCGCATTGTGATTTTGAGAAAATTCGGCTCGATTTCCCCGAACTTGGGCGATATTTTCCAGTCCCCAGGAGTCTAAACTAACTCCTGATGGCCTTGGTTTGCAGTGAAATAAACACAGTAACACTTTTTGAAGACTTATTTTCGAGCTTCGGGGATGAAATATAGCCCCACTTCACTTTAAAACTGAAAGAGTAGGCGAGACCGCCTTATGCGGATCGTGATTTTCAGCAACTTCCGCTCGATTTTCTAGAATTTTCGCGATATTTTCAAGTCCCGGGGACTCTAAACCAACTCGTGATGGCCTTGCTTTGCAGTAAAATGGACGCAGGAAAGCCTTTTGAACGCTCCGTTTCGAGCTTCTGGGCCGAAATACAACCGTATTTACCTTTAAGACTGAAATAGTAGCCGGGACCGCCTTACGCGCATCGTGATTTTGACCAAGTTCAGCTCAATTTCCCGGAACTTGGGGGATATTTTCCAGTCCGGGAGACTTTGAACTAACTCCTGATGGCCTTGGTTTGCAGTGAAATGGACACAGCACATTTTTTTGAACGCTCACTTTCGAGCTTCTGGACAGAAATATAGCCCGACTTTACTTTAAGACTGAAACAGTAGCCGAGACCACGTTACGCGCATCATGAATTTGATCAACTTCGGCTCGATTTCCCGGGACTTGGGGGATATTCTCCAGTCCCGGGGACCCTAAACTAACTCCTGATGGCCTTGGTTTGCATTGAAATGGACACAGCACAATTTTCTGAACGCACACTTCCGAGATTCTGGGCCGAAATATAGCCCCACTTCACTTAAGACTGAAAGAGTAGCCGAGACCGCCTTGCTCGCATCGTGAGTTTGACAAACTTCGGGTCGATATTCCGGAACTTGGGGGATATTCTCCAGTCCCAGGAACTCTAAACTAACTCGTGATGGCCTTGGTTTGCAATGAAATGGACAGAGCCAAACGTTTTGAACGCTCACCTTCGAGCTTCCTGGCCGAAATAAAGCCCCACTTTACTTTAAGACTTAAAGAGTAACCGAGACCACCATACGCGCATCGTGATTTTGACAAACTTCAGGTGGATCTCCCGGAACTTGGGGAACATTTTCCAGTCCCTTGGACGCGAATCTAAGTCCTGATGGCCTTGTTTTGCAGTGAAATGGAGAGAGCAAAACTTTTTGAACGCTCACTTTCGAGCTTGTGGGTTGAAATATAGCCACACTTTACATTAAGACTGAAAGAGTAGCCGAGACCGCATTTCGCGCATCGTGATTTTGATCAACTTCGGCTCGCTTTCCCGGAACTTGGGGAATATTTTCCAGTCCCGGGGACCCTAAACTCACTTTTGATAGCTTTGGTTTGCAGTGAAATGCACACAGCAAAACATTTTGAACGCTCACTTTCGAGCTTCTTGCCCGAAATATAGGCCCACTTCACTTTAGGACTGAAAGGGTAGCCGAGACCGCTTTGGGAGCATCGTGATTTTGACCAACTTAAGCTCGATTTACCGGAACTTGGGGAATATTTTCCAGTCCCAGGGACGCTAAACTAACTCGTAATGGCCTTGTTTTTCAGTCAAAGAACACAGCAAAACTTTTTGAACGCTCACTTTCGGGCTTCAGGACCAAAATATCGCTCCACTTCACTTTAAGACTGAAACAGTAGCCGACACCGCATAGCGCGCATCGCGATTTTGATTCACTTCGGTTCGATTCCCCGGAACTTAGGCAATATTTTTCAGTCCCGGGGACTCTAAACTAACCCCTGATGGCCTTGGTTTGCAGTGAAATGCACACAGCAAAACTTTTTGAACTTTCACTTTCTAGCTTCTGGCCCGAAATATAGCCCCAGTTCACTTTAAGAATGAAAGAGTAGCCGAGACCACCTTACGCGGATCGTGATTTTGAAAAACTTCCGCTCGATTTCCCCGAACTTGGGCTATATTTTCCAGTCCCGAGGAGCCTAAACTAACTCCCGATGGCCTTGGTTTGTAGTGAAATGAACACAGCAAACCTTTTTGAACTTTCACTTTCTAGCTTCTCGGCCGAAATATAGCCCCAATTGACTTTAAGAATGAAAGAGTAGCCGAGACCGCCTTAGGCGCATCGAGATTTTGACAAAATTCGGCTGGATTTCCCCGAACTTGGGCGACATTTTCCAGTCTCGAGGAGTCTAAACTAACTCCTGATGGCCTTGGTTTGCAGTGAAATCAACACAGTAACACTTTTTGAAGGCTTATTTTCGAGCTTCTGGGATGAAATATAGCCCCACTTCACTTTAAGACTGAAACAGTAGGCGAGACCGCCTTACGCGCATCGTGATTTTGAGCAACTTCCGCTCGATTTTCTAGAATTTTGGCGATATTTTCAAGTCTCGGGGACTCTAAACCAACTCCTGATGGCCTTGGTTTGCACTGAAATGGACGCAGGAAAACTTTTTGAACGCTCAGTTGCGAGCTTCTGGGCCGAAATTCAACCATATTTCACTTTAAGACTGAAATAGTAGCCGAGACCGCCTTACGAGCATCGTGATTTTGACCAAGTTCACCTCGATTTCCCGGAACTTGGGGGATATTTTCCAGTCCGGGGGACTTTAAACTAACTCCTGATGGCCCTGGTTTGCAGTTAAATGCACAAAGCGTAACTTTTTAAAGGGTCACTTTCGAGCTTCTTGGCCGAAATATAGCCCCACTTTACTTTAAGACTGAAAGAGTAGCCGAGACGGTCTTACGCGCATCGTGATTTTGACCAACTTCCGTTCGATTTCCCGCAACTTCGGGGATATATTCCAGTCCCGGGCACTCTAAACTAACTGCTGATGGCCTTGGTTTGCAGTGAAATGGACACAGCACATTTTTTTGAACGCTCACTTTCGAGCTTCTCGGCCGAAATATAGCCCTACTTCACTTTAAGACTGAAAGAGTAGCCGAGACCGCCTTACGCGCATTGTAATTTTGACCAACTTCGGCTCGATTTCCCGGAAGTTGGCGAATATTTTCAACTCCCGGGGAAGCTAAACTAACTTCCGATGGCCTTAGTTTGCAGTTAAATGGACACAGCAAAACTTTTTGAACGCTCACTTTCGAGCTTATGGGTCGAAATATAGCCCCACTTAACTTTAAGACTGAAAGAGTAGCCGAGACCGCCTTACGCGCATCGTAATTTTGGGATACTTCGGCTCGATTTCCCGCAAATAGGGGGATATTTTCCAGTCCCGGGGACTCTAAACTAACTCCTGATGGCCTTGGTTTCCAGTGAAATGGACACAGGAACACTTTTTGAACGCGCACTTTCGAGGTTGCTGGCCGAAATATAGCCCTACTTCTTTTCAAGACTGAAAGAGTAGGCGGGAGCGCCTTACGCGCATAGTGATTTTGAGGATCTTCGGCTCGATCTGGCAAGACTTGGAATATATTTTCTAGTCGCAAAGTCTCTAAACTCACTCTTGATTGTCTAAGAAGTGAGGGAAATACAGACAAAAATTTTTGAATCCTTACTTTCCAGCTTCTGGAGTTAAATCTAAGCCCACTTTACCTTAAGACTGAAAGAGTAGCCGAGACCCCCTTAACCGCATCGTGATTTTGACTAACTTCGGGTGGTTTTCCCGTTACTTGGGGGATATTTCCAGTCTCTTGGACGCTAAACTAAGTCGTGATGGCCTTGTTTTGCAGTGAAATGGACACAGCACAACTTTTTAAACACTCAGTTTGGAGCTTCTGGGCCGAAATATTGCCCCACTTCACTTTAAGACTGAAAGAGTAGCCGAGACCGCCGTACGCGCGTCCTGATTTTGACCAACTTCGGTTAAATTTCCCGGAACTTGGGGGATATTTTTCAGCCCCGGGGACTCTAAACTGACCCCCGACGTCCTTGGTCTGCAGTAAAATGGACCCAATACAACTTTTGGAACGCTCACGTTTGGGCTTGTGGGCCGAAATATAGCTCCACTTCACTTTAAGAGTGAAAGAGTAGCCGAGACCGCCTTACGCCCATCGTAATTTTGACCAACTTCGGCTCGATTTCCCGCAAATAGGGGGATATTTTCCAGTCCTGCGGACTCTAAAGTAACTCCTGATGACCTTGCTCTGGAGTGAAATGGACACAGCACAACATTTTGAACGCCTACTTTCGAGCTTCTGGGCGGAAATATTGACCCAGTTCACCTTAAGAATGAAAGAGTAACCGAGACCGCCTTACGCGCATCGTGAGTTTGATCAACTTTGGCTCGATTTCCCGGAACTTGGGGAATATTTTCCAGTCCCGGGGATCCTAAACTAACTTTTGATAGCTTTGGTTTGCAGTGAAATGCACACAGCAAAACTTTTTGAACGCTCACTTTCGCGCTTCTGGACAGAAATATAGCCCCACTTCACTTTAAGACTGAAAGGGTAGCCGAGACCGCTTTGGGAGCATCGTGATTTTGACCAACTTCAGCTCGATTTACCGGAACTTGGGGAATATTTTCCAGTGCCAGGGACGCTAAACTAACTCGTGATGGTCTTGTTTTTCAGTCAGAGAACACAGGAAAACTTTTTGAACGCTCACTTTCGGGCTTCTGGCCCGAAATATAGCTCCACTTCACTTTAAGACTGAAACAGTAGCCGATACCGCATCTCGCGCATCGTGATTTTCATCAACTTCGGTTCGATTCCCCGGAACTTGGGCAATATTTTTCAGTCCCGGGGACTCTAAACTAACCCCTGATTGCCTTGGTTTGCATTGAAATGGACACAGCAAAACTTTTTGATCGCTCACTTTCGGGCTTCTGGCCCGAAATATAGCCCCACTTCACTTTAAGACAAAAAGACTAGTCGAGACCACTTTAGGGGCATCGTGATTTTGACCAACCTCGCCTCAATTTCCCGGACCTTGGGGCATATTTTCTTGTCCCGGGTACGCTAAACTAACTCCTGATGACCTTGGTTTGCAGTGAAATGAACACAGCAAAACTTTTTGAACGCTCACTTTCGGGCTTCTGGCCCGAAATATAGCCCCACTTCACTTTAAGACTGAAAGAGTAGCCGAGACTACCTTACGCAAATCGTGATTTTGACCAACTTCGGCTCGATTTCCCGGAAGTTGGGGGATATTTTCCAGTCCCGGGGACTCTAAACTAGCTCCTGATGGCTTTGGTTTGCAGTGAAATAAACACAGGGAAACTTTTTGAACGCTCACTTTCAAGCTCCTGGGCAGGAATAAAGCCTCACTTCACTTTAAGACTGAAACAGTAAGCGAGACCGCCTAACGCGCACCGTGATTTTGACCAACTTCGGCTAAATTTCCCTGAACTTGGGGGATATTTTCCAGTCCCGAAGACTCTTAAGTAACCCCTGATGGCCTTCGTTTGCATTGAAATGGATACAGCAAAACTTTTTGAACGCTCACTTTTGAGCTTTTGGGCCGAAATAGAGCCCCACTTCACTTTAAGACTGAAAGACTAGCCAAGACCGTCTTGCGCGCATCGTGATTTTGACCAAAGTTTTCTCCATTTTCCGGAACTTGGAAAATATATTGGAGTCCCGGGGGCTCTAAACTAACTCCTGATGGCTTTGGTTTGCAGTGAAATGGAAAAAGCAAATTTTTCGCAGCGCTCACTTTGGAGCTTCTGGGCCGAAATAGAGCCACACTTCATTTTAAGACTGAAAGAGTAGCCGAGGCAGCCTTAGGCGAATCGTGATTTTGACCAACTTCGGCTTGACTTGCCAGAACTTAAAAGATATTTTCGAGTCCCGGGGACTCTAAACTAACTCATGATGGCCTTGGTTTTCAGTGAAATTCAGAGAGGAAAACTTTTTCAACGCTCACTTTCGAGCTTCTGGACCGAAATATAGCCGTACTTCACTTTAAGACTCAAAGAGTAGCCGAGACCGCCTTGCGCGAATCGTTATTTTGACCAACTTCGGCCTGATCTCGCGGAACTTGGGGGATATTTTCCAGTTCTGGGGACTGTAAACTACTTCCTGAGGGACTTGCTTTGCAGTGAAATGGGCACAGCATAACTTTTTGAACGCTCACTTTCGAGCTTCTGGGCCGAAATATACAGCCACGTCACTTTAAGACTAAAAGAGTAGCCAAGACTGCTTTACGCGCATCGTGATTTTGACAAACTTCGGCTCGATTTCCCGGAACTTGGGGGATATTTTGATGTCCCGGAGACTGTAAACTATCTCCTGATGTGGCTTGGGTCGCGGTGAACTGGAAACAGCAAAACTTTTTGAACTTTCACTTTCGAGCTTCTGGGCCGAAATATAGCCCGAGTTCACTTTAAGAATGAAAGAGTAGCCGACACCGCCTTACGCGCATCGTGATTTTGACCAACTTTGGCTCGATTTCCCGGGAAATGGGAATATTTTCCACTACCGGGGACTCTAAAGTAACTAATGACTGCCTTGGTTTCCATTGAAAGGCAGAGAGCAAAACTTTTTGAACGCTCCCCTTCGGGCTTCTGAGCCGAAATATAGCCCCACTTCAGTTTAAGACTGAAAGAGTAGCCGACAGCGTCTTACGCGCATCGTGATTTTGACCAACTTCGGCTCGATTTCCCGAAACTTTGGGTATATATTCAAGTCCCAAGGACTCTAAACTAACCCCTGATGGCCTTGGTCTGCAGAGAAATGAACACAACAAATTTTTTTGAACGTTTACTTCCGAAATTCTGGGCCGAAATATAGCCCCACTTCACTTAAAGACTGAAATAGTAGCCGATACCGCCTTAGACGCATCGTGATTTTGACTAACTTCCGCTTGAGTTGCCAGAACTTAAGGGATATTTTCCAGTCCCGTGGACTCTAAACTAACTCATGATGGCCTTGGTTTTCAGTTAAATTGAGAGAGCAAAACTTTTTGAACGCTCACTTTCGAGCTTCTGGGCCGAAATATACAGCCACGTCACTTTAAGACTAAAAGAGTAGCCGAGACTGCTTTACGCGCATCGTGATTTTGACAAACTTCGGCTCGATTTCCCGGAACTTGGGGGATATTTTGATATCCCGGACACTGTAAACAATCTGCTGATGTGGCTTGGTTTGCGGTGAAATGGAAACAGCAAAACTTTTTGAACTTTCACTTTCTAGCTTCTGCGCCGAAATATAGCCCCAGTTCACTTTAAGAATGAAAGAGTAGCCGAGACCGTCTTACGCGCATCGTGATTTTGAAAAAATTCGGCTGGATTTCCCCGAACTTGGGCGATATTTTCCAGTCCCGAGGAGTCTAAACTAACTTCTGATGGCCTTGGTTTGCACTGAAATGAACACAGCAAAACTTTTTGAACTTTCACTTTCTAGCTTCTCGGCCGAAATGTAGCCCCAGTTCACATTAAGAATGAAAGAGTAGCCGAGACCGCCTTACGCGCAACGTGATTTTGGGATACTTCGGCTCGATTTCGCGCAAATAGGGGGATATTCTCCAGTCCCGGGGACTCTAAACTAACTGCTGATGGCCTTGGTTTGCAGTGAAATGGACACAGCACATTTTTTTGAACGCTCACTTTCGAGCTTCTCGGCCGAAATATAGCCCTACCTCACTTTAAGACTGAAAGAGTAGCCGAGACCGCCTTACGCGCATGGTGATTTTGGGATACTTCGGCTCGATTTCCCGCAAATAGGGGGATATTTTCCAGTGCCGGGGTCTCTAAACTAACTCCTGATGGCCTTGGTTTCCAGTGAAATGGACACAGGAACACTTTTTAAACGCGCACTTTCGAGCTTGCTGGCCGAAATATAGCCCGACTTCTTTTCAAGACTGAAAGAGTAGGTGGGAGCGCCTTACGCGAATTGTGATTGTGAGGATCTTCGGCTCGATCTGGCGAAACTTGAGAGATATTTTCCAGTCCCAAAGTCTCTAAACTCACTTCTGATTGTCTGAGATGTGAGTGAAATAGAGACAAAAATTTTTGAACCCTTACTTTCGAGCTTCTGGAGTTAAATCTAAGCCCACTTTACCTTAAGACTGAAAGAGTACCCGAGACCCCCCTAACCGCATCGTGATTTTGACTAGCTTCCTGTGGATTTCCGGTAACTTGGGGGATATTTCTAGTCCCTTGGACGCTAAACTATGTCGTGATGGCCTTGTTTTGCAGTGAAATGGACACAGCAAAACTTTTTAAACACTCAGTTTCGAGCTTCTGGGCCGAAATATAGCCCCACTTCACTTTAAGACTTAAAGAGTACCCGAGACCGCCGTACGCGCGTCCTGATTTTGACCAACTTCGGTTAAATTTCCCGGAACTTGGGGCATATTTTCCAGTCCCGGGGACTCTAAACTGACCCCCGACGTCCTTGGTCTGCTCTAAAATGGACACAGCAAAACTTCTTGAACGCTCATTTTTGAGCTTCTGGCTAAATATAGCTACACTTCACTTTAAGAGTGAAAGAGTAGCCGAGACCGCCTTACGCCCATCGTAATTTTGACCAACTTTGGCTCGATTTCCCGGAACTTCGGGGATATTTTCCAGTCCCGCGAACTCTAAAGTAACTCGTGATGGCCTTGCTCTGGAGTGAAATGGACACAGCGCAACTTCTTGAACGCTCACTTTCCAGCTTGTGGGCGGAAATATTGCCCCAGTTCACTTTAAGAATGAAAGAGTAACCGGGACCGCTTTACGCGCATCGTGATTTTCACCAATTTTGGCTCAATTTCCCGGGAAATGGGGGATATTTTCCGGTACCGGGGACTCCACACTACCTCTTGATTGCCTTGGTTTGCAATGAAATGGACACAGCACAACTTTTTGAACGCTCACTTTTGAGCTTCTGGGCCGAAGCATAGCCCTACTTCACTTTAAGACTGAAAGACTAGCCGAGACCGCCTTACGCGCATCGTGATTTTTCGCTACTTCGCTCGATTTCCCGGAACTTGGGAGATAATTCCCAGTCCCGGGCACTCTAAACTAATTCCTGATCGCCTTGGTTTTCGGTGAAATGCACACAGCGAAACTCTGTGAACGTTCACTTTCGAGCTTCTGGGCCGAAATATAGCCCCACTTCACTTTAAGAATGAAAGAGTAGCCGAGACCGCCTTTCGCGCATGGTAATTTTGTCGAACTTCGGCTTGATTTCCTGGGACTTGGGGGATATTTTCCAGTCCCGCAAGCTCTAAACTAACTCCTGAACGCCTTGGTTTTTAGTGAAATGGACACAGGTAAAAGGGGCGCACGCTAGGTTTCCAGGTTCTAGGCCGAAATATAGCCCCACTTTATTTTAAGACTGAAAGTGTACACGAAACCGCCTTAAGCGCATCGAAATTTTTAGCCACTATGGCTCGATCTGCCAAAACTTGGGGCATATTTTCCAGTCCCGGGGACTCTACCCTAACACTTGATGGCCTTAGTTTTCAGTAAAATGGTCACAGGTAACAGGAGCGCACGCTCGGTGTCGAGCTTCTAGAACGAAATGTAGCCCCAGTTCATTTTAAGACTGAAAGAGTAAACGAAACTGCCGTAGGCTTATCGTAATTTTAAGAAAGTATGGCTGAATTTGCCGAAACTTGGAGGATAGCTTCCAGTCTCGAGGATTCTAAACTATCTCCTGATGGACTTAGTTCTTAGTGAAATGGACACAAGTAAAAGGAGAGCACGCTCGGTGTCGAGCTTGTAGAACCGAAATATAGCCCCACTTCATTTTCGGAGTAAACGAGTAGCCGAGACCGCCTTACGCGCATGGTGATTTTGAGCATCTTTGGCTCGATTTGCCGGAACTCGGGGAATATTTTCCAGTCCCGAAGACTCTATGCTAACTCCTGATGAACTTAGTTTTCAGTGATATGTACACAGGCAAAAGGAGCGCACGCTCGGTGTTGAGCTTGTCGGCCGAAATATAGCCCCACTTCATTTTAAGACTGAAAGAGTAGCCGAGACCGCTTTACGCGCATCGTGATTTTGAGCAACTCTGGCTCGATCTGCCAGAATTTGGGAAATATTTTCCAGTCCCAAGGACTCTAAACTAACTCCTGATGGCCTAAGACGTCAGTGAAATGGACACAGGTAAAATAAGCGCACGCCCGATCTCGAGCTTCTAGGTCGAAATATCGCCCCCATTGGTTTTCAGTGAAATGCACACAGCCAAACTGTTTCAACGTTCACTTTCGAGCTTCTGGGCCGAAATATAGCCCCACTTCACTTTAAGACTGAAAGAGTAGCCGAGACCGCCTTACGCGCATCGTGATTTTGGGCCACTTTTGCTCGATTTCCCGGAAGTTGGCGAATAATTTAAAGTCCCGGGGACCCTAAACTAACTCCCGATGACCTTGGTTTACAGTTTAATGAACACAGCAAAACATTCTGAACGCTCAACTTCGAGCTTCAGGGCCGAAATATAGCCCTACTTAAATTTAAGACTGAAAGAATAGCCGAGAGCCCGTTACGCGCATCGTAATTTTCATCAACTTCGGCGCCTTTTCCTGCTACTTGGAGAATATTTTCCAGTCCCGGGGTCTCTAAACTAACTCCTGATGGCCTTGGTTTGCAGTGAAATGGACACAGCAAAGCTTTTTGAACGCTCACTTTCGAGCTTGTGGGCCTAAATATAGCCACACTTCACTTTAAGACTGAAACAGTAGCCGAGACCGCGTTACGCGCATCGTGATTTTGATCAGCTTCTGCTCGCTTTCCTCGAACTTGGGGGATATTTCCCAGTCCCGGGGACTCTAAACTAACTCCTGATGGCCATGCTTTGCAGTGAAATTCACACAGGACAAGTTTTTGAACGCACACTTTCGAGCTTGTAGGCCGAAATATAGTCCCACATCATTTACGACTTAAAGAGTAGCCGAGACCGGCGTGCGCGCATCGTGAGTTTGACCAACTTCGGGTCGATATTCCGGTACTTGGGGGATATTTTCCAGTCCCAGGGACTCTAAACTAACTCTTGATGGCCTTGGTTTCCAGTGAAATGGAGACAGCAAAACGTTTTGAACGCTCACTTTCAAGCTTCTGGGCCGAATTATAGCCCACTTTACTTTAATACTGAAAAAGTAGCCGAGACCGCCTTACGCGCATCGTGATTTTTAAAAACTTCGGGTTGATTTCCCTGAACTTGGGGGATATTTTCTAGTCCCTTGGACGCTAAACTAGGTGCGGATGGCCTTGTTTTGCAGTGAAATGGACACAGCAAAGCTTTTTCAGCTTTTAGGCCGAAATATAGTCCCTCATCACCACGACTTAAAGAGTAGCCGAGACCACCTTACGCGCATCGTGATTTTTGCAAACTTCGGGTTGATTTCCCGGAACCTGGGGGATATTTTCCAGTCCCGGGGACTCTCAACTAACTCCTGCTTGTCTTGGTTTGCAGTGTAATGGACACAGCGAAAGTTTTTGAACCCTCACTCTCGAGCTTCTGGGCCGAAATAAATCCCCATTTTACTTTATGACTGAAAGAGTAGGCGAAACCGTCTTGAGCGAATCGTGATTTTGACCAAGTTCGCGTTTATTTCCCGAGACTTGGGGGATATATTCCTGTCAAAGGGACTCTAAAGTAACTCCTGATGGCCTTGGTTTTCAGTGAAATGGACAGAGCACAACTTTGGAGCTTCTGGGCAGAAATATAGCCACACTTTACTTTAAGACTGAAAGAGTAGATGAGACCGCCTTACGCGTATCGTAGTTTTGACGAACTTCGAATAGATTTCCGGGAACTCGGGGGATATTTAGCAGTCCCTTGGACGCTAAACTAAGTCCTGATGGCCTTGTTTTGAAGTAAAATGGACACAACAAAACTATTTGAACTCTCATTTTCTCGCTTGTGGGCCGAAATGTAGCCACACTTCACTTTAGGACTGACACAGTAGCCGAGACCACGTTACGCGCATCATGAATTTGATCAACTTCGGCTCGATTTCTCGGGACTTGGGGGATATTCTCCAGTCCCGGGGACTCTAAACTAACTTCTGGTGGCCTTGGTTTGCACTGAAAGTGACAGAGCAAAACTTTTTAAACACTCACTTTCGAGCTTCTGGGCCGAAATATTGCCCCACTTCACTTTAAGACTGAAAGAGTAGCCGAGTCCACCCTACGCACATCGTCATTTTGACCAACTTCGGCTCGATTTACCGGAACTTGGGGGATATTTTCCAGTCCCGAGGACTCTTAAGTAGCCCCTGATGGCCTTGGTTTGCATTGAAATGGATACAGCAAAACTTTTTGAACGCTCACTTTTGAGCTTCTGGGCCGAAATATAGCCCCACTTCACTTTAAGACTGAAAGAGTAGCCGAGACCGTCTTACGTGCATCGTGATTTTGACCAACGTCTTCTCGATTTTCCGGAACTTGGGAAATACATTCCACTCCCGGCGACTCTAAACTAACTCCTGATAGCCTTGGTTTGGAGTGAAATAGACACAGTAATCCTTTTGAGCTTTGAGCTTGTGGGCCGAAATAGAGCCCCACTTCACTTTAAGACTGAAGGAGTAGCCGACACCGCCTTAAGCGCACCGTGATTTTGACCAACTTCGGCTCGATTTGCCGGAACTTGGGGGATATTTTCCAGTCCCGGGGACTCTAAACTAACTCCTGATTGTCTTGGTTTTCAGTGAAATGGACACAGCGAAACTTTTCGAACGCTCACTCTTGAACTTGTGGACCGAAATATAGCCCCACTTTACTTTAAGACTGAAAGAGTAGCCGAGACCGTCTTGCGCAAATCGTGATTTTGACCAACTTCGGGTCGGTTTCCCGGAACTTGGGGAATATTCCATTTCCGCGGGCTCTAAACTAACTCCTGATGGCCTTGATTTTCAGTGAAATGGACAAAGGAAACCTTTTTGAACACTCTCTTTGTAGCGTCTGGGCCGAAATTGAATCCCACTTCACTTTCAGACTGAAATAGTAGCTGACACCGCCTCACGCGCATCGTGAGTTAGACCAAGCTCAGCTCGATTTCACGCAACTTTTGGGATATTTTCCAGTCCGGGGGACTCTAAACTAACTCCGGATGGCCTTGGTTTCCACTGAAATGGACACAGCACAACTTTTTGCACGCTCACTTTCGAGCTCTTGGGCGGAAATATCGTTCAAGTTCACTTTAAAAATGAAAGAGTAACCGGGACCGGCTTTCCCGCATCGTGATTTTGACCAACTTTGGCTCGATTTCCCGGGAAATGGGGGATATTTTCCGGTACCGGGGACTCTAAACTAACTCCTGATTGCCTTGGTTTGCAGTGAAATGGACACAGCACAACTTTTTGAACGCTCACTTTTGAGCTTCTGGGCCGAAGCATAGCCCTACTTCACTTTAAGACTGAAAGACTAGCCGAGACCACCTTACGCGCATCGTGATTTTGGGCTACTTCGACTCGATTTCCCGGAACTTGGGAGCTAATTCCCAGTCCCGGGCACTCTAAACTAATTCCTGATTGCCTAGGTTTTCAGTGAAATGCACACAGCCAAACTTTTTGAACGCTCACTTTGGAGCTTCTGGCCCGAAATATAGCCGCACTTCACTTAAAGACTGAAAGAGTAGACGAGACCGCCTTACGCGCATCGTGATTTTGAGCAACTTTGGCTCGATCTGCCAGAATTTGGGAAATATTTTCCAGTCCCAAGGACTCTAAACTAACTCCTGATGGCCTAAGATGTCAGTGAAATAGACACAGGTAAAATTAGCGCACGCCCGGTCTCGAGCTTCTAGGTCGAAATATAGCCCCCCTTAATTTTAAGACTGAAAGAGTAGCCGAGACCGCCTTACGCGCATCGTGATTTTGGGCCACTTTTGCTCGATTTCCCGGAAGTTGGCGAATAATTTAAAGTCCCGGGGACTCTAGACTAACTCCCGATGACCTTGGTTTGCAGTTTAATGAACACAGCAAAACATTCTGAACGCTCACCTTCGAGCTTCAGGGCCGAAATATAGCCCTACTTAAATTTAAGACTGAAAGAATAGCCGAGAGCCCGTTACGCGCATCGTAATTTTCATCAACTTCGGCGCCATTTCCTGGAACTTGGAAAATATTTTCCAGTCCCGGGGACTCTAAACTAGCTCCTGATGGCCTTGGTTTGCAGTGAAATGGACACAGCAAAACTTTTTGAACGCTCACTTTCGAGCTTGTGGGCCTAAATATAGCCACACTTCACTTTAAGACTGAAACAGTAGCCGAGAGCGCGTTACGCGCATCGTGATTTTGATCAACTTCTGCTCGCTTTCCCGGAACTTGGAGAATATTTTCCAGTCCCGGGGACTCTAAACTAACTCCTGATGGCCTTCGTTTGCAGTGAAATTTACACAGCACAAGTTTTTGAACGCACACTTTCGAGCTTCTAGGCCGAAATATAGTCCCATATCACTTACGACTTAAAGAGTAGCCGAGACCGGCGTGCGCGCATCGTGAGTTTGACCAACTTCGGGTCGATATTCCGGAACTTCGGGGATATTTTCCAGTTCCAGGGACTCTAAACTAACTCTTGATGGCCTTGGTTTGCAGTGCAATGGAGACAGCAAAACTTTTTGAACGCTCACCTTCAAGCTTCTGGGCCGAAATATAGCCCCACTTCACTTTAAGACTGAAAGAGTAGCCGAGACCGTCTTACGCGCATCGTGATTTTGACAAACTTCGGCTCGATTTACCGGAACTTGGGGGATATTTTCCAGTCCCGAGGACTCTTAAGTAACCCCTGATGGCCTTGGTTTGCATTGAAATGGATACAGCAAAACTTTTTGAACGCTCACTTTTGAGCTTCTGGGCCGAAATATAGCCCCACTTCACTTTAAGACTGAAAGAGTAGCCGAGACTGTCTTACGCGCATCGTGATTTTGACCAACGTCTTCTCGATTTTCCGGAACTTGGGAAATACATTCCACTCCCGGCGACTCTAAACTAACTCCTGATAGCCTTGGTTTGCAGTGAAGTAGCCACAGTAATTTTTTTTGAGCTTTGAGCTTGTGGGTCGAAATAGAGCCCCACTTCACTTTAAGACTGAAGGAGTAGCCGACACCGCCTTAAGCGCACCGTGATTTTGACAAACTTCGGCTCGATTTGCCGGAACTTGGGGGATATTTTCCAGTCCCGGGGACTCTAAACTAACTCCTGATCGCCTTGCTTTGCATTGAAATGGACAGAGCAAAACTTTTTGAACGCTCACCTTCGAGCTTCCTGGGCGAAATGAAGCCCCACTTTACTTTAAGACTTAAAGAGTAACCGAGACCACCTTACTCGCATTGTGATTTTGACAAACTTCGCGTGGATCTCCCGGAACTTGCGGTACATTTTCCAGTTCCTTGGACGCTAACCTAAGTCCTGATAGCCTTTTTTTGCAGTGAAATGCACACAGCAAAACTTTTTGAACGCTCACTTTCGAGCTTCTGGACAGAAATATAGCCCCACTTCACTTTAAGACTGAAATAGTAGCCGAGACCGCTTTGGGAACATCGTGATTTTGATCAACTTCAGCTCGATTTACCGGAACTTGGGGAATCTTTTCCAGTCCCAGGGACGCTAAACGAACTCGTGATGGCCTTGTTTTTCAGTCAAAGAACACAGCAAAGTTGTTTGAACGCTCACTTTCGGGCTTCTGGGCCGAAATATAGCCCCACTTTACTTTAAGACTGAAACAGTAGCCGATATTGCATTTCGCGCATCGTGATTTTGATCAACTTCGGTTCGATTCCCCGGAACTTGGGCAATATTTCTCAGTCTCGGAGACTCTAAACTAAGCCCCGATGGCCTTGGTTTGCAGTGAAATGGACACTGCAAAACTTTTTGAACACTCACTTTCGGGCTTCTGGCCCGAAATATAGCCCCACTTCACTTTAAGACAGAAAGAGTAGCCGAGACCACTTTAGGGGCATCGTGATTTTGACCAACCTCGGCTCAATTTCCCGGACTTTGGGGCATATTTTCTTCTCCCGGGGACGCTAACCTAAGTCCTGATGGCCTTGGTTTGCAGTGAAATGAACACGGCAAAACTTTTTGAACGCTCACTTTCGAGCCTACGCAAATCGTGATTTTGACCAACTTCGGCTCGATTTCCCGGAAGTTGGGGGTTATTTTTCACTCCCGGGAACTCTAAACTAGCTCCTGATGGCTTTGGTTTGCAGTGAAATAAACACAGGAAAACTTTTTGAACGCTCACTTTCAAGCTCCTGGGCAGGAATAAAGCCTCACTTCTTTTTAAGACTAAAACAGTAAGCGAGACCGCCTAACGCGCACCGTGATTTTGACCAACTTCGGCTAAATTTCCCTGATTTTGGGGGATATTTTCCAGATCCGAAGACTCTTAAGTAACCCCTGATGGCCTTCGTTTGCTTTGAAATGGATACAGCAAAACTTTTTGAAGCTCACTTTTGAGCTTCTGGGCCGAAATATAGCCCCACTTCACTATAAGACTGAAAGACTAGCCAAGACCGTCTTGTGCGCATCGTGACTTTGACCAACGTCTTCTCGATTTTCCGGAACTTGGGAAATATATTGGAGTCCCGGGGACTCTAAACTAACTCCTGATGGCCTTGGTTTGCAGTGAACTGGACACAGCAAATATTTTACAGCGCTCACTTTGGAGCTTCTGGGCCGAAATAGAGCCCCACTTCACTTTAAGAATGAAAGAGTAGCCGAGGCCGCCTTAGGCGCATCGTGATTTTGACCAACTTCGGCTTCAGTTGCCAGAACTTAAAAGATATTTTCCAGTCCCGGGGACTCTAAACTAACTCATGATGGCCTTGGTTTTCAGTGAAATTGAGAGAGGAAAACTTTTTGAACGCTCACTTTCGAGCTTCTGGACCGAAATATAGCCCTACTTCACTTTAAGACTCAAAGAGTAGCCGAGACCGCCTTACGCGAATCGTTATTTTGACCAACTTCGTCTCGATTTCGCGAAACTTGGGGGATATTTTCCAGTTGCGGGCACTGTAAACTATTTTCTGAGGGCCTTCCTTTGCAGTGAAATGGGCACAGCATAACTTTTTGAACGCTCACTTTCGAGCTTCTGGGCCGAAATATACAGCCACGTCCCTTTAAGACTCAAAGAGTAGCCGAGCCTGTTGAACGCGCATCGTGATTTTGACAAACTTCGGCTCGATTTCCCGGAACTCTGGGGATATTTTGATGTCCCGGAGACTGTAAACTATGTCCTGATGCGGCTTGGTTCGCCGTGAAATGGACACAGCAAAACTATATGAACTTTCACTTTCGAGCTTCTGGGCCGAAATATAGCCCGAGTTCACTTTAAGAATGAAAGAATAGCCGACACCCCCTTACGCGCATCGTGATTTTGACCAACTTTGGCTCGATTTCCCGCGAAATGGGGAATATTTTCCGGTACCGGGAACTCTAAAGTAACTCCTCATTGCCTTGGTTTGCATTGAAATGGAGAGAGCAAAACTTTTTCAAGGCTCCCCTTCGGGCTTCTGAGCCGAAATACAGCCCCACTTCAGTTTAAGACTGAAAGAGTAGCCGACACCGTCTTACGCGCATCGTAATTTTGACAAACTTCGGCTCTATTTCTCGAACTTCGGGTATATATTCAAGTCCCAAGGACTCTAAACTAACCCCTGATGGCCTTGGTCTGCAGTGAAATGGACACAGCAAATTTTTTTCAACGCTTACTTTCGAAATTCTGGGCCGAAATATAGCCCCACTTCACTTTAAGACTGAAATAGTAGCCGAGACCGCCTTAGACGCATCGTGATTTTGACCAACTTCGGCTTGAGTTGCCAGAACTTAAGGGATATTTTCCAGTCCCGTAGACTCTAAACTAACTCATGATGGCCTTGGTTTTCAGTTAAATTGGGAGAGCAAAACGTTTTGAACGTTCACTTTCGAGCTTCTGGGCCGAAATATACAGCCACGTCATTTTAAGACTAAAAGAGTAGCCGAGACTGCTTTACGCGCATCGTGATTTTGACAAACTTCGGCTCGATTTCCCGGGACTTGGGGGATATTTTGATGTCCCGGACACTGTAAACAATCTGCTGATGTGGCTTGGTTTGCGGTGAAATGGACAGCAAAACTTTTTGAACTTTCACTTTCTCGCTTCGGGGCCGAAATATAGCCCCAGTTGACTTGAAGAATGAAAGAGTTGCCGAGACCACCTTACGCGCATCGTGATTTTGACAAAATTGGGCTCGATTTCCCCGAACTTGGGCGACATTTTCCAGTCCCGAGGAGTCTAAACTATCCCCTGATGGCCTTGGTTTGCAGTGAAATGAACACAGTAACACTTTTTGAAGGCTTCTTTTCGAGCTTCTGGAATGAAATATAGCCCCACTTCACTTTAAGACTGAAAGAGTAGGCGAGAGCGCCTTACGCGCATCGTGATTTTGAGCAACCTCCGCTCGATTTTCTAGAATTTTGGCGATATTTTCAAGTCCCGGGGAGTCTAAACCAACTCCTAATGGCCTTGGTTTGCAGTGAAATGGACGCAGGAAAACTTTTTGAACGCTCAGTTTCGAGCTTCTGGGCCGAAATACAACCGTATTTCACTTTAAGACTGAAATAGTAGGCGAGACCGCCTTACGAGCATCGAGATTTTGAACAAGTTCAGCTCGATTTCCCGGAACTTCGGGGATATTTTCCAGTCCGGGGGACTTTAAACTAACTCCTGATGGCCTTGGTTTGCAGTTAAATGCAGAAAGCGTAACTTTTTAAAGGGTCACTTTCGAGCTTCTTGGCCGAAATATAGCCCCACTTTACTTTAAGACTGAAAGAGTAGCCGAGACCGTCTTACGCGCATCGTGATTTTGACCAACTTCCGTTCGATTTCCCGGAGCTTCGGGGATATATTCCAGTCCCGGGGACTCTAAACTAACTGCTGATGGCCTTGGTTTGCAGTGAAATGGACACAGCACATTTTTTTGAACGCTCACTTTCGAGCTTCTCGGCCGAAATATAGCCCTACTTCACTTTAAAACTGAAAGAGTAGCCGAGACCGCCTTACGCGCATCGTAATTTTGACCAACCTCGTCTCGATTTCCCGGAAGTTGGCGAATATTTTCAATTCCTTGGGAAGCTAAACTAGCTTCCGATGGCCTTAGTTTGATGTTAAATGGACACAGCAAAACTTTTTGAACGCTCACTTTCGAGCTTATGGGTCGAAATATAGCCCCACTTAACTTTAAGACTGAAAGAGTAGCCGAGACCGCCTTACGCGCATCGTGATTTTGGGATACTTCGGCTCGATTTCCCGCAAATAGGGGGATATTTTCCAGTCCCGGGGACTCTAAACTAACTCCTGATGGCCTTGGTTTCCCGTGAAATGGACACAGGAACACTTTTTGAACGTGCACTTTCGAGCTTGCTGGCCGAAATATAGCCCTACTTCTTTTTAAGACTGAAAGAGTAGGCGGGAGCGCCTTACGCGCATTGTGATTTTGAGGATCTTTGGCTCGATCTGGCGAGACTTGGGAGATATTTTCCAGTCCCAAAGTCTCTAAACTCACTCCTGATTGTCTAAGATGTGAGTGAAATAGAGACAAAAATTTTTGAACCCTTACTTTCCAGCTTCTGGAGTTAAATCTAAGCCCACTTTACCTTAAGACTGAAAGAGTAGCCGAGACCCCCTTAAGCGCATCGTGATTTTGACTAACTTCGGGTTGATTTCCCGTAACTTGGGGGATATTTCCAGTCCCTTGGACACTAAACTAAGTCGTGATGGCCTTGTTTTGCAGTGAAATGGACACAGCAAAACTTTTTAAACACTCAGTTTCGAGCTTCTGGGCCGAAATATTGCCCCACCTCACTTTAAGACTGAAAGAGTAGCCGAGACCGCCGTACGCGCGTCGTGATTTTGACCAACTTCGGTTAAATTTCCCGGAACTTGGGGCATATTTTCCAGTCCCGGGGACTCTAAACTGATCCTCGACATCCTTGGTCTGCAGTAAAATGGACACAGCAAAACTTTTTGAACGCTCACTTTCGAGCTTCTTGACAGAAATATAGCCCGACTTTACTTTAAGACTGAAACAGTAGCCGAGACCGCCTTACGTATATCGTGATTTTGAGCAACTTCTGCTCACTTTCCCGAAACTTAAAGAATATTTTCCACTCCCGGGGACTCTAAACTAACTCCTGATGGCCATGGTTTGCAGTGAAATTCACACAGCACAAGTTTTTGAACGCACACTTTCGAGCTTCTAGGCCGAAATATAGTCCCACATTACTTGCGACTTAAAGAGTAGCCGAGACCGGCGTGCGCGCATCGTGAGTTTGACTAACTTCGGGTCGATATTGCAGAACTTGGGAGATACTTTCCAGTCCCAGGGACTCTAAACTAACTCTTGATGGCCTTGGTTTGCAGTGAAATGGAGACAGCAAAACGTTTTGAACGCTCACCTTCAAGCTTCTGGGCCGAAATATAGCCCACTTTACTTTAATACTGAAAAAGTAGCCGAGACCGCCTTACGCGCATCGTGATTTTGACAAAATTCGTTTGGATTTCCCGGAACTTGGGGGATATTTTCCAGTCCCTTGGACGCTAAACTAGGTGCCGATGGCCTTGTTTTGCAGTGAAATGGACACAGCAAAGCTTTTTGAACCCTCACTTTCGAGCTTGTGGCCGAAATATAGCCATACTTCACTTTAAGACTGAAACAGTAGCCGAGACCACGTTTCGCGCATCGTGATTTTGATCAACTTCGGCTCACTTTCCCGGAACTTGCGAAATATTTTCCAGTCCCGGGGACTCTAAACTAACTCGTGCTGGTCGTGATTTGAAGTGAAACGGAAACAGAAAAAGTTTTTGGACGCATACTTTCGAGCTTCTGGACCGAAATAGAAGCCCACTTCACTTGAAGACTGAAAGAGTAGCCGAGACCGCCTTACGTGCATCGTGATTTTGAGCATTTTCGGCTCGATTTGCCGGAACTAAGGGGATATATTCCAGTTCTGAGGACTCTAAACTAATTCCTGATTGCCTTGGTTTGCAGTAAAATGGACCCAGCAAAACTTTTTGAACGCTCAATTTCGAGCTTCTGGGCCAAAATATAGCCCCCCATTACTTTAACACTGAAAGAGTAGCCGAGACCGCCTTACCCGCATCGTGATTTTGACAAACTTCGGGTTGATTTGCCGGAACTTGGGGGATATTTTCCAGTCCCGGGGACTCTCAACTAACTCCTGCTTGTCTTAATTTTCAGTGAAATGGACACAGCGAAAGTTTTTGAACGCTCCCTCTCGAGCTTCTGGGCCGAAATAGAACCCCACTTTACTTTAAGACTGAAAGAGTAGGCGAGACCGTCTTGAGCGAATCGTGATTTTGACCAATTTCGCGTTTATTTCCCGAAACTTGGGGGATATATTCCAGTCAAAGGGACTCTAAAGTAACTCCTGATGGCCTTGGCTTTCAGTGAAATGGACAGAGCACAACTTTTCAGCTTCTGGGCAGAAATATAGCCCCACTTTACTTCAAGACTGAAAGAGTAGATGAGACCGCCTTACGCGCATCGTGATTTTGACGAACTTCGAATGGATTTCCCGGAACTTGGGGGATATTTTGCAGTCCCTTGGACGCTAAACTAAGTATTGAGGGCCTTTTTTTAAAGTAAAATGGACACAATAAAACTTTTTGAACGCTCACTTTCTAGCTTGTGGGCCGAAATATAGCCACACTTCACTTTAGGACTGACACAGTAGCCGAGACCACGTTACGCGCATCATGAATTTGATCAACTTCGGCTCGATATCCCGGGAATTGGGGGATATTCTCCAGTCCCGGGGACTCTAAACTAACATCTGATGGCCTTGCTTTGCACTGAAAGTGACAGAGCAAAACTTTTTAAACACTCACTTTCGAGCTTCTGTGCCGAAATACTGCCCCACTTCACTTTGAGACTGAAAGAGTAGCCGAGTCCACCTTACGCACATGGTGATTTTGACAAACTTCGGCTCGATTTATCGGAACTTGGGGGATATTTTCCAGTCGCGAGGACTCTTAAGTAACCCCTGATGGCCTTCGTTTGCATTGAAATGGATACAGCAAAACTTTTTGAACGCTCACTTTTGAGCTTCTGGGCCGAAATATAGCCCCACTTCACTTTAAGACTGAAAGAGTAGCCGAGACTGTCTTACGCGCATCGTGATTTTAACCAGCGTCTTCTCGATTTTCCGGAACTTGGGAAATACATTCCACTCCCAGCGACTCTAAACTAACTCCTGATAGCCTTGGTTTGGAGTGAAATAGACACAGTAATTTTTTTTGAGCTTTGAGCTTGTGGGCCGAAATAGAGCCCCACTTCACTTTAAGACTGAAGGAGTAGCCGACACCGCCTTAAGCGCACCGTGATTTTCACCAACTTCGGCTCGATTTGCCGGAACTTGGGGGATATTTTCCAGTCCCGGGGACTCTAAACTAACTCCTGATTGTCTTGGTTTTCAGTGAAATGGACACAGCGAAACTTTTTGAACGCTCACTCTCGAGCTTCTGGACCGAAATATAGCCCCACTTTACTTTAAGACTGAAAGAGTGGCCGAGACCGTCTTGCGCAAATCGTGATTTTGACCAACTTCGGGTCGCTTTCCCGGAACTTGGGGGATATATTCCATTTCCCCGGGCTCTAAACTAACTCCTGATAGCCTTGGTTTTCAGTGAAATGGACAAAGGAAAGCTTTTTGAACACTCTCTTTGTAGCGTCTGGGCCGAAATAGAATCCCACTTCACTTTCAGACTGAAATAGTAGGCGAGACCGCCTCACGCGCTTCGTGAGTTAGACCAAGTTCAGCTCGTTTTCACGCAACTTTTGGGATATTTTCCAGTCCGGGGGACTCTAAACTAACTCCGGGTGGCCTTGGTTTGCACTGAAATGCGCACAGCATAACTTTTTGAACGCCCACTTTGGAGCTTCTTGGCCGAAATATAGCCCCACTTCACTTTAAGACTGAAAGAGTAGCCGAGATCGCCTTACGCCCATCGTGATTTTGACCATTTTCGGATCGATTTCTCGGAACTTGGAGGATATTTTCCAGTCCCGGGGACTCTCAACTAACTCCTGATTGCCTTGCTTTGCATTGAAATGGACAGAGCAAAACTTTTTGAACGCTCACCTTCGAGCTTGTGGGCCGAAATATAGCCACACTTTACTTTAAGACTGAAACAGTAGCCGAGACCGCATTTCGCGCAACGTGATTTTGATCAACTTCGGCTCGCTTTCCCAGAGCTTGGGGAATATTTTCCAGTCCCGGGGACCCTAAACTAACTTTTGATAGCTTTGGTTTGCAGTGAAATGCACACAGCAAAACGTTTTGAACGCTCACTTTCGAGCTTCTGGACAGAAATATAGCCCGACTTTTACTTTAAGACTGAAAGAGTAGCCGAAACCGCCTTACGTATATCGTAATTTTGACGAACTTCGAATGGATTTCCCGGAACTTGGGGTATATTTTCCAGTCCCTTGGACGCTAAGCTAAGTCCTGATGGCCTTGTTTTGAAGTGAAATGGACACAGCAAAACTTTTTAAACGCTCACTTTCTAGATTGTGGGCCGAAATATAGGCACACTTGACTTTAAGACTGAAACAGTATCCGAGACCACGTTACGCGCATCATGAATTTGATCAACTTCGGCTCCAATTCCCGGGACTTGGGGGATATTTTCCAGTCCCAGGGACTCTAAACTAACTCCTGATGGCCTTGGTTTGCATTGAAATGGACACAGCACAATTTTTTGAACGCACACTTTCGAGATTCTGGGCCGAAATATAGCCCCACTTCACTTAAGACTGAAAGAGTAGCCGAGACCGCCTCGCTCGCATCGTGACTTTGACAAACTTCGGGTCGATATTCCGGTACTTGGGGGATATTTTCCAGTCCCAGGGACTCTAAACTAACTCCTGATGGCCCTGGTTTGCAGTGAAATGGACAGAACAAAACGTTTTGAACGCTCACCTTCGAGCTTCCTGGCCGAAATAAAGCTCCCCTTTACTTTAAGACTTAAAGAGTAAGCGAGACAACCCTAGGCGCATTGTGATTTTGACAAACTTCGGGTGGATGTACCGGAACTTGGGGAACATTTTCCAGTCCCTTGGACGCTAACCTAAGTGCTGATGGCCTTGTTTTGCAGTGAAATGGACACAGCAAAACTTTTTGAACGCTCACTTTCGAGCTTGTGGGCCGAAATATAGCCACACTTTACTTTAGGACTGAAACAGTAGCCGAGACCGCATTTCGCGCAACGTGATTTTGATCAACTTCGGCTCGCTTTCCCGGAACTTGGAAAATATTTTCCAGTCCTGGGGACTCTAAACTATCTTTTGATCGCTTTGGTTTGCAGTGAAATGCACACAGCAAAACTTTTTGAACGCTCACTTTCGAGTTTCTGGACAGAAATATAGCCCCACTTCAATTTAAGACTGAAAGGGTAGCCGAGACTGCTTTGGGAACATGATGATTTTGACCAACTTCAGCTCGATTTACCGGAACGTGGGGAATATTTTCCAGTCCCAGGGACGCTAAACGAACTCGTGATGGCCTTGTTTTTCAGTCAAAGAACACAGCAAAGTTGTTTGAACGCTCACTTTCGGGCTTCTGGGCCGAAATATAGCCCCACTTCACTTTAAGACTGAAACAGTAGCCGATATCGCATTTCGCGCATCGTGATTTTGATCAACTTCGGTTCGATTCCCCGGAACTTGAGCAATATTTTTCAGTCTCGGAGACTCTAAACTAAGCCCCGATGGCCTTGGTTTGCAGTGAAATGGACACTGCAAAACTTTTTGAACACTCACTTTCGGGCTTCTGGTCCGAAATATAGCCCCACTTCACTTTAAGACAGAAAGAGTAGCCGAGACCACTTTAGGAGCATCCTGATTTTGACCAACCTCGGCTCAATTTCCCGGACTTTGGGGCATATTTTCTTCTCCCGGGGACGCTAACCTAAGTCCTGATGGCCTTGGTTTGCAGTGAAATGAACACGGAAAAACCTTTTGAACGCTCACTTTCGAGCTTACGCAAATCGTGATTTTGACCAACTTCGGCTCGATTTCCCGGAAGTTGGGGGTTATTTTCCACTCCCGGGAACTCTAAACTAGCTCCTGATGGCTTTGGTTTGCAGTGAAATAAACACAGGGAAACTTTTTGAACGCTCACTTTCAAGCTCCTGGGCAGGAATAAAGCCTCACTTCTTTTTAAGACTAAAACAGTAAGCGAGACCGCCTAACGCGCACCGTGATTTTGACCAACTTCGGCTAAATTTCCCTGATTTTTACCGGAACTTGGGGAAAAATTTCCAGTCCCGAAGACTCTTAAGTAACCCCTGATGGCCTTCGTTTGTATTGAAATGGATACAGCAAAACTTTTTGAAGCTCACTTTTGAGCTTCTGGGCCGAAATATAGCCCCACTTCACTTTAAGACTGAAAGAGTAGCCGAGGCCGCCTTAGGCGCATCGTGATTTTGACCAACTTCGGCTTGAGTTGCCAGAACTTAAAAGATACTTTCCAGTCCCGGGGACTCTAAACTAACTCATGATGGCCTGGGTTTTCAGTGAAATTGAGAGAGGAAAACTCTTTGAACGCTCACTTTCGAGCTTCTGGAACGAAATATAGCCCTACTTCACTTTAAGACTCAAAGAGTAGCCGAGACCGCCTTACGCGAATCGTTCTTTTGACCAACTTCGTCTCGATTTCGCAAAACTTGGGGGATATTTTCCAGTTGCGGGCACTGTAAAATACTTTCTGAGGGCCTTCCTTTGCAGTGAAATGGGCACAGCATAACTTTTTGAACGCTCACTTTCGAGCTTCTGGGCCGAAATATAGCCCGAGTTTACTTTAAGAATGAAAGAATAGCCGACACCCCCTTACGCGCATCGTGATTTTGACAACCTTTGGCTCGATTTCCCGCGAAATGGGGAATATTTTCCGGCACCGGCGACTCTAAAGTAACTCCTGATTGCCTTGGTTTGCATTGAAATGGAGAGAGCAAAACTTTTTTAACGCTCCACTTCGGGCTTCTGAGCCGAAATACAGCCCCACTTCAGTTTAAGACTGAAAGAGTAGCCGACACCGTCCTACGCGCATCGTGATTTTGACCAACTTCGGCTCTATTTCTCGAACTTCGGGTATATATTCAAGTCCCAAGGACTCTAAACTAACCCCTGATGGCCTTGGTCTGCAGTGAAATGGACACAGCAAATTTTTTTCAACGCTTACTTTCGAAATTCTGGGCCGAAATATAGCCCCACTTCACTTTAAGACTGAAATAGTAGCCGAGACCGCCTTAGACGCATCGTGATTTTGACCAACTTCGGCTTGAGTTGCCAGAACTTAAGGGATATTTTCCAGTCCCGTGGACTCTAAACTAACTCATGATGGCCTTGGTTTTCAGTTAAATTGAGAGAGCAAAACGTTTTGAACGCTCACTTTCGAGCTTCTGGGCCGAAATATACAGCCACGTCACTTTAAGACTAAAAGAGTAGCCGAGACTTCTTTACGCGCATCGTGATTTTGACAAACTTCGGCTCGATTTCCCGGGACTTGGGGGATATTTTGATGTCCCGGACACTGTAAACAATCTGCTGATGTGGCTTGGTTTGCGGTGAAATGGACACAGCAAAACGTTTTGAACTTTCACTTTCTAGCTTCGGGTCCGAAATATAGCCCCAGTTGACTTGAAGAATGAAAGAGTTGCCGAGACCACCTTACGCGCATCGTGATTTTGACAAAATTGGGCTCGATTTCCCCGACCTTGGGCGATATTGTCCAGTCCCGAGGAGTCTAAACTAACTCCTGATGGCCTTGGTTTGCAGTGAAATCAACACAGTAACACTTTTTGAACGCTTATTTTCGAGCTTCTGGGATGAAATATAGCCCCACTTCACTTTAAGACTGAAACAGTAGGCGAGACCGCCTTACGCACATCGTGATTTTGAGCAACTTCCGCTCGATTTTCTAGAATTTTGGCGATATTTTCAAGTCCCGGAGAGTCTAAACTAACTCCTAATGGCCTTTGTTTTCAGTGAAATGGACGCAGGAAAACTTTTTGAACGCTCAGTTTCGAGCTTCTGGGCCAAAATACAACCGTATTTCACTTTAAGACTAAAATAGTAGGCGAGACCGCCTTACGAGCATCGTGATTTTGAACAAGTTCAGCTCGATTTCCCGGAACTTCGGGGATATTTTCCAGTCCGGGGGACTTTAAACTAACTCCTGATGGCCTTGGTTTGCAGTTAAATGCAGAAAGCGTAACTTTTTAAAGGGTCACTTTCGAGCTTCTTGGCCGAAATATAGCCCCACTTTACTTTAAGACTGAAAGAGTAGCCGAGACCGTCTTACGCGCATCGTGATTTTGACCAACTTCCGTTCGATTTCCCGGAGCTTCGGGGATATATTCCAGTCCCGGGGACTCTAAACTAACTGCTGATGGCCTTGGTTTGCAGTGAAATGGACACAGCACATTTTTTTGAACGCTCACTTTCGAGCTTCTCGGCCGAAATATAGCCCTACTTCACTTTAAAACTGAAAGAGTAGCCGAGACCGCCTTACGCTCATGGTGATTTTGACCAACTTCCGTTCGATTTCCTGGAACTTCGGGGAAATATTCCAGTCCCGGGGACTCTAAACTAACTGCTGATGGCCTTAGTTTGCAGTTAACTGGACACAGCACATTTTTTTGAACGCTCACTTTCGAGCTTATGGGTCGAAATATAGCCCCACTTAACTTTAAGACTGAAAGAGTAGCCGAGACCGCCTTACGCGCATCGTGATTTTGGGATACTTCGGCTCGATTTCCCGCAAATAGGGGGATATTTTCCAGTCCCGGGGACTCTAAACTAACTCCTGATTGCCTTGGTTTCCAGTGAAATGGACACAGGAACACTTTTTGAACGCTCACTTTCGAGCTTGCTGGCCGAAATATAGCCCTACTTCTTTTTAAGACTGAAAGGGTAACTGGGAGCGCCTTACGCGCATTGTGATTTTGAGGATCTTCGGCTCGATCTGGCGAGACTTGGGAGATATTTTTCAGTCCCAAAGTCTATAAACTCACTCCTGATTGTCTAAGATGTGAGTGAAATAGAGACAAAAATTTTTGAACCCTTACTTTCGAGCTTCTGGAGTTAAATCTAAGCCCACTTTACCTTAAGACTGAAAGAGTGGCCGAGACCCCCTTAACCGCATCGTGATTTTGACTAACTTCGGGTGGATTTCCCATAACTTGGGGGATATTTCCAGTCCCTTGGACGCTAAACTAAGTCGTGATGGCCTTGTTTTGCAGTGAAATGGACACAGCAAAACTTTTGAAACACTCAGTTTCGAACTTCTGGGCCGAAATATTGCCCCACCTCACTTTAAGATTGAAAGAGTTAGCGAGACCGCCGTACGCGCGTCCTGATTTTGACCAACTTCGGTTAAATTTCCCGGAACTTGGGGCATATTTTCCAGTCGCGGGGACTCTAAACTGACCCCCGACGTCCTTGGTCTGCAGTAAAATGGACACAGCAAAACTTTTTGAACGCTCACTTTCGAGCTTCTGGACCGAAATATAGCTCCACTTCACTTTAAGAGTGAAAGAGTAGCCGAGACCGCCTTACGCCCATCCTAATTTTGACCAACTTCGCCTCGATTTCCCGGAACTTGGGGAATATTTTCCAGTCCCGCGGACTCTAAAGTAACTCCTGATGGCCTTGCTCTGGAGTGAAATGGACACAGCACAACTTTTTGAACGCTCACTTTCCAGCTTGTGGGCGGAAATATTGCCCCAGTTCACTTTAAGAATGAAAGAGTAACGGGGACCGCCTTACGCGCATCGTGATTTTGACCAACTTTGGCTCGATTTTCCGGGAAATGGGGGATATTTTCCGGTACCGGGGACTCTAAACTAACTCCTAATTGCCTTGGTTTGCAGTGAAATGGACACAGCACAACTTTTTGAACGCTCACGTTTGAGCTTCTGGGCCGAAGCATAGCCCTACTTCACTTTAAGACTGAAAGACTAGCGGAGACCGCCTTACGCGCATCGTGATTTTGGGCTACTTCGGCTCGATTTCCCGGAACTTGGGAGATAATTCCCAGTCCCGAGCACTCTAAACTAATTCCTGATGCCCTTGGTTTTCAGTGAAATGGACACAGCCAAACTCTTTGAACGTTCACTTTGGAGCTTCTGGGCCGAAATATAGCCCCACTTCTCTTTAAGACTGAAAGAGTAGCCGGGATCGCCTTACGCGCATCGTGATTTTGAGCGACTTTGGCTCGATCTGCCAGAATTTGGGAAATATTTTCCAGTCCCAAGGACTCTAAACTAACTCCTTATCGTCTAAGATGTCAGTGAAATGGACACAGGTAAAATTAGCGCACGCCCGGTCTCGACCTTCTAGGTCGAAATATAGCGCCCCTTAATTTTAAGACTGAAAGAGTAGCCGAGACCGCCTTACGCGGATCGTGATTATGGGCCACTTTTGCTCGATTTCCCGGAAGTTGGCGAATAATTTGAAGTCCCGGGGACGCTAAACTAACTCCCGATGACCTTGGTTTGCAGTTTAATGAACACAGCAAAACATTCTGAACGCTCACCTTCGAGCTTCAGGGTCGAAATATAGCCCTACTTAAATTTAAGACTGAAAGAATAGCCGAGAGCCCGTTACGCGCATCGTAATTTTCATCAACTTCGGCGCCATTTCCTGGGATTTGGAGAATATTCTCCAGTCCCGGGGACTTTAAACTAACTGCTGATGGCCTTGGTTTGCAGTGAAATGGACACAGCAAAACTTTTTGAACGCTCACTCTCGAGCTTGGGGGCCGAAATATATCCACACTTCATTTTAGGACTGACACAGTAGCCGAGACCACGTTACGCGCGTCATGAATTTGATCAACTTCGGCTCGATTTCCCGGGACTTGGGGGATATTCTCCAGTTTCGGGGACTCTAAACTAACTTCTGATGGCCTTGGTTTGCACTGAAAGTGACAGAGCAAAACTTTTGAAACACTCACTTTCGAGCTTCTGGGCCGAAATATTGCCCCACTTCACTTTAAGACTGAAAGAGTAGCCGAGACCACCTTACGCACATCGTGATTTTGACCAACTTCGGCTCGATTTACCGAAACTTGGGGGATATTTTCTAGTCCCGAGGACTCTTAAGTAACCCCTGATGGCCTTGGTTTGCATTGAAATGGATAAAGCAAAACTTTTTGAACGCTCACTTTTGAGCTTCTGGGCCGAAATATAGCCCCACTTCACTTTAAGACTGAAAGAGGAGCCGACAAGGTCTTACGCGCATCGTGATTTTGCCCAACGTCTTCTCGATTTTCCGGAACTTGGGAAATACATTCCACTCCCGGGGACTCTAAACTAACTCCTGATAGCCTTGGTTTGCAGTGAAACAGACACAGTAATTTTTTTTGAGCTGTGAGCTTGTGGGCCGAAATAGAGCCCCACTTCACTTTAAGACTGAAGGAGTAGCCGACACCGCCTTAAGCCCACCGTGATTTTCACCAACTTCGGCTCGATTTGCCGGAACTTGGGGGATATTTTCCAGTCCCGGGGACTCTAACCTAACTCCTGATTGTCTTGGTTTTCAGTGAAATGGACACAGCGAAACTTTTTGAACGCTCAATCTCGAGCTTCTGGACCGAAATATAGCCCCACTTTACTTTAAGACTGAAATAGTAGCCAAGACCGTCTTGCGCAAATCGTGATTTTGACCAACTTCGGGTCGGTTTCCCGGAACTTGGGGGATATATTCCATTTCCGCGGGCTCTAAACTAACTCCTGATTGCCTTGGTTTTCAGTGAAATGGACAAAGGAAAGCTTTTTGAACACTCTCTTTGTAGCTTCTGGGCCGAAATAGAATCCCACTTCACTTTCAGACTGAAATAGTAGCCGAGACCGCCTCACGCGCATCGTGAGTTAGACCAAGTTCAGCTCGATTTCACGCAACTTTTGGGATATTTTCCAGTCCGGGGGACTCTAAACTAACTCCGGATGGCCTTGGTTTGCACTGAAATGTGCACAGCATAACTTTTTGAACGCCCACTTTGGAGCTTGTGGGCCGAAATATAACCCCACTTCACTTTAAGACTGAAAGAGTAGCCGAGATCGCCTTACGCGCATCGTTATTTTGACCATTTTCGGATCGATTTCTCGGAACTTGGGGGATATTTTCCAGTCCCGGGGACTCTAAACTAACTCCTGATTGCCTTGCTTCTCATTGAAATGGACAGAGCAAAACTTTTTGAACGCTCACTTTCGAGCTTGTGGGCCGAAATATAGCAACACTTTACTTTAAGACTGAAACAGTAGCCGAGACCGCATTTCGCGCATCGTGATTTTGATCAACTTCGGCTCGCTTTCCCGGAACCTGGGGAATATTTTCCAGTCTCGGGGACCCTGAACTAACTTTTGATAGCTTTGGTTTGCAGTGAAATGGACACAGCAAAACTTTTTGAACGCTCACTTTCGAGCTTCTGGACAGAAATATAGCCCGACTTTACTTAAAGACTGAAAGAGTAGCCGAAACCGCCTTACGTATATCGTAATTTTGACGAACTTCGAATGGATTTCCCGGAACTTGAGGTATATTTTCCAGTCCCTTGGACGCTAAACTAAGTCCTGATGGCCTTGTTTTGAAGTGAAATGGACACAGCAAAACTTTTTGAACGCTCACTTTCTAGCTTTTGGGCCGAAATATAGGCACACTTGACTTTAAGACTGAAACAGTAGCCGAGACCACGTTACGCGCATCATGAATTTGATCAACGTCAGCTCCAATTCCCGGGACTTGGGGGATATTTTCCACTCCCGGGGACTCTAAACTAACTCCTGATGGCCTTGGTTTGCATTGAAATGGACACAGCACAATTTTTTGAACGCACACTTTCGAGATTCTGGGCCGAAATATAGCCCCACTTCACTTAAGACTGAAAGAGTAGCCGAGACCGCCTTGCTCCCATCGTGAGTTTGACTAACGTCGGGTCGATATTCCGGAATTGGGGGATATTTTGCAGTCCCAGGAACTCTAAACTAACTCCTGATGGCCTTGGTTTGCAGTGAAATGGACAGAGCAACACTTTTTGAACGCTCACCTTTGAGCTTCCTGGCCGAAATAAAGCCCCACTTTACTTTAAGACTTAAAGAGTAACCGAGACCACCTTACGCGCATTGTGATTTTGACAAACTTCGGGTGGCTCTCCCGGAACTTGGGGAACATTTTCCAGTCCCTTGGACGCTAACCCAAGTCCTGATGGCCTTGCTTTCCAGTGAAATGGACACAGCAAAACTTTTTGAACGCTCACTTTCGAGCTTGTGGGCCGAAATATAGCCCGGGTTCACTTTAAATATGAAAGAATAGCCGAGACTGCCTTACGCGCATCGTGATTTTGACCAACTTTGGCTCGATTTCCCGGGAAATGGGGAATATTTTCCGGTACCGGGGACTCTAAAGTAACTCCTGATTGCCTTGTTTTGCATTGAAATGGAGAGAGCAAAACTTTTTCAACGCTCCCCTTCGGGCTTCTGAGCCGAAATATAGCCCCACTTCAGTTTAAGACTGAAAGAGTAGCTGACACCGTCTTACGCGCATCGTGATTTTGACCAACTTCGGCTCGATTTCCCGAAACTTCGGGGATATATTCCAGTCCCAAGGACTCTAAACTACCCCCTGATGGCCTTGGTCTGCAGTGAAATGGACACAACAAATTTTTTTTTGAATGCTTACTTTCGAAATTCTGGGCCGAAATATAGCCCCACTTCACTTTAAGACTGAAATAGTAGCCAGGACCGCCTTAGACGCATCGTGATTTTGACCAACTTCGGCTCGAGTTGCCAGAACTTAAGGGATATTTTCCAGTCCCGTGGACTCTAAACTAACTCATGATGGCCTTGGTTTTCAGTTAAATTGAGAGAGCAAAACTTTTTGAACGCTCACTTTCGAGCTTCTGGGCCGAAATATACAGCCACGTCACTTTAAGACTAAAAGAGTAGCCGAGACTGCTTTACGCGCATCGTGATTTTGACAAACTTCGGCTCGATTTCCCGGGACTTGGGGGATATTTTGATGTCCCGGACACTGTAAACAATCTGCTGATGTGGCTTGGTTTGCCGTGAAATGGACACAGCAAACCTTTTTGAACTTTCACTTTCTAGCTTCTGGGCCGAAATATAGCCCCAGTTCACTTTAAGAATGAAAGAGTAGCCGAGACCGCCTTACGCGCATCGTGATTTTGACAAAATTCGGTTCGATTTCCTCGAACTTGGGCGATATTGTCCAGTCCCGAGGAGTCTAAACTAACTCCTGATTGCCTTGGTTTGCAGTGAAATGAACACAATAACACTTTTTGAAGGCTTATTTTCGAGCTTCTGGGATGAAATATAGCCCCACTTCACTTTAAGACTGAAAGAGTAGCGGAGACCGCCTTACGCGCATCGTTATTTTGAGCAACTTCAGCTCGATTTCCCGGAACTTGAGGGATATTTTCCAGTCCCGGGGACTCTAAACTAACTGCGGATGACCTTGGTTTGCAGTGAAATGGACACAGCACATTTTTTTGAACGCTCACTTTCGAGCTTCTCGGCCGAAATATAGCCCTACTTCACTTTAAGACTGAAAGAGTAGCCGAGACCGCCTTACGTGCATCGTAATTTTGACCAACTTCGGCTCGATTTCCCGGAAGTTGGCGAATATTTCGAATTCCCGGGCAAGCTAGCCTAACTTCCGATGGCCTTAGTTTGCAGTTAACTGGACACAGCAAAACTTTTTGAACGCTCACTTTCGAGCTTATGGGTCGAAATATAGCCCCACTTAACTTTAAGACTCACAGAGTAGCCGAGACCGCCTTACGCGCATCGTGATTTTGGGATACTTCGGCTCGATTTCCCGCAAATAGGGGGATATTTTCCAGTCCCGGAGACTCTAAACTAACTCCTCATAGCCTTGATTTCCAGTGAAATGGACACAGGAACACTTTTTGAACGCGCACTTTCGAGCTTGCTGGCCGAAATATAGCCCTACTTCTTTTTAAGACTGAAAGAGTAGGTGGGAGAGCCTTACGCGCATTGTGATTTTGAGGATCTTCGGCTCGATCTGGCAAAACTTGGGAGATATTTTCAAGTCCCAAAGTCTCTAAACTCACTCCTGATTGTCTAAGATGTGAGTGAAATAGAGACAAAAATTTTTGAACCCTTACTTTCGAGCTTCTGGAGTTAAATCTAAGCCCACTTTACCTTAAGACTGAAAGAGTAGCCGAGACCCCATTAAGCGCATCGTGATTTTGACTAACTTCGGGTGGATTTCCCGTAACTTGGGGGATATTTCCAGTCCCTTGGACGCTAAACTAAGTCGTGATGGCCTTGGTTTGCAGTGAAATGGACACAGCAAAACTTTTGAAACACTCAGTTTCGAACTTCTGGGCCGAAATATTGCCCCACTTCACTTTAAGACTGAAAGAGTAGCCGAGACCGCCGTACGCGCGTCCTGATTTTGACCAACTTCGGTTAAATTTCCCGGAACTTTGGGGATATTTTCCAGCCCCGGGGACTCTAAACTGACCCCCGACGTCCTTGGTCTGCAGTAAAATGGACACAGGAAAACTTTTTGAACGCTCACTTTTGAGCTTCTGGGCCGAAATATAGCTCCACTTCACTTTAAGAGTGAAAGAGTAGCCGAGACCGCCTTACGCCCATCCTAATTTTGACCAACTTCGGCTCGATTTCCCGCAACTTGGAGGATATTTTCCAGTCCCCCGGACTCTAAAGTAACTCCTGATGGCCTTGCTCTGGAGTGAAATGGACACAGCACAACGCCTTACGCGCATCGTGCTTTTGACCAACTTTGGCTCCATTTCCCGGGAAATGGGGGATATTTTCCGGGACCGGGGACTCTAAACTAACTCCTGATTGCCTTGGTTTGCAGTGAAATGGACACAGCAAAACTTTTTGAACGCTTACGTTTGAGCTTCTGGGCCGAAGCATAGCCCTACTTCACTTTAAGACTGAAAGAGTAGCCGAGACCGCCTTACGCGCATCGTGATTTTGGGCTACTTCGGCTCCATTTCCGGGAACTTGGGAGATAATTCCCAGTCCCGGGCACTCTAAACTAATTCTTGATGGCCTTGGTTTTCAGTGAAATGGACACAGCCAAACTCTTTGAACGTTCACTTTCGAGCTTCTGGGCCGAAATATAGCCCCACTTCACTTTAAGACTGAAAGAGTAGCCGGGACCGCCTTACGCGCATGGTTATTTTGTCGAACTTCGGCTTGATTTCCTGGGACTTGGGGGATATTTTCCAGTCCCGCAAGCTCTAAACTAACTCCTGAATGCCTTGGTTTTTAGTGAAATGGACACAGGTAAAAGGGGCGCACGCTAGGTTTCCAGGTTGTAGGCCGAAATATAGCCCCACTTTATTTTAAGACTGAAAGTGTACACGAAACCGCCTTAAGCGCATCGAAATTTTTAGCCACTATGGCTCGATCTGCCAAAACTTGGGGGATATTTTCCAGTCCCGGGGACTCTACCCTAACTCTTGATGGTCTTAGTTTTCAGTCAAATGGTCACAGGTAACAGGAGCGCACGCTCGGTGTCGAGCTTCTAGGCCGAAATGTAGCCCCAGTTCATTTTAAGACTGAAAGAGTAAACGACACTGCTGTACGCTTATCGTAATTTTAAGAAAGTATGGCTCAATTTCCCGAGACTTGGAGGATAGCTTCCAGTCTCGAGGATTCTAAACTATCTCCTGATGGACTTAGTTCTTAGTGAAATGGACACAGGTAAAAGGAGAGCACGCTCGGTGTCGAGCTTGTAGAACCGAAATATAGCCCCACTTCATTTTCGGAGTAAACGAGTAGCCGAGACCGTCTTACGCGCATCGTGATTTTGAGCATCTTTGGCTCGATTTGCCGGAATTCGGGGAATATTTTCCAGTCCCGAGAACTCTATGCTAACCCCTGCTGAACTTAGTTTTCAGTGATATGTACACAGGCAAAAGGAGCGCACGCTCGGTGTTGAGCTTGTCGGCCGAAATATAGCCCCACTTCATTTTAAGACTGAAAGAGTAGCCGAGACCGCCTTACGCGCATCGTGATTTTGAGCAACTTTGGCTCGATCTGCCAGAATTTGGGAAATATTTTCCAGTCCCAAGGACTCTAAACTAACTCCTGATGGCCTAAGATGTCAGTGAAATGGACACAGGTAAAATTAGCGCACGCCCGGTCTCGAGCTTGTAGGTCGAAACATAGCCCCCCTTTAATTTTAAGACTGAAAGGGTAGCCGAGACCGCCTTACGCGCATCGTGATTTTGGGCCACTTTTGCTCGATTTCCCGGAAGTTGGCGAATAATTTGAAGTCCCGGGGACGCTAAACTAACTCCCGATGACCTTGGTTTGCAGTTTAATGAACACAGCAAAACATTCTGAACGCTCACCTTCGAGCTTCAGGGCCGAAATATAGCCCTACTTAAATTTAAGACTGAAAGAATAGCCGAGAGCCCGTTACGCGCATCGTAATTTTCATCAACTTCGGCGCCATTTCCTGGAACTTGGAAAATATTTTACAGTCCCGGGGACTCTAAACTAACTCCTGATGGCCATGGTTTGCAGTGAAATTCACACAGCACAAGTTTTTGAACGCTCACTTTCGAGCTTGTAGGCCTAAATATAGCCACACTTCACTTTAAGAATGAAACAGTAGCCGAGACCGCGTTACGCGCATCGTCATTTTGATCAACTTCTGCTCGCTTTCCTGAAACTTTGGGAATATTTTCCAGTCCCGGGGACTCTAAAGTAACTCCTGATGGCCATGGTTTGCAGTGAAATTCACACAGCACAAGTTTTTGAACGCACACTTTCGAGCTTCTAGGCCGAAATATAGTCCCACATCACTTGCGACTTAAAGAGTAGCCGAGACCGGCGTGCGCGCATCGTGATTTTGACCAACTTCCGGTCGATATTCTGGAACTTGGGGAATATTTTCCAGTCCCAGGGACTCCAAACTCACTCTTGATGGCCTTGGTTTGCAGTGAAATGGAGACAGAAAATATTTTTGAACCCTCACCTTCAAGCTTCTGGGCCGAAATATAGCCCACTTTACTTTAATACTGAAAAAGTAGTTGAGACCGCCCTACGCGCATCGTGATTTTGACAAACTTCGGGTTGATTTCCCGGAACTTGCGGGATATTTTCCAGTCCCTTGGACGCTAAAATAGGTGCCGATGGCCTTGTTTTGCAGTGAAATGGACACAGCAAAGCTTTTTGAACGCTCACTCTCGAGGTTGTGGGCCGAAATAGAGCCATACTTCACTTTAAGACTGAAACAGTAGCCGAGACCACGTTTCGCGCATCGTGATTTTGATCAACTTCGGCTCGATTTCCCGGAACTTGCGAAATATTTTCCAGTCCCGGGGATTTTAAACTAACTCGTGCTGGTCTTGGTTTGCCGTGAAACGGAAACAGAAAAAGTTTTTGAACACGTACTTTCGAGCTTCTGGACCAAAAGAGAACCCCACTTCACTTGAAGACTGAAAGAGTAGCCAAGACCGCCTTACGTGCATCGTAATTTTGAGCAACTTCGGCTCGATTTGCCGGCACTAAGAGGATATATTCCAGTTCTGAGGACTCTAAACTAATTCCTGACGGCCTTGGTTTGCAGTAAAATGGACCCAGCAAAACTTTTTGAACGCTCAATTTCGAGCTTCTGGGCCAAAATATAGCCCCCCATTACTTTAACACTGAAAGAGTAGCCGAGACCGCCTTACGCGCATCGTGATTTTGACAAACTTCGGGTTGATTTCCCGGAACTTGGGGGATATTTTCCAGTCCCGGGGACTCTCAACTAACTCCTGCTTGTCTTGGTTTGCAGTGAAATGCACACAGCGAAACTTTTTGAACGCTCACTCTCGAGCTTCTGGGCCGAAATAGAGCCCCATTTTACTTTAAGACTGAAAGAGTAGGCGAGACCGTCCGAGCGAATCGTGATTTTGACCAACTTCGGCTCGATTTGCCGGAACTTGGGGGATATTTTCCAGTCCCGGGGACTCTAAACTAACTCCTGATCGCCTTGCTTTGCATTGAAATGGACAGAGCAAAACTTTTTGAACGCTCACCTTCGAGCTTCCTGGCCGAAATAAAGCCCCACTTTACTTTAAGACTGAAAGAGTAGCCGAGACCGTCTTGCGCAAATCGTGATTTTGACCAACTTCGGGTCGCTTTACCGGAACTTGGGGCATATATTCCATTTCCGCGGGCTCTAAACTAACTCCTGATGGCCTTGGTTTTCAGTGAAATGGACAAAGGAAAGCTGTTTGAACCCTCTCTTTAAAGTTTCTCGGCCGAAATAGAATCCCACTTCACTTTCAGACTGAAATAGTAGCCGAGACCTCCTCACGCGCATCGTGAGTTAGACCAAGTTCAGCTCGATTTCACGCAACTTTTGGGATATTTTCCAGTCCGGGGGACTCTAAACTAACTCCGGATAGCCTTGGTTTGCACTGAAATGCGCACAGCATAACTTTTTGAACGCCCACTTTGGAGCTTCTGGGCCGAAATATAGCCCCACTTCACTTTAAGACTGAAAGAGTAGCCGATATCGCCTTACGTGCATCGTGATTTTGACCATTTTCGGATCGATTTCTCGGAACTTGGGGGATATTTTCCAGTCCCGGGGACTCTAAACTAACCCCTGATTGCCTTGCTTTGCATTGAAATGGACAGAGCAAAACTTTTTGAACGCTCACTTTCGAGCTTGTGGGCCGAAATATAGCCATACTTTACTTTAAGACTGAAACAGTAGCCGAGACCGCCTTATGTGCATCGTGATTTTGAGCAACTTCGCCTCGATTTGCCCGAACTAAGGGAATATATTCCAGTTCTGAGGACTCTAAAGTAACTCTTGATGGCCTTGGTTTGCAGTGAAATGGAGACAGCAAAACTTTTTGAACGCCCACTTTCGAGCTTGTGGGCCGAAATATAGCCACACTTTACTTTAAGACTGAAACAGTAGCCGAGACCGCATTTCGCGCATCGTGATTTTGATCAACTTCGGCTCGCTTTCCCGGAACTTGGGGAATATCTTCCAGTCCCGGGGACTCTAAACTAACTTTTGATAGCTTTGGTTTGCAGTGAAATGCACACAGCAAAACTTTTTGAACGCTCACTTTCGAGCTTCTGGACAGAAATATAGCCCGACTTTACTTTAAGACTGAAAGAGTAGCCGAAACCGCCTTACGTATATCGTAATTTTGACGAACGAATGGATTTCCCGGAACTTGGGGGATATTTTCCAGTCCCTTGGACGCTAAACTAAGTCCTGATGGCCTTGTTTTGAAGTGAAATGGACACAGCAAAACTTTTTGAACGCTCACTTTCTAGCTTTTGGGCCGAAATATAGGCACACTTGACTTTAAGACTGAAACAGTATCCGAGACCACGTTACGCGCATCATGAATTTGATCAACTTCGGCCCCAATTCCCGGGACTTGGGGGATATTTTCCAGTCCCGGGGACTCTAAACTAACTCCTGATTGCCTTGGTTTGCATTGAAATGGACACGGCACAATTTTTTGAACGAACACTTTCGAGATTCTGGGCCGAAATATAGCCCCACTTCACTTAAGACTGAAAGAGTAGCCGAGACCGCCTTGCTCGCATCCTGAGTTTGACAAACTTCGGGTCGATATTCCGAAACTTGGGGGATATTTTCCAGTCCCAGGAACTCTAAACTAACTCCTGATGGCCTTGGTTTGCAGTGAAATAAACAGAGCAAAATTTTTGAACGCTCACCTTCGAGCTTCCTGGCCGAAATAAAGTCCCACTTTACTTTAAGACTTAAAGAGTAACCGAGACAACTTTACGCGCATTGTGATTTTGACAAACTTCGGTTGGCTCTCCCGGAACTTCGGGAACATTTTCCAGTCCCTTGGACGCTAAACTAAGTCCTGATGGCCTTGTTTTGCATTGAAATGAACACAGCAAAACTTTTTGAACGCTCACTTTCGAGCTTGTGGGCCGAAATATAGCCACACTTTACTTTAAGACTGAAACAGTAGCCGAGACCGCATTTCGCGCATCGTGATGTTGATCAACTTCGGCTCGCTTTCCCGGAACTTGGGGAATATTTTCCAGTCCCGGGGACCCTAAACTAACTTTTGATAGCTTTGGTTTGCAGTGAAATGCACACAGCAAAACTTTTTGAACGCTCACTTTCGAGCTTCTAGACAGAAATATAGCCCCACTTCACTTTAAGACTGAAAGGCTAGCCGAGACCGCTTTGGGAGCATTGTCATTTTGACCAACTTCAGCTCGATTTCCCGGAACTTGGGGAATATTTTCCAGTCCCTGGGACGCTAAACTAACTCGTGATGGCCTTGTTCTTCAGTCAAAGAACACAGCAAAACTTTTTGAACGCTCACTTTCGGGCTTCTGGAGAGAAATATAGCCCCACTTCACTTTAAGATTGAAACAGTAGCCGATACCGCATTTCGCGCATCGTGATTTTGATCAACTTCGGTTCGATTCCCGGGAACTTGGGCAATATTTTTCAGTCCCAGCGACTCTAACCTAACCCCTGATGGCCTTGCTTTGCAGTGAAATGGACACAGTCAAACTTTTTGAACGCTCACTTTCGGGCTTCTGGAGAGAAATATAGCCCCACTTCACTTTAAGATTGAAACAGTAGCCGATACCGCATTTCGCGCATCGTGATTTTGATCAACTTCGGTTCGATTCGCCGGAGCTTGGGCAATATTTTTCAGTCCCGGGGACTCTAACCTAACCCCTGATGGCCTTGCTTTGCAGTGAAATGGGCACAGTAAAACTTTTTGAACGCTCACTTTCGGGCTTCTGGAGAGAAATATAGCCCCACTTCACTTTAAGACTGAAACAGTAGCCGATACCGCATTTCGCGCATCGTGATTTTGATCAACTTCGGTTCGATTCGCCGGAACTTGGGCAATATTTTTCAGTCCCGGGAACTCTAACCTAACCCCTGATGGCCTTGGTTTGCAGTGAAATGGACACAGTAAATCTTTTTGAACGCTCACTTTCGCGCTTCTGGCCCGAAATATAGCCCCACTTCACTTTAAGACAGAAGGAGCAGCCGAGACCACTTTAGGGGCATCGTGATTTTGACCAACCTCGGCTCAATTTCCCGGACCTTGGGGCATATTTTCTTGTCCCGGGGACGCTAAACTAACTCCTGCTGGCCTTGGTTTGCAGTGAAATGAACACAGCAAAACTTTTTGAACGCTCACTTTCGGGCTTCTGGGCGGAAATATTGCCCCAGTTCACTTTAAGAATGAAAGAGTAACCGGGACCGCCTTACGCGCATCGTGCTTTTGACCAACTTTGGCTCGATTTCCTGGGAAATGGGAGATATTTTCCGGTGTCGGGGACTCTAAACTACCTCCTGATGGCTTTGGTTTGCAGTGAAATAAACACAGGGAAACTTTTTGAACGCTCACTTTCAAGCTCCTGGGCAGGAATAAAGCCTCACTTCACTTTAAGACTGAAAGATTAGCCGAGACTACCTTACGCAAATCGTGATTTTGACCAACTTCGGCTCGGTTTCCCGGTAGTTGGGGGATATTTTCCAGTCCCGGGACTCTAAACTTCCTCCTGATGGCTTTGGTTTGCAGTGAAATAAACACAGGGAAACTTTTTGAACGCTCACTTTCAAGCTCCTGGGCAGGAATAAAGCCTCACTTCACTTTGAGACTGAAACAGTAAGCGAGACCGCCTAACGCGCACCGTGATTTTGACAAACTTCGGCTAAATTTCCCTGAACTTGGGGGATATTTTCCAGTCCCGAAGACTCTTAAGTAACCCCTGATGGCCTTCGTTTGCATTGAAATGGATACAGCAAAAGTTTTTGAACGCTCACTTTTCAGCTTCTGGGCCGAAATATAGCCCCACTTCACTTTAAGACTGAAAGACTAGCCAAGACCGTCTTCCGCGCATCGTGATTTTGACCAACGTCTTCTCCATTTTCCGGAACTTGGGAAATATATTGGAGTCCCGGGGACTCTAAACTAACTCCTGATGGCCTTGGTTTGCAGTGAAATGGACACAGCAAATTTTTTTGAACGCTTACTTTCGAAATTCTGGGCGGAAATATAGCCCCACTTCACTTTAAGACTGAAATAGTAGCCGAGACCGCCTTAGACGCATAGTGATTTTGACCAACTTCGGCTTGAGTTGCCAGAACTTAAGGGATATTTTCCAGTCCCGCGGACTCTACACTAACTCATGATGGCCTTGGTTTTCAGTTAAATTGAGAGAGCAAAACTTTTTGAACGCTCACTTTCGAGCTTCTGGGCCGAAATATACAGCCACGTCACTTTAAGACTAAAAGAGTAGCCGAGACTTCTTTACGCGCATCGTGATTTTGACAAACTTCGGCTCGATTTCCCGGGACTTGGGGGATATTTTGCTGTCCCGGACACTGTAAACAATCTGCTGATGTGGCTTGGTTTGCGGTGAAATGGACACAGCAAAACTTTTTGAACTTTCACTTTCTAGCTTCTGGGCCGAAATATAGCCCCAGTTGACTTTAAGAACGAAAGAGTAGCCGAGACCGCCTTACGCGCATCGTGATTTTGACAAAAATTCGGCTCGATTTCCCCGAACTTGGGCGATATTTTCCAGTCCCGAGGAGTCTAAACTAACTCCTGATTGCCTTGGTTTTGCAGTGAAATGAGCACAGGAAAACTTTTTGAACTTTCACTTTCTAGCTTCTCGGCCGAAATATAGCCCCAGTTCACTTTAAGAATGAAAGAGTAGCCCAGACCGCCTTACGCGCATCGTGATTTTGACAAAATTCGGCTCGATTTCCCCGAACTTGGGCGATATTTTCCAGTCCCGAGGAGTCTAAACTAACTCCTGATTGCCTTCGTTTGCAGTCAAATGAACACAGTAACACTTTTTGAAGGCTTTTTTTCGAGCTTCAGAGATGACATTTAGCCCTACTTCACTTTAAGACTGAAAGAGTAGGCGAGACCGCCTTACGCGCATCGTGATTTTGAGCAACTTCCGCTCGATTTTCTAGAATTTTGGCGATATTTTCAAGTCCCGGGGACTCTAAACTAAATCCTGATGGCCTTGGTTTGCAGTGAAATGGACGCAGGAAAACCTTTTCAGCGCTCAGTGTCGAGTTTCTGGGCCGAAATACAACCGTATTTCACTTTAAGACTGAAATAGTAGCCGAGACCGTTCAAAAAGTTTTGCTGTGTCCATTTAACTGCAAACTAAGGTCATCGGAAGTTAGTTTAGCTTCCCCGGGAATTAAAAATATTCGCCAACTTCCGGGAAATCGAGCCGAAGTTGCTCAAAATTACGATGCGCGTAAGGCGGTCTTGGCTACTCTTTCAGTCTTAAAGTGAAGAAGGGCTATATTTCGGCCGAGAAGCTCGAAAGTGAGCGTTCAAAACAATGTGCTGTGTCCCTTTCACTGCAAACCAAGGCCATCAGCGGTTAGTTTAGAGTCCCCGGGACTGGAATATATCCCCGAAGTTCCGCGAAATCGAACGGAAGTTGGTCAAAATCACGATCCGCGTAAGACGGTCTCCGCTACTCTTTCAGTCTTAAAGTAAAGTGGGGCTATATTTCGGCCCAGAAGCTCGAAAGTGACCCTTTAAAAAGTTACGCTTTGTGCATTTAACTGCAAACCAAGGCCATCAGGAGTTAGTTTAAAGTTCCCCGGACTGGAAAATATCCCCCAAGTTCCGGGAAATCGAGCTGAACTTGGTCAAAATCACAATGCTCGTAAGGCGGTCTTGGCTACTATTTCAGTCTTAAAGTGAAATACGGTTGTATTTCGGCCCAGAAGCTCGAAACTGAGCGTTCAAAAAGTTTTCCTGCGTCCATTTCACTGCAAACCAAGGCCATCAGGAGTTAGTTTAGAGTCCCCGGGACTTAAAAATATCGCCAAAATTCTAGAAAATCGAGCGGAAGTTGCTCAAAATCACGATGCGCGTAAGGCGGTCTCGGCTACTCTTTCAGTCTTAAAGTGAACTGGGGCTATATTTCATCCCGGAAGCTCGAAAATGAGCCTTCAAAAAGTGTTACTGTTTTCATTTCACTGCAAACCAAAGCCATCAGGAGTTGGTTTAGACTCCTCGGGACTGGAAAATATCGCCCAAGTTCGGGGAAATCGAGCCGAATTTTGTCAAAATCACGATAGGCGTAAGGCGGTCTTGGCTGCTCTATCATTCTTAAAGTGAACCTGGGCTATATTTGGGCCCAGAAGCTAGAAAGTGAAAGTTCAAAAAGTTTTGCTGTGTCCATTTCACCGCAAACCAAGCCACATCAGCAGATTGTTTACAGTGTCCGGGACATCAAAATATCCCCCAAGTTCCGGGAAATCGAGCCGAAGTTTGTCAAAATCACGATGCGCGTAAAGCAGTCTCGGCTACTCTTTTAGTCTTAAAGTGACGTGGCTATATATTTCGGTCCAGAAGCTCCAAAGTGAGCGTTCAAAGAGTTTTGCTCTCTCAATTTAACTGAAAACCAAGGCCATCATGAGTTAGTTTAGAGTCCACGGGACTGGAAAATATCCCTTAAGTTCTGGCAACTCAAGCCGAAGTTGGTCAAAATCACAATGTTTCTAAGGCGATCTCGGCTACTATTTCAGTCTTAGAATGAAGTGAGGCTATATTTTGGCCCAGAATTTCGAAAGTAAGCGTTCAAAAAAAATTTGCTGTGTTTATTTCACTGCAGACCAAAGCCATCAGGGGTTAGCTTAGAGTCCTTCGGACTTGAATATATCCCCGAAGTTTCGGGAAATCGAGCCGAAGTTGGTCAAAATCACGATGCGCGTAAGACGGTGTTGGCTACTCTTTCAGTCTTAAACTGAATTGGGGCTATATTTCGCCTCAGAAGTCCGAGGGGGAGCGTTGAAAAAGTTTTGCTCTCTCCATTTCAATGCAAACCAAGCCAATCAGGAGTTACTTTAGAGTCCCCGGTACCGGAAAATATTCCCCATTTCCCGGGAAATCGAGCCAAAGTTGGTCAAAATCACGATGCGCGTAAGGCGGTCTTGGCTATTCTTTTATTCTTAAAGTGAACTCGGGCTACATTTCGGCCCAGAAGCTCGAAAGTTAAAGTTCAAAAAGTTTTGCTGTGTCTATTTCACTGCGAACCAAGCCACATCAAGAGATAGTTTACAGTCTCCGGGACATCAAAATATCCCCCAAGTTCCGGGAAATCGAGCCGAAGTTTGTCAAAATCACGATGCGCGTAAAGCAGTCTCGGCTACTCTTTTAGTCTTAAAGTAACCTGGCTGTATATTTCGGCCCAGAAGCTCGAAAGTGAGCGTTCAAAAAGTTATGCTGTACCCATTTCACTCCAAAGCAAGGCCCTCGGGAAGTAGTTTACAGTGCCCGGAACTGGAAAATATCCCCCAAGTTCCGCGAAATCGAGACCAAGTTGGTCAAAATAACGATTCGCGTAAGGCGGTCTCGGCTACTCTTTTAGTCTTAAAGTGAAGTAGGGCTATATTTCGGTCCAGAAGCTCGAAAGTGAACGTTCAAAAAGTTTTCCTCTCTCAATTTCACTGAAAACCAAGGCCATCATGAGTTAGTTTAGAGTCCCCGGGACTGGAAAATATCTTTTAAGTTCTGGCAACTCAAGCCCAAGTTGGTCAAAATCACGATGCGCCTAAGGCGGCCTCGGCTACTCTTTCAGTCTTAAAGTGAAGTGGGACTCTATTTCGGCCCAGAAGCTCCAAAGTGAGCGCTGCAAAAAATTTGCTGTGTCCATTTCACTGGAAACGAAGGCCATCAGGAGCTAGTTTAGAGTCCCCGGTACTGCAATATATTTCCCAAGTTCCGGAAAATGGAGAAGACGTTGGTCAAAATCACGAAGCCCGCAAGACGGTCTTAGCTAGTCTTTCAGTCTTAAAGAGAAGTGGGGCTATATTTCGGCCCAGAAGCTCAAAAGTGAGCGTTCAAAAACTTTCCCTGTGTTTATTTCACTGCAAACCAAAGCCATCAGGAGCTAGTTTAGAGTTCCCGGGACTGGAAAATATCCCCCAACTTCCGCGAAATCGAGCCGAAGTTAGAGAAAATCACGATTTGCGTAAGGTAGTCTCGGCTACTCTTTCAGTCTTAAAGTGAAACGGGGCTATATTTCGGGCCAGAAGCCCGAAAGTGAGCGTTCAAAAAGTTTTGCTGTGTTCATTTCACTGCAAACCAAGGCCAGCAGGAGTTAGTTTAGCGTCCCCGGGACAAGAAAATATGCCCCAAGGTCCGGGAAATTGAGTCGAGGTTGGTCAAAATCACGATGCATCTAAAGTGGTTTCGGCTACTCTTTCTGTCTTAAAGTGAAGTGGGGCTATATTTCGGGCCAGAAGCCCGAAAGTGAGCGTTCAAAAAGTTTTGCTGTGTCCATTTCACTGGAAACCAAGGCCATCAGGGCTTAGTTTAGAGTCCCCGGGACTGAAAAATATATCCCAAGTTCCGGGCAATCCATTCGAAGTTCGTCAAAATTACGATATACGTAAGGCGGTTTCGGCTACTCTTTCAGTCTTAAAGTCGGGCTATATTTCTCTCCAGAAGCTCGAAAGTGAGCGTTCAAAAAGTTTTGCTGTGTGCATTTCACTGCAAACCAAAGCTATCAAAAGTTAGTTTAGGGTCCCCGGGACTGGAAAATATTACCCAAGTTCCGGGAAAGCGAGCCGAAGTTGATCAAAATTACGATGCGCGAAATGAGGTCTCGGCTACTGTTTCAGTCTTAAAGTAAAGTGTGGCTATATTTCGGCCCACAAGCTCGAAAGTGAGCGTTCAAAAATTTTTGCTCTGTCCATTTCAATGTAAAGCAAGACAATCACGAGTTAGTTTAGAGTCCCCTGGACTGGAAAATATCCCCCAAGTTCCGAGAAATCGATCCGAAAATGGTCAAAATCACGATGCGCGTAAGGCGATCTCGGCTACTCTTACAGTCTTAAAGTGAAGTCGGGCTATATTTCGGCCCACAAGCTCCAAAGTGGGCGTTCAAAAAGTTATGCTCTGCGCATTTCAGTGCAAACCAAGGCCATCCGGAGTTAGTTTAGAGTCCCCCGGACTGGAAAATATCCCAAAAGTTGCGTGAAATCGAGCTGAACTTGGTCTATCTCACGATGCGCGTTAGGCGGTCTCGGCTACTATTTCAGTCTGAAAGTGAAGTGGGATTCTATTTCGACCCTCAAGCTACAAAGAGAGTGTTCAAAGAGTTTCGCTGTGTCCATTTCACTGAAAACCAAGACAATCAGGAGTTAGTTTAGAGTCCCCGGGACTGGAAAATATCCCCCGAGTTCCGGCAAATCGAGCCGAAGTTGGTCAAAGTCACGGTGCGCTTAAGGTGGTGTCGGCTACTCCTTCAGTCTTAAAGTGAAGTGGGGCTCTATTTCGGCCCACAAGCTCAAACCTCAAAAATAATTACTGTGTCTATTTCACTGCAAACCAAGGCTATCAGGAGTTAGTTTAGAGTCCCCGGGAGTGGAATGTATTTCCCAAGTTCCGGGAAATCGAGAAGACGTTGGTCAAAATCACGATGCGCTCAAGACGGTCTCGCCTACTCTTTCAGTCTTCAAGTAAAATGGGGCTCTATTTCGGCCCAGAAGCTCGAGAGTGAGCGTTTAAAAACTTTCGCTGTGTCCATTTCGCTGCAAACCAAGACAAGCAGGAGTTAGTTGAGAGTCCCCAAGACTGGAAAATATCCCCCAAGTGCCGGGAAATCAACCCGAAGTTTGTCAAAAAATCACGATGCGCGTAAAGCGGTCTCGGCTACTCTTTCAGTGTTAAAGTAATGGGGGGCTATATTTCGGCCCAGAAGCTCGAAAGTGAAGGTTCAAACAGTTTGGCTGTGTCAATTTCACTGAAACCCAAGGCCATCAGGAATTAGTTTAGAGTCCCCGGGACTGGAAAATATCCCCCAAGTTCCGGGAAATCCACCCGAAGTTTGTCAAAATCACGATGCGGGTAAGGCGGTCTCGCCTACTCTTTCAGTGTTAAAGTAATGGGGGGCTATATTTTGGCCCAGAAGCTCGAAATTGAGCGTTCAAAAAGTTTTGCTGGGTCCATTTTACTGCAAACCAAGGCCATTAGGAATTAGTTTAAAGTCCTCAGAACTGGAAAATATCCCCTTAGTTCCGGCAAATCGAGCCGAAGTTGCTCAAAATCACGATCCACGTAAGGCGGTCTCGGATACTCTTTCAGTCTTCAAGTGAAGTGGGGTTCTATTTCGGTCCAGAGGCTCGAAAGTATGCGTCCAAAAACTTTTTCTGTTTCCGTTTCACTGCAAACCAAGACCAGCACGAGTTAGTTTAGAGTCCCCGGGACTGGAAAATATTTCGCAAGTTCCGGGAAATCGAGCCGAAGTTGATCAAAATCACGATGCGCGAAACGTGGTCTCGGCTACTGTTTCAGTCTTAAAGTGAAGTATGGCTCTATTTCGGCCCACAACCTCGAGAGTGAGCGTTCAAAAAGCTTTGCTGTGTCCATTTCACTGCAAAACAAGGCCATCGGCACCTAGTTTAGCGTCCAAGGGACTGGAAAATATCCCGCAAGTTCCGGGAAATCCACCCGAAGTTTGTCAAAATCACGATGCGCGTAAGGCGGTCTCGGCTACTTTTTCAGTATTAAAGTAAAGTGGGCTATATTTGGGCCCAGAAGCTTGAAGGTGAGCGTTCAAAACGTTTTGCTGTCTCCATTTCACTGCAAACCAAGGCAATCAAGAGTTAGTTTAGAGTCCCTGGGACTGGAAAATATCCCCCAAGTTCAAGAATATCGACCCGAAGTTGGTCAAAATCACGATGCGCGCACGCCGGTCTCGGCTACTCTTTAAGTCGTAAGTGATGTGGGACTATATTTCGGCCTAGAAGCTCGACAGTGTGCGTTCAAAAACTTGTGCTGTGTGAATTTCACTGCAAACCATGGCCATCAGGAGTTAGTTTAGAGTCCCCGGGACTGGAAAATATTCTCCAAGTTCCAGGAAATGGCGCCGAAGTTGATGAAAATTACGATGCGCGTAACGGGCTCTCGGCTATTCTTTCAGTCTTAAATTTAAGTAGGGCTATATTTCGGCCCTGAAGCTCGAAGGTGAGCGTTCAGAATGTTTTGCTGTGTACATTAAACTGCAAACCAAGGTCATCGGGAGTTAGTTTAGCGTCCCCGGGACTTTACATTATTCGCCAACTTTCGGGAAATCGAGGAAAAGTGGCCCAAAATCACGATGCGCGTAAGGCGGTCTCGGCTACTCTTTCAGTCTCAAAAATTAAGGGAGGCTATATTTCGACCTAGAAGCTCGAGACCGGGCGTGCGTTAATTTTACCTGTGTCCATTTCACTGACATCTTAGGCCATCAGGAGTTCGTTTAGAGTCCTTGGGACTGGAAAATATTTCCCAAATTCTGGCAGATCGAGCCAAAGTTGCTCAAAATCACGATGCGCGTAAGGCGGTCTCGGCTACTCTTTCAGTCTTAAAATGAAGTGGGGCTATATTTCGGCCGACAAGCTCAACACCGAGCGTGCGCTCCTTTTGCCTGTGTACATATCACTGAAAACTAAGTTCATCAGGAGTTAGCATAGAGTCCCCGGGACTGGAAAATATTCCCCGAATTCCGGCAAATCGAGCCAAAGATGCTCAAAATCACGGTGCGCGTAAGGCGGTCTCGGCTACTCGTTTACTCCGAAAATGAAGTGGGGCTACATTTTGGCCTAGAAGCTCGACAGCGAGCGTGCTCTCCTTTTACCTGTGTCCATTTCACTAAGAACTAAGTCCATCAGGAGATAGTTTAGAATCCTCGAGACTGGAAGCTATCCTCCAAGTTTCGGCAAATTGAGCCATACTTTCTTAAAATCACGATAAACGTACGGCAGTTTCGTTTACTCTTTCAGTCTTAAAATGAACTGGGGCTACATTTCGGCCTAGAAGCTCGACACCGAGCGTGCGCTCCTGTTACCTGCGACCATTTTACTGAAAACTAAGGCCATCAAGAGTTAGGGTAGAGTCCCGGGACTGGAAAATATCCCCCAAGTTTTGGCAGATCGAGCCATAGTGGCTAAAAATTTCGATGCGCTTAAGGCGGTTTCGTGTACACTTTCAGTCTTAAAATAAAGTGGGGCTATATTTCGGTCTACAACCTGGAAACCTAGCGTGCGCCGCTTTTACCTGTATCCATTTCACTAAAAACCAAGGCATTCACGAGTTAGTTTAGAGCTTCTGGGACTGGAAAATATCCTCCAAGTCCCAGGAAATCAAGCCGAAGTTCGACAAAATTACCATGCACGTAAGGCGGTCCCGGCTACTCTTTCAGTCTTAAAGTGAAGTGGGGCTATATTTCGGCCCAGAAGCTCGAAAGTGAACGTTCAAAGAGTTTGGCTGTGTCCATTTCACTGAAAACCAAGGCCATCAGGAATTAGTTTAGAGTGCCCGGGACTGGGAATTATCTCCCAAGTTCCGGGAAATCGAGCCGAAGTAGCCCAAAATCACGATGCGCGTAAGGCGATCTCGGCTAGTCTTTCAGTCTTAAAGTGAAGTAGGCCTATGCTTCGGCCCAGAAGCTCAAAAGTGAGCGTTCAAAAAGTTGTGCTGTGTCCATTTCACTGCAAACCAAGGCAATCAGGAGTTAGTTTACAGTACCCGGTACCGGAAAATATCCCCCATTTCCCGGAAAATCGAGCGAAAGTTGGTCAAAATCACGATGCGCGTAAGGCGGTCCCGCTTACTCTTTCATTCTTAAAGTGAACTGGGGCAATATTTCCGCCCACAAGCTGGAAAGTGAGCGTTCAAACAGTTGTGCTGTGTCCATTTCACTCCAGAGCAAGGCCATCAGGAGTTACTTTAGAGTCCGCGGGACTAGAAAATATCCCCCAAGTTCCGGGAAATCGAGCCGAAGTTGGTCAAAATTACGATGGGCGTAAGGCGGTCTCGGCTACTCTTTCACTCTTAAAGTGAAGTGGAGCTATATTTCGGCCCAGAAGCTCAAAAATGAGGGTTCAAAAAGTTTTGCTGTGCCCATTTTACTGCAGACCAAGGACGTCGGGGGTCAGTTTAGAGTCCCCAAGACTGGAAAATATCCCCCATGTTCCGGGAAATTTAACCGAAGTTGGTCAAAATCACGACGCGCGTACGGCGGTCTCGGCTACTCTTTCAGTCTTAAAGTGAAGTGGGGCAATATTTCGGCCCAGAAGCTCGAAACTGAGTGCTTAAGAGCAGCTTCGCCTAAATATCAACTAGACTTGGAAATAGCGAAAAAATCGAATTTCTTCAAACTCGCCCAGAATGAAGCCCTACGGGCACTAGTTACAAAAATATCGTTTTAAGTTCGATAAATCAAAAATTATTTTTTTCCGCAATTTTTTCGTTTCGAGGCCCCAAATCGGCCAAAATCCATCGAAAATGAGCGGCATATTCGGAGACTCGTAAACTCAAAAGCAAAAATCTTCATTACAAACTGATTGCACGTCGTATTTGTACTTCCTTTCTTGTCTATTTAGAGCTAAATAGATCGTGATTTGATTAGCACTTAAATATTTGACGAATTTTTTAAGTTAACGACCCAAGACAGCTTTACAAGAGGTCTACATTTAGCCTATTTTCAAATGCTAAAAAGGCGTTCTGGTACACGGCTTTTCCCAAAACGACTAGTTTGGTCTGAAAGAGCATTGTTTCTTCTTCAAATTAGTGAAATAAAATTTTTGGGTAAATAAAATCGCGAGCGCTGAGATGGCGAACTAAATGCAGCACTTCGTCCTGAAAACGTGACCTTTGACCCGAGGGTAACGAAACCGATTACTGCAAGAAAACCCGGAAGAAAAGCAAACGCTTCGTTATTTTGAAACAATTTCTAGTGATATCTCTCCGAAACCATGATTGCAAGAAACTATTTCCAGATATGAAATCTTGCAGGGTCAAAGAAGGAGCTAAAGGGCGCATTTTGACACAATAACTTTGTTTGCTGAGAATTGAAGTCAATGACCGTTAACGAATTCCAGTGAAATTTGCAAACTTGAAGTATGTTAGCCGATACTTACCTGAATATTTATATAAATAGAAGAGTCGTCTTCTAGGATTAACCTTCAAAAGAAGCTGGATCCAGATTTGGAAACCTCTAAAAGAAGAAATGTTTAATGTTCCGTGACCTGCCCGCTGCTATAAATTAGCTTAAATTCCATGCACATGCCGACCGCATGTTTGTCGTAAAACTCACTTAACTCCCCTGACAGTTTCCATGGGTAACCCCAAAATAAACAATCCCCAAAAATGTAAAGTGAAATTGGCTGTCTTCATGAACAGTTAAAAGCTAGAGTCAAGTTCCAATACCCTTTAAAAGTGCTTGATTCTACTTTGTTCACTCAGTAGCTACTGTCACGTTCGAATACCTCGTAGTATCGGTCATGCCAAAACACTGCAGACCGTACAGACTGAGTAAGTTTCCCATACAAAGTCTTGTACGCGTTTGTCTATTGAATCAAAAGTCAAATACTGCGCTTGTGCAGCCTGTGGGTAAATGACAAACTTTCAGATATATTTAACACTATTTTGTAACTAGACCCAAAAAAAGGAGTCACAATGAAAAGCCCAAACAAGTGTCTGCAGTCTGCACGGTCTGCACCGTTTTGGCGTGACCGATTCGCGGCATTCGAACGTGAGAGTAGTGAACAAAGTCGACGCAAACAAATAAAATCAAGCACTTTTTAAAGGTAATGGAACTTGACTCTAGCTTCTAAATGTTCATCAAGACAGCCAATTTCACTTTACATTTTTGGGGATTGTTTATTTTGGGGTTGCCCATGGAAACTATCAGTGGAGTTCAGTTCATTTTACGACAAACATGCGGTTGGCATGTGCATGGAATCTATAGCATCGGGTAAGTCACGGAATATTAAACATTTCTTCTTTTAGAGGTTTCCCAATCGGGGTCCAGCTTCTTTTGAAGGTTAATCCTAGAAGACGACTCTTCTATTTATATAAATATTCAGGTAAGTATCGGCTAACATACTTCAAGTTTGCAAATTTCACTGGAATTCGTTAACGGTCATTGACTTCAATTCTCAGCAAACAAAGTTATTGTGTCAAAATGCGCCCTTTAGCTCCTTCTTTGACCCTGCAAGATTTCATATCTGGAAATAGTTTCTTGCAATCATGGTTTCGGAGAGATATCACTAGAAATTGTTTCAAAATAACGAAGCGTTTGCTTTTCTTCCGGGTTTTCTTGCAGTAATCGGTTTCGTTACCCTCGGGTCAAAGGTCACGTTTTCAGGACGAAGTGCTGCATTTAGTTCGCTATCTCAGCGCTCGCGATTTTATTTACCCAAAAATTTTATTTCACTAATTTGAAGAAGAAACAATGCTCTTTCAGACCAAACTAGTCGTTTTGGGAAAAGCCGTGTACCAGAACGCCTTTTTAGCATTTGAAAATAGGCTAAATGTAGACCTCTTGTAAAGCTGTCTTGGGTCGTTAACTTAAAAAATTCGTCAAATATTTAAGTGCTAATCAAATCACGATCTATTTAGCTCTAAATAGACAAGAAAGGAAGTACAAATACGACGTGCAATCAGTTTGTAATGAAGATTTTTGCTTTTGAGTTTACGAGTCTCCGAATATGCCGCTCATTTTCGATGGATTTTGGCCGATTTGGGGCCTCGAAACGAAAAAATTGCGGAAAAAAATAATTTTTGATTTATCGAACTTAAAACGATATTTTTGTAACTAGTGCCCGTAGGGCTTCATTCTGGGCGAGTTTGAAGAAATTCGATTTTTTCGCTATTTCCAAGTCTAGTTGATATTTAGGCGAAGCTGCTCTTAAAAAGTTTTGCTTTGTCCATTTCACTGCAAAAAAGGGCCATCACGACTTAGTTTAGCGTCCAAGGGACTGGAAATATCCCCCAAGTTACGAGAAATCCACCCGAAGTTAGTCAAAATCACGATGGGCTTAAGGGGGTCTCGGCTACTCTTTCAGTCTTAAGGTAAAGTGGGCTTAGATTTAACTCCAGAAGCTCGAAAGTAAGGGTTCAAAAATTTTTGTCTGTATTTCACTCACATCTTAGACAATCAGGAGTGAGTTTAGAGACTTTGGGACTGGAAAATATCTCCCAAGTTTCGCCAGATCGAGCCGAAGATCCTCAAAATCACAATGCGCGTAAGGCGCTCCCGCCTACTCTTTCAGTCTTAAAAACAAGTAGGGCTATATTTCGGCCAGCAAGCTCGAAAGTGCGCGTTCAAAAAGTCTTCCTGTGTCCATTTCACTGGAAACCAAGGCCATCAGGAGTTAGTTTAGAGTCCCCGGGACTGGAAAATATCCCCCTATTTGCGGAAAATCGAGCCGAAGTATCCCAAAATCACGATGCGCGTAAGGCGGTCTCGGCTACTCTTTCAGTCTTAAAGTTAAGTGGGGCTATATTTCGACCCATAAGCTCGAAAGTGAGCGTTCAAAAAGTTTTGCTGTGTCCATTTAACTGCAAACTAAGGCCATCGGAAGTTAGTTTAGTTTCCCCGGGAATTGAAAATATTCGCCAACTTCCGGGAAATCGAGCCGAAGTTGGTCAAAATTACGATGCGCGTAAGGCGGTCTTGGCTACTCTTTCAGTCTTAAAGTGAAGTAGGGCTATATTTCGGCCGAGAAGCTCGAAAGTGAGCGCTCAAAAAAATGTGCTGTGTCCCTTTCACTGCAAACCAAGGCCATCAGCGGTTAGTTTAGAGTCCCCGGGACTGGAATATATCCCCGAAGTTCCGCGAAATCGAACGGAAGTTGGTCAAAATCACGATGCGCGTCAGACGGTCTCGGCCACTCCTTCAGTCTTAAAGTAAAGTGGGGCTATATATCGGCCCAGAGGCTCGAAAGTGACCCTTTAAAAAGTTACGCTTTGTGCATTTAACTGCAAACCAAGGCCATCAGGAGTTAGTTTAAAGTCCCCCGGACTGGAAAATATCCCCCAAGTTCCGGGAAATCGAGCTGAACTTGGTCAAAATCACGATGCTCGTAAGACGGTCTCGGCTACTATTTCAGTCTTAAAGTGAAATACGGTTGTATTTCGGCCCAGAAGCTCGAAACTGAGCGTTCAAAAAGTTTTCCTCCGTCCATTTCACTGCAAACCAAGGCCATCAGGAGTTAGTTTAGAGTTGCTGGGACTGGAAAATATCCCCCAAGTTCCGGAATATCGACCCGAAGTTTGTCAAACTCACAATGCGAGCAAGGCGGTCTCGGCTACTCTTTCAGTCTTAAGTGAGGTGGGGCTATATTTTGGCCCAGAATCCCCAAAGTGTACGTTCAAAAAAAAGTGCTGTGTCCATTTCAATGCAAACCAAGTCCATCAGGAGTTAGTTTAGAGTCCCCGGGACTGGAAAATATCCCCCAAGTCCCGGGAATTGGAGCCGAAGTTGATCAAATTCATGATGCGCGTAACGTGGTCTCGGCTACTGTTTCAGTCTTAAAGTCAAGTGTGCCTATATTTCGGCCCACAAGCTAGAAAGTGAGCGTTCAAAAAGTTTTGCTGTGTCCATTTCACTTCAAAACAAGGCCGTCAGGACTTAGTTTAGCGTCCAAGGGACTGGAAAATATACCCCAAGTTCCGGGAAATCCATTCGAAGTTCGTCGAAATTACGATATACATAAGGCGGTTTCGCCTACTCTTTCAGTGTTAAAGTAAAGTCGGGCTATATTTCAGTCCAGAAGCTCGAAAGTGAGCGTTCAAAAAGTTTTGCTGTGTGCATTTCACTGCAAACCAAAGCTATCAAAAGTTAGTTTAGGGTCCCCGGGACTGGAAAATATTCCCCAAGTTCCGGGAAAGCGAGCCGAAGTTGATCAAAATCACGATGCGGGAAATGCGGTCTCGGCAACTGTTTCAGTCTTAAAGTAAAGTGTGGCTATATTTCGGCCCACAAGCTCGAAAGTGAGCGCTCAAAAAGTTTTCCTGTGTCCATTTCACTGCAAAACAAGGCCAGCAGGACTTAGTTTAGCGTCCAAGGGACTGGAAAACGTTCCCCAAGTTCCGGGAGATCCACCCGAAGTTTGTCAAAATCACAATGCCCGTAAGGTGGTCTCGGTTACTCTTTAAGTCTTAAAGTAAAGTGGGCTTTATTTCGGCCAGGAAGCTCGAAGGTGAGCGTTCAAAAAGTTTTGCTCTGTCCATTTCACTGCAAACCAAGGCCATCAGGAGTTAGTTTAGAGTTCCTGGGACTGGAAAATATCCCCCAAATTCCGGAATATCGACCCGAAGTTTGTCAAACTCACGATGCGAGCAAGGCGGTCTCGGCTACTCTTTCAGTGTTAAGTGAAGTGGGGCTATACTTCGGCCCAGAATCTCGAAAGTGTGCGTTCAGAAAATTGTGCTGTGTCCATTTGAATGCAAACCAAGGCCATCAGGAGTTAGTTTAGAGTCCCCGGGACTGGAAAATATCCCCCAAGTCCCGGGAATTGGAGCCGAAGTTGATCAAATTCATGATGCGCGTAACGTGGTCTCGCCTACTGTTTCAGTCTTAAAGTCAAGTGTGCCTATATTTCGGCCCACAAGCTAGAAAGTGAGCGTTCAAAAAGTTTTGCTGTATCCATTTCAATGCAAACCAAGTCCATCAGGGGTTACTTCAGAGTCCTGGGGACTGGAAAATATCCCCCAAGTTTCGGTAAATCGAGCCGAAGTTGGTCAAAATCACGATGTGTGTAAGGTGGTCTTGGCTACTCTTTCAGTCTTAAAGTGAAGCGGGGCAATATTTCGGCCCAGTAGCTCGAAAGTGAGTGTTTAAAAAGTTTTGCTCTTTCACTTTCACTGCAAACCAAGGCCATCAGAAGTTAGTGTAGAGTCCCCGGGACTGGAGAATATCCCCCAAGTTCCGGGAAATCGAGCCGAAGTTGATCAAATTCATCATGCGCGTAACGTGGTCTCGGCTACTGTGTCAGTCCTAAAGTGAAGTGTGGCTATATTTCGGCCGACAAGCTAGAAAGTGAGCGTTCAAAAAGTTTTGCTCTGTCCATTTCAATGCAAAGCAAGGCGATCAGGAGTTAGTTTAGAGTCCCCGGGACTGGAAAATATCCCCCAAGTTCCGAGAAATCGATCCGAAAATGGTCAAAATCACGATGCACGTAAGGCGATCTCGGCTACTCTTTCCGTCTTAAAGTGAAGTGGGGCTATATTTCGGCCCAGAAGCTCCAAAGTGGGCGTTCAAAAAGTTATGCTTTGCGCATTTCAGTGCAAACCAAGGCCATCCGGAGTTAGTTTAGAGTCCCCCGGACTGGAAAATATCCCAAAAGTTGCGTGTAATCTAGCTGAACTTGGTCTAACTCACGATGCGCGTGAGGCGGTCTCGGCTACTATTTCAGTCTGAAAGTGAAGTGGGATTCTATTTCGGCCCAGAAGCTACAAAGAGAGTGTTCAAAAAGCTTTCCTTTGTCCATTTCACTGAAAACCAAGGACATCAGGAATTAGTTTAGAGCCCGCGGAAATGGAATATATCCCCCAAGTTCCGGGAAACCGACCCGAAGTTGGTCAAAATCACGATTTGCGCCAGACGGTCTCGGCTACTCTTTCAGTCTTAAAGTAAAGTGGGGCTACATTTCGGTCCAGAAGCTCGAAAGTGAGCGTTCAAAAAGTTTCGCTGTGTCCATTTCACTGAAAACCAAGACAATCAGGAGTTAGGTTAGAGTCCCCGGGACTGGAAAATATCCCCCAAGTTCCGGCAAATCGAGCCGAAGTTGGTCAAAGTGACGGTGCGCTTAAGGCCGTGTCGGCTACTCCTTCAGTCTTAAAGTGAAGTGGGGCTCTATTTCGGCCCACAAGCTCAAAGCTCCAAAAAAATTACTGTGTCTATTTCACTGCAAACCAAGGCTATCAGGAATTAGTTTAGAGTCCCCGGGAGTGGAAGGTATTTTCCAAGTTCCGGAAAATCGAGAAGACGTTGGTGAAAATCACGATGCGCGTAAGACGGTCTCGGCTACTCTTTCAGTCTTAAAGTAAAGTAAGGCTATATTTCGGCCCAGAAGCTCAAAAGTGAGCGTTCAAAAAGTTTTGCTGTATCCATTTCAATGCAAACCAAGTCCATCAGGGCTTACTTAAGAGTCCTCGGGACTGGAAAATATCCCCCAAGTTCCGGTAAATCGAGCCGAAGTTGGTCAAAATCACGATGTGCGTAAGGTGGTCTCGGCTACTCTTTCAGTCTTAAAGTGAAGTGGGGCAATAATTCGGCCCAGAAGCTCGAAAGTGAGTGTTTAAAAAGTTTTGCTCTTTCACTTTCACTGCAAACCAAGGCCATCAGAAGTTAGTTTAGAGTCCCCGAGACTGAAGAATATCCCCCAAGTCCCGGGAAATCGAGCCGAAGTTGATCAAAATTCATGATGCGCGTAACGTGGTCTCGGCTACTGTGTCAGTCCTAAATTGAAGTGTGGCTATATTTCGGCCCACAAGCTAGAAAGTGAGCGTTCAAAAAGTTTTGTTGTGTCTATTTTACTTCAAAACAAGGCCATCAGGACTTAGTTTAGCGTCCAAGGGACTGCAAAATATCCCCCAAGTTCCGGCAAATCCATTCGAAGTTCGTCAAAATTACGATGCGCGTAAGGCGGTCTCATCTACTCTTTCAGTCTTAAAGTAAAGTGGGGCTATATTTCTGCCCAGAAGCTCCAAAGTTGTGATCTGTCCATTGCACTGAAAACCAAGGCCATCAGGAGTTACTTTAGAGTCCCTTTGACTGGAATATATCCCCCAAGTTTCGGCAAATCAACGCGAAATTGGTCAAAATCACGATTCGCTCAAGACGGTCTCGCCTACTCTTTCAGTCTTAAAGTAAAATGGGGCTCTATTTCTGCCCAGAAGCTCGACAGTGAGCGTTCAAAAACTTTCGCTGTGTCCATTTCACTGCAAACCAAGACAAGCAGGAGTTAGTTAAGAGTCCCCGGGACTGGAAAATATCCCCCAAGTTCCGGGAAATCAACCCGAAGTTTGTCAAAATCACGATGCGCGTAAGGCGGTCTCGCCTACTCTTTCAGTGTTAAAGTAATGGGGGGCTATATTTTGGCCCAGAAGCTCGAAATTGAGTGTTCAAAAAGTTTTGCTGGGTCCATTTCACTGCAAACCAAGGCCATCAGGAATCAGTTTAGAGTCCTCAGAACTGGAATATATCCCCTTAGTTCCTTCAAATCGAGCCGAACTTCCTCAAGATCACCATGCACGTAAGGCGGTCTCGGCTACTCTTTCAGTCTTAAAGTAAAATGGGGCTCTATTTCGGCCCAGAAGCTCCAGAGAGTGAGCGTCCAAAAACTTTCGCTGTGTCCATTTCACTGCAAACCAAGACAAGCAGGAGCTAGTTGAGAGTCTCCGAGACTGCAAAATATCCCCCAAGTTCCGGAATATAGACCCGAAGTTGGTCAAAATCACGATGCGCGCACGCCGGTCTCGACTACTCTTTAAGTCGTAAGTGATGTGGGACTATATTTCGGCCTAGAAGCTCGAAAGTGTGCGTTCAAAAACTTGTGCTGTGTAAATTTCACTGCAAACCATGGCCATCAGGAGTTATTTTAGAGTCCCCCGGACTGGAAAATATTCCCCAAGTTCCAGGAAAGCGAGCAGAAGTTGATCAAAATCACGATGCGCGTAACGCGGTCTCGGCTACTGTTTCAGTCTTAAAGTGAAGTGTGGCTATATTTAGGCCCACAAGCTCGAAACTGAGCGTTCAAAAACTTTTGCTGTGTCCATTTCACTGCAAACCAAGGCCATCAGGAGTTAGTTTAGAGTCCCCGGGACTGGAAAATATTCTCCAAGTTCCAGGAAATGGCGCCGACGTTGATGAAAATTACGATGCGCGTAACGGGCTCTCGGCTATTCTTTCAGTCTTAAATTTAAGTAGGGCTATATTTCGGCCCTTAAGCTCGAAGGTGAGCGTTCAGAATGTTTTGCTGTGTTCATTAAACTGCAAACCAAGGTCATCGGGAGTTAGTTTAGCGTCCCCGGGACTTTAAATTATTCGCCAACCTCCGGGAAATCGAGCAAAAGTGGTCCAAAATCACGATGCGCGTAAGGCGGTCTCGGCTACTCTTTCAGTCTCAAAAATTAAGGGAGGCTATATTTCGACCTAGAAGCTCGAGACCGGGCGTGCGTTAATTTTACCTGTGTCCATTTCACTGACATCTTAGGCCATCAGGAGTTCGTTTAGAGTCCTTGGGACTGGAAAATATTTCCCAAATTCTGGCAGATCGAGCCAAAGTTGCTCAAAATCACGATGCGCGTAAGGCGGTCTTGGCTACTCTTTCAGTCTTAAAATGAAGTGGGGCTATATTTCGGCCGACAAGCTCAACACCGAGCGTGCGCTCCTTTTGCCTGTGTACATATCACTGAAAACTAAGTTCATCTGGAGTTAGCATAGAGTCCTCGGGACTGGAAATATTTCCCGAATTCCGGCAAATCGAGCCAAAGATGCTCAAAATCACGATGCGCGTAAGGCAGTCTCGGCTACTCGTTTACTCCGAAAATGAAGTGGGGCTATATTTCGGTTCTACAAGCTCGACACCGAGCGTGCTCTCCTTTTACCTGTGTCCATTTTACTAAGAACTAAGTCCATCAGGAGATAGTTTAGAATCCTCGAGACTAGAAGCTATCCTCTAAGTTTCGGCAAATTGAGCCATACTTTCTTAAAACTAAGATAAGCGTACAGCAGTTTCGTTTACTCTTTCAGTCTTAAAATGAACTGGGGCTACATTTCGGCCTAGAAGCTCGACACCGAGCGTGCGCTCCTGTTACCTGTGACCATTTGACTGAAAACTAAGGCCATCAAGAGTTAAGGTAGCGTCCCCGGGACTGGAAAATATTGCCCATGTTTTGGTGGATCGAGCCATAGTGGCTAAAAATTTCGATGCGCCTAAGGCGGTTTCATGTATACTTTCAGTCTTAAAATAAACTGGGGCTATATTTCGGCCTACAACCTGGAAACCTAGCGTGCGCCCCTTTTACCTGTGTCTATTTCACTGAAAACCAAGGCATTCAGGAGTTAGTTTATAGCTTCCGGGACTGGAAAATATCCCCCAAGTCCCAGGAAATCAAGCCGAAGTTCGACAAAATTACCATGCACGTAAGGCGGTCCCGGCTACTCTTTCAGTCTTAAAGTGAAGTGAGGCTATATTTCGGCCCAGAAGCTCGAAAGTGAACGTTCAAAGAGTTTGGCTGCGTCCATTTCACTGAAAACCAAGGCCATCAGGAATTAGTTTAGAGTGCCCGGGACTGGGAATTATCTCCCAAGCTCCGGGAAATCGAGCCGAAGTAGCCCAAAATCACGACGCGTAAGGCGGTCTCGGCTAGTCTTTCAGTCTTAAAGTGAAGTAGGGCTATGCTTCGGCCCAGAAGCTCAAAAGTGAGCGTTCAAAAAGTTGTGCTGTGTCCATTTCACTGCAAACCAAGGCAATCAGGAGTTATTTTAGAGTCCCCGGTACCGGAACATATCCCCCATTTCCCGGGAAATCGAGCCAAAGTTGGCCAAAATCACGATGCGCGTAAGGCGGTCCCGGTTACTCTTTCATTCTTAAAGTGAACTGGGGCAATATTTCCGCCCAGAAGCTCGAAAGTGAGCGTTCAAAAAGTTGTGCTGTGTCCATTTTACTCCAGAGCAAGGCCATCAGGAGTTACTTTAGAGTCCGCGGGACTGGAAAATATCCCCCAAGTTCCGGGAAATCGAGCCGAAGTTGGTCAAAATTACGATGGGCGTAAGGCGGTCTCGGCTACTCTTTCACTCTTAAAGTGAAGTGGAGCTATATTTGGGCCCAGAAGCTCAAAAGTGAGCGTTCTAAAAGTTTTGCTGTGTCCATTTTACTGAAAACCAAGGACGTCGAGGGTCAGTTTAGAGTCCCCGGGACTGGAAAATATGCCCCAAGCTCCGGGAAATTTAACCGAAGTTAGTCAAAATGACGACGCGCGTACGGCGGTCTCGGCTACTCTTTCAGTCTTAAAGTGAAGTGGGGCAATATCTCGGCCCAGAAGCTCGAAACTGAGTGTTTAATAAGTTTTGCTGTGTCCATTTCACTGCAAAACAAGGCCATCACGACTTAGTTTAGCGTCCAAGGGACTGGAAATATCCCCCAAGTTACGGGAAATCCAGTTGAAGTTAGTCAAAATCACGATGCGCTTAAGGGGGTCTCGGCTACTCTTTCAGTCTTAAACTTAAGTGAGGCTATATTTCGACCCATAAGCTGGAAAGTTAGCGTTCAAAAAGTTTTGCTGTGTCCATTTAACTGCAAAACAAGGACGTCGAGGGTCAGTTTAGAGTCCCCGGGACTGGAAAATATGCCCCAAGTTCCGGGAAATTTAACCGAAGTTGGTCAAAATGACGACGCGCGTACGGCGGTCTCGGCTACTCTTTCAGTCTTAAAGTGAAGTGGGGCAATATTTCGGCCCAGAAGCTCGAAACTGAGTGTTTAAAAAGTTTTGCTGTGTCCTTTTCACTGCAAAACAAGGCCACCACGACTTAGTTTAGCGTCCAAGGGACTGGAAATATCCCCCAAGTTACAGGAAATCCACTTGAAGTTAGTCAAAATCACGATGCGCTTAAGGGGGTCTCGGCTACTCTTTCAGTCTTAAAGTTAAGTGAGTCTATTTTTCGACCCATAAGCTCGAAAGTGAGCGTTCAAAAAGTTTTGCTGTGTCCATTGAACTACAAACTAACGCCATCGGAAGTTAGTTTGGCTTCCCCGGGAATTGAAAATATTGGCCAACTTCCGGGAAATCGAGCCGAAGTTGGTCAAAATTACGATGCGCGTAAGGCGGTCTCGGCTACTCTTTCAGTCTTAAAGTGAAGTAGGGCTATATTTCGGCCGAGAAGCTCGAAAGTGAGCGTTCAAAAAGTTTTGCTGTGTCCATTGAACTACAAACTAACGCCATCGGAAGTTAGTTTGGCTTCCCCGGGAATTGAAAATATTGGCCAACTTCCGGGAAATCGAGCCGAAGTTGGTCAAAATTACGATGCGCGTAAGGCGGTTTCGGCTACTCTTTCAGTCTTAAAGTGAAGTAGGGCTATATTTCGGCCGAGAAGCTCGAAAGTGAGCGTTCAAAAAAAGTGCTGTGTCCATTTCGCTACAAAGCAAGGCCATCAGCAGTTAGTTTAGAGTCCCCGGGACTGGAATATATCCCCGAAGTTGCGGGCAATCGAACGGAAGTTGGTCAAAATCACGATGCGCGTAAGACGGTCTCGGCTACTCTTTCAGTCTTAAAGTAAAGTGGGGCTATATTTCGGCCCAGAAGCTCGAAAGTGACCCTTTAAAAAGTTACGCTTTGTACATTTAACTGCAAACCAAGGCCATCAGGAGTTAGTTTAAACTCCCCCGGACTGGAAAATATCCCCCAAGTTCCGGGAAATCGAGCTGAACTTGGTCAAAATCACGATGCTCGTAAGGCGGTCTCGCTACTATTTCTGTCTTAAAATGAAATACGGTTGTATTTCGGCCCAGAAGCTTGAAACGGAGCGTTCAAAAAGTTTTCCTGCGTCCATTTCACTGCAAATCAAGGCCATCAGGAGTTAGTTTAGAGTCTCCGGGACTTGAAAATATCACCAAAATTCTAGAAAATCGAGCGGAAGTTGCTCAAAATCACCATGCGCGTAAGGCGGTCTCGCCTACTGTTTCAGTCTTAAAGTGAAGTGGGGCTATATTTCATCTCGGAGGCTCGAAAATAAGCGTTCAAAAAGTGTTACTATGTTCATTTCACTGCAAATCAAGGACATCAGGAGATAGTTTAGACTCCTCGGGACTGGAAAATATCGCCCAAGTTCGGGGAAATCGAGCCGAATTTTGTCAAAATCACGATGCGCGTAAGGCGGTCTCGGCTACTCTTTCATTCTTAAAGTCAACTGGGGCTATATTTCGGCCCAGAAGCTCGAAACTGAAAGTTCAAAAACATTTTGCTGTGTCCATTTCACCGCAAACCAAGCCACATCAGCAGATTGTTTACAGTGTCCGGGACATCAAAATATCGCCCAAGCCCCGGGAAATCGAGCCGAAGTTTCTCAAAATCACGATGCGCGTAAAGCAGTCTCGGCTACTCTTTTAGTCTTAAAGTGACGTGGCTGTATATTTCGGAACAGAAGCTCGAAAGTGAGGGTTCAAAAAGTCTTGCTCTCCCAATTTAACTGAAAACCAAGGCCATCAAGAGTTAGTTTAGAGTCCATGGGACTGGAAAATATCCCTTAAGTTCTGGCAACTCAAGCCGAAGTTAGTCAAAATCACGATGCTTCTAAGGCGGTCTCGGCTACTATTTCAGTCTTAAAGTTAAGTGGGGCTATATTTCGGCCCAGAATTTCGAAAGTAAGCGTTCAAAAAAATTTGCTGTGTCCATATCACTGCAGAACAAGGCCATCAGGGGTTAGTTTAGAGTCCTTGGGACTTGAATATATACCCGAAGTTTCGGGAAATCGAGCCGAAGCTGGTCAAAATCACGATGCGCGTAACACGGTGTCGGCTTCTCTTTCAGTCTTAAACTGAAGTGGGGCTATATTTGGGCTCAGAAGCCCGAAGGGGAGCGTTGAAAAAGTTTTCCTCTCTCCATTTCAATGCAAACCAAGGCAATCAGGAGTTACTTTAGAGTCCCCGGTACCGGAAAATATTCCCCATTTCCCGGAAAATCGAGCCAAAGTTGGTCAAAATCACGATGCGCGTAAGGCGGTCTCGGCTATTCTTTCATTCTTAAAGTGAACTCGGGCTATATTTCGGCCCAGAAGCTCGAAAGTTAAAGTTCAAAAAGTTTTGCTCTGTCTATTTCACCGCGAACCAAGCCACATCAGGAGATAGTTTACAGTCTCCGGGACATCAAAATATCCCCCAAGTTCCGGGAAATCGAGCCGAAGTTTGTCAAAATCACTATGCGCGTAAAGCAGTCTCGGCTACTCTTTTAGTCTTAAAGTGACGTGGCTGTATATTTCGGCCCAGAAGCTCGAAAGTGAGCGTTCAAAAAGTTATGCTGTACCCATTTCACTGCAAAGCAAGGCCCTCAGGAAGTAGTTTACAGTCCCCGAAACTTGAAAATATCCCCCAAGTTCCGCGAAATCGAGACGAAGTTGGTCAAAATAACGATTCGCGTAAGGCGGTATCGGCTACTCTTTGAGTCTTAAAGTGAAGTAGGGCTATATTTCGGTCCAGAAGCTCGAAAGTGAGCGTTCAAAAAGTTTTCCTCTCTCAATTTCACTGAAAACCAAGGCCATCATGAGTTAGTTTAGAGTCCCTGGGACTGGAAAATATCTTTTAAGTTCTGGCAACTCAAGCCCAAGTTGGTCTAAATCACGATGCGCCTAAGGCGGCCTCGGCTACTCTTTCAGTCTTAAAGTGAAGTTGGGCTCTATTTCGGCCCAGAAGCTCCAAAGTGAGCGCCGGAAAAAATTTTGTGTCTATTTCACTGCAAACCAAGGCAATCAGGAGTTAGTTTAGAGTCCCCGGGACTGCAATATATTTCCCAAGTTCCGGAAAATCGAGAAGACGTTGGTCAAAATCACGATGCGCGCAAGACGGTCTTGGCTAGTCTTTCAGTCTTAAAGTGAAGTGGGGCTATATTTCGGCCCAGAAGCTCAAAAGGGAGCGTTCAAAAACTTTTGCTGTATCCATTTCAATGCAAACGAAGGCCATCAGGGGTTACTTAAGAGTCTTCGGGACTGGAAAATATCCCCCAAGGTCAGGGAAATTTAGCCGAAGTTGGTCAAGCGTTCTCTCGCTTACTGTTTCAGTCTTAAAGTCAGGTGAGGCTTTATTTCTGCCCAGGAGCTTGAAAGTGAGTGTTCAAAAAGTTTCCCTCTGTTTATTTCACTGCAAACAAAAGCCATCAGGAGCTAGTTTAGAGTCCCCGGGACTGGAAAATATCCCCCAACTTCCGGGAAATCGAACCGAAGTTGGTCAAAATCACGATTTGCGTAAGGTAGTCTCGGCTACTCTTTCAGTCTTAAAGTGAAGTGGGGCTATATTTCGGGCCAGAAGCCCGAAAGTGAGCTTTCAAAAAGTTTTGCTGTGTTCATTTCACTGCAAACCAAGGCCATCAGGAGTTAGTTTAGAGTCCCCGGGACAAGAAAATATGCCCCAAGGTCCGGGAAATTGAGCCGAGGTTGGTCAAAATCACGATACCCCTAATGTGGTCTCGGCTACTCTTTCTGTCTTAAAGTGAAGTGGGGCTATATTTCGGGCCAGAAGCCCGAAAGTGAGCGTTCAAAAAGTTTTGTTGTGTCCATTTCACTGGAAACCAAGGCCATCAGGGCTTAGTTTACAGTCCCCGGGACTGAAAAATATTGCCCAAGTCCCGGGGAATCGAACCGAAGTTGATCAAAATCACGATGCGCGAAATGCGGTATCTGCTACTGTTTCAGTCTTAAAGTGAAGTGGGGCTATATTTCGGCCCAGAAGCCCGAAAGTGATCGTTCAAAAAGTTTTCCTGTGTTCTTTGACTGAAAAACAAGGCCATCACGAGTTAGTTTAGCGTCCCTGGGACTGGAAAATATTCCCCAAATTCCGGTAACTCGAGCTGAAGTTGGTCAAAATCACGATGCTCCCAAAGCGGTCTCGGCTACCCTTTTAGTCTTAAAGTGAAGTGGGGCTATATTTCTGTCTAGAAGCTCGAAAGTGACCGTTCAAAAAGTTTAGCTGTATGCATTTCACTGCAAAACAAAGCTATCAAAAGTTAGTTTAGGGTCCCCGGAACCGGAAAATATTCCCCAAGTTCCGAGAAAGCGAGCCGCAGTTGATCAAAATCACGATGCGCGAAATGGGGCCTCGGCTACTGTTTCAGTCTTAAAGTAAAGTGTGGCTACATTTCGGCCCACAAGCTCGAAAGTGAGCGTTCAAAAAGTTTTGCTGTGTCCATTTCACTGCAAAACAAGGCCATCAGGACTTAGGTTAGCGTCCAAGGGACAGGAAAAAGTTCCCCAAGTTCCGGGAGATCCACCCGAAGTTTGTCAAAATCACAATGCGCGTAAGGTGGTCTCGGTTACTCTTTAAGTCTTAAAGTAAAGTGGGACTTTATTTCGGCCAGGAAGCTCGAAGGTGAGCGTTCAAAAAGTTTTGCTCTCTCCATTTCACTGCAAACCAAGGCCATCAGGAGTTAGGTTAGAGTTCCCGGGACTGGAAAATATCCCCCACGTTCCGGAATATCGACCCGAAGTTTGTCAAACTCACGATACCAGCAAGGCGGTCTCGGCTACTCTTTCAGTGTTAAGTGAAGTGGGGCTATATTTCGGCCCAGAATCTCGAAAGTGTGCGTTCAAAAAATTGTGCTGTGTCCATTTCAATGCAAACCAAGGCCATCAGGAGTTAGTTTAGAGTGCCCGGGACTGGAGAATATATCCCAAGTCCCAGGAATTGGAGCCGAAGTTGATCAAATTCATGATGCGCGTAACGTGGTCTCGGCTACCGTTTCAGTCTTAAAGTCAAATGTGCCTATATTTCGCCCCACAAGCTAGAAAGTGAGCGTTCAAAAAGTTTCGCTGTGTCCATTTCACTGAAAGCCAAGACAATCAGTAGTTAGTTTAGAGTCCCCGGGACTGGAAAATATCCCCCAAGTTCCGGCAAATCGAGCCGAAGTTGGTCAAAATCACGGTGCGCTTAAGGCCGTGTCGGCTACTCCGTCAGTCTTAAAGTGAAGTGGGGCTCTATTTCGGCCCACAAGCTCAAAGCTCAAAGCTCAAAAAAATTACTGTGTGTATTTCACTGCAAACCAAGGCTATCAGGAGTTAGTTTAGAGTCCCCGGGAGTAGAATGTATTTCCCAAGTTGCGGAAAATCGACAAGACGTTGGTCAAAATCACGATGCGCGTAAGACGGTCTCGGCTACTCTTTCAGTCCTAAAGTGAAGTGGGGCTATATTTCGGCCCAGAAGCTCAAAAGTGAGGGTTCAAAAAGTTTTGCTGTATCCATTTCAATGCAAACCAAGGCCATCATGGGTTACTTAAGAGTCCTCGGGACTGGAAAATATCCCCCAAGTTCCGGTAAATCGAGCCGAAGTTGGTCAAAATCACGATGCGCGTAAGGTGGTCTCGCCTACTCTTTCAGTCTTAAAGTGAAGTGGGGCAATATTTCGGCCCAGAAGCTCGAAAGTGAGTGTTTAAAAAGTTTTGCTCTTTCACTTTCACTGCAAACCAAGGCCATCAGAAGTTAGTTTAGAGTCCCCGAGACTGAAGAATATCCCCCAAGTCGCGGGAAATCGAGCCGAAGTTGATCAAATTCATGATGCGCGTAACGTGGTCTCGGCTACTGTGTCAGTCCTAAAGTGAAGTGTGGCTATATTTCGGTCCACAAGCTAGAAAGTGAGCGTTCAAAAAGTTTTGTTGTGTCTATTTTACTTCAAAACAAGGCCATCAGGACTTAGTTTAGCGTCCAAGGGACTGCAAAATATCCCCCAAGTTTCGGGAAATCCATTCGAAGTTCGTCAAAATTACGATGCGCGTAAGGCGGTCTCATCTACTCTTTCAGTCTTAAAGTAAAGTGGGGCTATATTACTGCCCAGAAGCTCCAAAGTTATGCTCTGTCCATTTCACTGAAAACCAAGGCCATCAGGAGTTACTTTAGAGTCCCTTTGACTTGAATATATCCCCCAAGTTTCGGCAAATAAAGGCCAAATTGGTCAAAATCACGATTCGCTCAAGACGGTCTCGCCTACTCTTTCAGTCTTAAAGTAAAATGGGGCTCTATTTCGGCCCAGAAGCTCGAGAGTGAGCGTTCAAAAACTTTCGCTGTGTCCATTTCACTGCAAACCAAGACAAGCAGGAGTTACTTGAGACCTCAGGACTGGAAAATATCCCCCAAGTTCCGGGAAATCAACCCGAAGTTTGTCAAAATCACGATGCGCGTAACGCGGTCTCGGCTACTCTTTCAGTGTTAAGGTAATGGGGGGCTATATTTTGGCCCAGAAGCTCGAAATTGAGTGTTCAAAAAGTTTTGCTGGGTCCATTTTACTGCAAACCTAGGCCATCAGGAATTAGTTTAGAGTCCTCAGAACTGGAATATATCCCCTTAGTTCCGGCAAATCGAGCCGAAGTTGCTCAAAATCACGATGCACGTAAGGCGGTCTCGGCTACTCTTTCAGTCTTCAAGTCAAGTGGGGTTCTATTTCGGTCCAGAAGCTCGAAAGTATGCGTTCAAAAACTTTTTCTGTTTCCGTTTCACTGCAAACCAAGACCAGCACGAGTTAGTTTAGAGTCCCCGGGACTGGAAAATATTTCGCAAGTTCCGGGAAATCGAGCCGAAGTTGATCAAAATCACGATGCGCGAAACGTAATCTCCGCTACTGTTTCAGTCTTAAAGTGAAGTATGGCTATATTTCGGCCCACAAGCTCGAAAGTGAGCGTTCAAAAAGCTTTGCTGTGTCCATTTCACTGCAAAACAAGGCCATCGGCAGCTAGTTTAGCGTCCAAGCGAATGGAAAATGTCCCCCAAGTTCCGGGAAATCCACCCGAAGATTGTCAAAATCACGATGCGCGTAAGGCGGTCTCGGCTACTTTTTCAGTATTAAAGTAAAGTGGGCTATATTTCGGCCCAGAAGCTTGAAGGTGAGCGTTCAAAAAGTTTTGCTGTCTCCATTTCACTGCAAACCAAGCCCATCAAGAGTTAGTTTAGAGTCCCTGGGACTGGAAAATATCCCCCAAGTTCCGCAATATCGACCCGAAGTTGGTCAAAATCACGATGCCCGCACGCCGGTCTCGGCTACTCTTTAAGTCGTAAGTGATGGGGGACTATATTTCGGCCTAGAAGCTCGAAAATGTGCGTTCAAAAACTTGTGCTGTGTGAATTTCACTGCAAACCATGGCCATCAGGAGTTAGTTTAGAGTCCTTGGGACTGGGAAATATTTCCCAAGTTCCAGGAAAGCGAGCAGAAGTTGATCAAAATCACGATGCGCGTAACGCGGTCTCGGCTACTGTTTCAGTCTTAAAGTGAAGTGTGGCTATATTTAGGCCCACAAGCTCGAAACTGAGCGTTCAAAAACTTTTGCTGTGTCCATTCACTGCAAAGCTAGGCCATCAGGAGTTAGTATAGAGTCCCCGGGACTGGAAAATATTCTCCAAGTTCCAGGAAATGGCGCCGACGTTGATTAAAATTACGATGCGCGTAACGGGCTCTCGGCGATTCTTTCAGTCTTAAATTTAAGTAGGGCTATATTTCGGCCCTGAAGCTCGAAGGTGAGTGTTCAGAATATTTTGCTGTGTTCATTAAACTGCAAACCAAGGTCATCGGGAGTTAGTTTAGCGTCCCCGGGACTTTAAATTATTCGCCAACTTCCGGGAAATCGAGCAAAAGTGGCCCAAAATCACGATGCGCGTAAGGCGGTCTCGGCTACTCTTTCAGTCTTAAAATTAAGGGGGGCTATATTTCGACCTAGAAGCTCGAGACCGGGCGTGTGCTAATTTTACCTGTGTCCATTTCACTGACATCTTAGGCCATCAGGAGTTAGTTTAGAGTCCTTGGGACTGGAAAATATTTCCCAAATTCTGGCAGATCGAGCCAAAGTAGCTCAAAATCACGATGCGGGTAAGGCGGTCTCGGCTACTCTTTCAGTCTTAAAATGAAGTGGGGCTATATTTCGGCCGACAAGCTCAACACCGAGCGTGCGCTCCTTTTGCCTGTGTACATATCACTGAAAACTAAGTTCATCAGGAGTTAGCATAGAGTCCTCGGGACTGGAAAATATTCCCCGAGTTCCGGCAAATCGAGCCAAAGATGCTAAAAATCACGATGCGCGTAAGGCAGTCTCGGCTACTCGTTTACTCCGAAAATGAAGTGGGGCTATATTTCGGTTCTACAAGCTCGACACCGAGCGTGCTCTCCTTTTACCTGTGTCCATTTCACTAAGAACTTAGTCCATCAGGAGATAGTTTAGAATCCTCGAGACTGGAAGCTATCCTCCAAGTTTCGGCAAATTGAGCCATACTTTTTTAAAATTACAATAAGCGTACGGCAGTTTCGTTTAGTCTTTCAGTCTTAAAATGAACTGGGGCTACATTTCGACCTAGGTAATCAGGAGTTAGTTTAGAATCTCCGGTACCGGAAAATATCGCCCATTTCCGGGAAATCGAGCCAAAGTTGGTCAAAATCACGATGCGCGTAATGCGGTCCCGGTTACTCTTTCACTCTTAAAGTGAACTGGGGCAATATTTCCGCCCAGAAGCTCGAAAGTGAGCGTTCAAAAATTTGTGCTGTGTCCATTTCACTCCAGAGCAAGGCCATCAGGTGTTACATTAGAGTCCGCGGGACTGGAAAATATCCCCCCAGTTCTGGGAAATCGAGCCGAAGTTCGTCAAAACTACGATTGGCGTACGGCGGTCTCGGCTACTCGTTCAGTCTTAAAGTGAAGTGAGGCAATATTTCGGCCCAGAAGCTCGAAACTGAGTGTTTAAAAAGTTGTGCTGTGTCCATTTCACTGCAAAACAAGGCCATCACGACTTAGTTTAGCGTCCAAGGGACTGGAAATATCCCCCAAGTTACGGGAAATCTACCCGAAGTTAGTCAAAATCACGATGCGCTTAAGGGGGTCTCCGCTACTCTTTCAGTCTTAAGGTAAAGTGGGCTTAGATTTAACTCCAGAAGCTCGAAAGTAAGGGTTCAAAAATTTTTTTCTCTATTTCACTCACATCTTAGACAATCAGGAGTGAGTTTAGAGACTTTGGGACTTGAAAATATCTCCCAAGTTTCGCCATATCGAGCCGAATATTCTCAAAATCACAATGCGCGTAAGGCGCTCCCGCCTACTCTTTCAGTCTTAAAAACAAGTAGGGCTATATTTCGGCCAGCAAGGTCGAAAGTGCGCGTTCAAAAAGTGTTCCTGTGTCCATTTCACGGGAAACCAAGGCCATCAGGAGTTAGTTTAGAGTCCCCAGGACTGGAAAATATCCCCCTATTTGCGGGAAATCGAGTCGAAGTATCCCAAAATCACGATGCGCGTAAGGCAGTCTCGGCTACTCTTTCAGTCCTAAAGTTAAGTGGGGCTATATTTCGACCCATAAGCTCGAAAGTGAGCGTTCAAAAAGTTTTGCTGTGTCCATTTAACTGCAAACTAAGGCCATCAGAAGTTAGTTTAGCTTCCGGGAATTGAAAATATTCGCCAACTTCCGGGAAATCGAGCCGAAGTTGGTCAAAATTACGATGCGCGTAAGGCGGTCTTGGCCACTCTTTCAGTCTTAAAGTGAAGTAGGGCTATATTTCGGCCGAGAAGCTCGAAAGTGAGTGTTCAAAAAAAAGTGCTGTGTCCATTTCACTGCAAACCAAGGACATCAGCAGTTAGTTTAGAGTCCCCGGGACTGGAGTATATCCCCGAAGTTGCGGGAAATCGAACGGAAGTTGGTCAAAATCACGATGCGCCTAAGACGGTCTCGCCTACTCTTTCAGTCTTAAAGTAAAGTGGGGCTATATTTCGGCCCAGAAGCTCGAAAGTGACCCTTTAAAAAGTTACGCTTTGTGCATTTAACTCCAAACCAAGCCCATCAGGAGTTAGTTTAAAGTCCCCCGGACTGGAAAATATCCCCCAAGTTCCGGGAAATCGAGCTGAACTTGGTCAAAATCACGATGTTCGTAAGGCGGTCTCGGCTACTATTTCAGTCTTAAAGTGAAGTACGGTTGTATTTCGGCCCAGAAGCTCGCAATTGCGCGTTCAAAAAGTTTTCCTGCGTCCATTTCACTGCAAACCAAGGCCATCAGGAGTTGGTTTAGAGTCCCCGGGACTTGAAAACATCGCCAAAATTCTAGAAAATCGAGCGGAAGTTGCTCAAAATCACGATGCGCGTAAGACGGTCTCGCCTACTCTTTCAGTCTTAAAGTGAAGTGGGGCTATATTTCATCCCAGAAGCTCGAAAATAAGCCTTCAAAAAGTGTTACTGTGTTGATTTCACTGCAAACCAAGGCCATCAGGAGTTAGTTTAGACTCCTCGGGACTGGAAAATATCGGCCAAGTTCGGGGAAATCGAGCCGAATTTTGTCAAAATCACAATGCGCGTAAGGCGGTCTCGGCTACTCTTTCATTCTTAAAGTGAACTGGGGCTATATTTCGGCCGAGAAGCTAGAAAGTGCAAGTTCAAAAAGTTTTGCTGTGTTCATTTCACTGCAAACCAAGGCCAACAGGAGTTAGTTTAGACTCCTCGGGACTGGAAAATATCGCCCAAGTTCGGGGAAATCGAGCCGAATTTTGTCAAAATCACGATGCGTGTAAGGCGGTCTCGGCTACTCTGTCATTCTTAAAGTCAACTGGGGCTATATTTCTCCCCAGAAGCTAGAAAGTGAAAGTTCAAAAGGTTTTGCTGTGTCCATTTCACCGCAAACCAAGCCACATCAGCAGATTGTTTACAGTGTCCAGGACATCAAAATATTCCCCAAGTCCCGGGAAATCGAGCCGAAGTTTGTCAAAATCACGATGCGCGTAAAGCAGTCTCGGCTACTCTTTTAGTCTTAAAGTGACGTGGCTGTATATTTCGGCCCAGAAGCTCGAAAGTGAGCGTTCAAAAAGTTTTGCTCTCTCAATTTAACTGAAAACCAAGGCCATCATGAGTTAGTGTAGAGTCCGCGGGACTGGAAAATATCCCTTAAGTTCTGGCAACTCAAGCCGAAGTTGGTCAAAATCACTATGCGTCTAAGGCGGTCTCGGCTACTATTTCAGTCTTAAAGTGAAGTGGGGCTATATTTCGGCCCAGAATTTCGAAAGTAAGCGTTCAAAAAAATTTGCTGTGTCCATTTCACTGCAGACCAAGGCCATCAGGGGTTAGTTTAGAGTCCCCGGTACCGGAAAATATTCCCCATTTCCCGGGAAATCGAGCCAAAGTTGGTCAAAATCACGATGCGCGTAAGGCGGTCTCGCCTATTCTTTCATTCTTAAAGTGAAATCGGGCTATATTTGGCCCAGAAGCTCGAAATCTAAAGTTCAAAAAGTTTTTCTGTGTCCATTTCACCGCGAACCAAGCCACATCAGGAGATAGTTAACAGTCTCCGGGACATCAAAATATCCTCCAAGTTCCGGGAAATCGAGCCGAAGTTTGTTAAAGTCTCCATGCGCGTAAAGCAGTCTCGGCTACTCTTTTAGTCTTAAAGTGACGTGGCTGTATATTTCGGCCCAGAAGCTCGAAAGTGAGCGTTCAAAGAAATTATGCTGTGCCCATTTCACTGCAAAGCAAGGCCCTCAGAAAGTAGTTTACCGTGCCCGGAACTGGAAAATATCCCCCAAGTTCTGCGAAATCGAGACGAAGTTGGTCAAAATAACGATTCGCGTAAGGCGGTCTCGGCTACTCTTTCAGTCTTAAAGTGAAGTAGGCCTATATTTCGGTCCAGAAGCTCGAAATTGAGCGTTCAAAAAGTTTTCCTCTCTGAATTTCACTGAAAACCAAGGCCATCATGAGTTAGTTTAGAGTCCCCGGGACTGCAAAATATCTTTTAAGTTCTGGCAACTCAAGCCGAAGTTACTCTTTCAGTCTTAAAGTGAAGTGGGCCTCTATTTCGGCCCAGAAGCTCCAAAGTGAGCGCTGCAAAATATTTGCTGTGTCCATTTCACTGCAAACCAAGGCCATCAGGAGTTAGTTTAGAGTCCTTGGAACTGCAATATATTTCCCAAGTTTCAGAAAATGGAGAAGACGTTGGTCAAAATCACGATGCGCGCAAGACGGTCTTGGCTAGTCTTTCAGTCTTAAAGTGAAGTGGGGCTATCTTTCGGCCCAGAAACTCAAAAGTGAGCGTTCAAAAAGTTTTGCTGTATCCATTTCAATGCAAACGAAGGCCGTCAAAGGTTACTTAAGAGTCTTCGGAACTGGAAAATATCCCCCAAGTTCAGGGAAATTTAGCCGAAGTTGGTCAAAATCACGGTGCGCGTTAGGCGGTCTCGCTTACTGTTTCAGTCTTCAAGTGAAGTGAGGCTTTATTCCTGCGCAGGAGCTTGAATGTGAGCGTTCAAAAACATTCCCTGTGTTTATTTCACTGCAAACCAAAGCAATCAAGAGTTACTTTAGAGTCCCCGGGACTGGAAAATATTCCCCAAGTTCCGGGAAAGCGAGCCGAAGTTGCTCAAAATCACGATGCGCGAAATGCGGTCTCGGCTACTCTTTCCGACTTAAAGTGAAGTGGGGTTATATTTCGGCCCGCAAGCGCCAAAGTGGGCGTTCAAAAAGTTATGCTGTGCGCATTTCAGTGCAAACCAAGGCCATCCGGAGTTAGTTTAGAGTCCCCCGGACTGGAAAATATCCCAAAAGTTGCGTGAAATCGAGCTGAACTTGGTCTAACTCACGATGCGCGTGAGGCGGTCTCGCCTACTATTTTAGTCTGAAGGTGAAGTGGGATTCTATTTCGGCCCAGAAGCTACAGAGAGAGTGTGCAAAAAGCTTTCCTTTGTCCATTTCACTGAAAACCAAGGACATCAGGAGTTAGTTTAGAGCCCGCGGAAATGGAATATATCCCCTAAGTTCCGGGAAACTGACCCGAAGTTGGTCAAAATCACGATTTGCGCAAGACGGTCTCAGCTACTCTTTCAGTCTTAAAGTAAAGTGGGGCTATATTTCGGTCCAGAAGCTCGAGAGTGAGCGTTCAAAAAGTTTCGCTGTGTCCATTTCACTGAAAACCAAGATAATCAGGAGTTAGTTTAGAGTCCCCGAGACTGGAAAATATCCCCCAAGTTCCGGCAAATCGAGCCGAAGTTGCTCAAAATCACGGTGCGCTTAAGGCGGTGTCGGCTACTCCTTTAGTCTTAAAGTGAAGTGGGGCTCTATTTCGGCCCACAAGCTCAAAGCTGAAAAAAATTACATTGTCTATTTCACTGCAAACCAAGGCTATCAGGAATTAGTTTAGAGTCCCCGGGAGTGGAATGTATTTCCCAAGTTCCAGAGAATCGAGAAGACATTGGTCAAAATCACGATGTGCGTAAGACGGTCTCAGCTACTCTTTCAGTCTTAAAGTGAAGTGGGGCAATATTTCGGCCCAGAAGTTCGAAAGTGAGTGTTTAAAAAGTTTTGCTCTGTCACTTTCACTGCAAACCAAGGCCATCAGAAGTTAGTTTAGAGTCCCCGGGACTGGAGAATATTCCCCTAGTCCCGGGAAATCGAGCCGAAGTTGATCAAATTCATGATGCGCGTAACGTGGTCTCGGCTACTGTGTCAGTCCTAAAGTGGAGTGTGGCTATATTTCGGCCCACAAGCTAGAAAGTGAGCGTTCAAAAAGTTTTGTTGTGTCTATTTTACTTCAAAACAAGGCCATCAGGACTAAGTTTAGCGTCCAAGGGACTGCAAAATATCCCCCAAGTTTCGGGAAATCCATTCGAAGTTCGTCAAAATTACGATGCGCGCACGCCGGTCTCGGTTATTCTTTAAGTCGTAAGTGATGTGGGACTATATTTCGGCCTAGAAGCTCGAAAGTGTGCGTTCAAAACCTTGTGCTGTGTGAATTTCACTGCAAACCATGGCCATCAGGAGTTAGTTTAGAGTCCCCGGGACTGGAAAATATTCCCCGAGTTCCAGGAAAGCGAGCAGAAGTTGATCAAAATCACGATGCGCGTGACGCGGTCTCGGCTACTGTTTCAGTCTTAAAGTGAAGTGTGGCTATATTTAGGCCCACAAGCTCGAAAGTGATCGTTCAAAAACTTTTGCTGTGTCCATTCACTGCAAACCAAGGCCATCAGGAGTTAGTTAAAAGTCCCCGGGACTGGAAAATATTCTCCAAGTTCCAGGAAATGGCGCCGAAGTTGATGAAAATTACGATGCGCGTAACGGGCTTTCGGCGATTCTTTCAGTCTTAAATTTAAATAGGGCTATATTTCGGCCCTGAAGCTCGAAGGTGAGCGTTCAGAATGTTTTGCTGTGTTCATTAAACTGCAAACCAAGGTCATCGGGAGTTAGTTTAGCGTCCGGGAAATCGAGCAAAAGTGGCCCAAAATCACGATGCGCGTAAGGCGGTCTCGGCTACTCTTTCAGTCTTAAAATTAAGGGGGGCTATATTTCGACCTAGAAGCTCGAGACCGGGCGTGTGCTAATTTTACCTGTGTCCATTTCACTGACATCTTAGGCGATCAGGTGTTAGTTTAGAGTCCTTGGGACTGGAGAATATTCCCCGAATTCCGGCAAATCGAGCCAAAGATGCTCAAAATCACGATGCGCGTAAGGCGGTCTCGGCTACTCGTTTACTCCGAAAATGAAGTGGGGCTATATTTCGGTTCTACAAGCTCGACACCGAGCGTGCTCTCCTTTTACCTGTGTCCATTTTAATAAGAACTAAGTCCATCAGGAGATAGTTTAGAATCCTCGAGACTGGAAGCTATCCTCTAAGTTTCGGCAAATTGAGCCATACTTTCTTAAAATTACGATAAGCGTACGGCAGTTTCGTTTACTCTTTCAGTCTTAAAATGAACTGGGTCTACATTTCGGCCTAGAAGCTCGACACCGAGCGTGCGCTCCTGTTACCTGTGACCATTTTACTGAAAACTAAGGCCATCAAGAGTTAGGGTAGAGTCCCCGGGACTGGAAAATATCCCCCAAGTTTTGGCAGATCGAGCCGTAGTGGCTAAAAATTTTCATGCGCTTAAGGCGGTTTCGTGTACACTTTCAGTCTTAAAATAAAGTGGGGCTATATTTCGGCCTACAACCTGGAAACCTAGTGTGCGCCCCTTTTACCTGTGTCCATTTCACTAAAAACCAAGGCATTCAGGAGTTAGTTTAGAGCTTCCGGGACTGGAAAATATCCCCCAAGTCCCAGGAAATCAAGCCGAAGTTCGACAACATTACCATGCGCGTAAGGCGGTCCCGGCTACTCTTTCAGTCTCAAAGTGAAGTGGGGCTATATTTCGGCCCAGAAGCTCGAAAGTGAACGTTCAAAGAGTTTGGCTGTGTCCATTTCACTGAAAACCAAGGCCATCAGGAATTAGTTTAGAGTGCCCGGGACTGGGAATTATCTCCCAAGTTCCGGGAAATCAAGCCGGAGTAGCCCAAAATCACGATACGCGTAAGGCGGTCTCGGCTAGTCTTTCAGTCTTAAAGATAAGTAGGGCTATTCTTCGGCCCCGAAGCTCAAAAGTGAGCGTTCAAAAAGTTGTGCTGTGTCCATTTCACTGCAAACCAAGGCAATCAGGAGTTAGTTTAGAGTCCCCGGTACTGGAACATATCCCCCATTTCCCGGGAAATCGAGCCAAAGTTGGTCAAAACCACGATGCGCGTAAGGCGGTCCCGGTTACTCTTTCATTCTTAAAGTGAACTGGGGCAATATTTCCGCCCAGCAGCTGGAAAGTGAGCGTTCAAAAAGTTGTGCTGTGTCCATTTTATTCCAGAGCAAAGCCATCAGGAGTTACTTTAGAGTCCGCGGGACTAGAAAATATCCCCCAAGTTCCGGGAAATCGAACCGAAGTTGCTCAAAATTACGATACGCGTAAGGCGGTCTCGGCTACTCTTTCACTCTTAAAGTGAAGTGGAGCTATATTTCGGCCCAGAAGCTCAAAAGTGAGCGTTCAAAAAGTTTTGCTGTGTCCATTTTACTGCAGACCAAGGACGTCGGGGATCAGTTTAGAGTCCCCGGGACTGCAAAATATGCCCCAAGTTCCGGGAAATTTAACCGAAGTTGGTCGAAATCACGACGCGCGTACGGCGGTCTCGGCTACTTTTTCAGTCTTAAAGTGAGGTAGGGCTATGCTTCGGCCCAGAAGCTCGAAAGTGAGTGTTTAAAAAGTTGTGCTGTGTCCATTTCACTGCAAAACAAGGCCATCACGACTTATTTTAGCGTCCAAGAGACTGGAAATATCCCCCAAGTTACGAGAAATCCACCCGAAGTTAGTCAAAATCACGATGGGCTTAAGGGGGTCTCCGCTACTCTTTCAGTCTTAAGGTAAAGTGGGCTTAGATTTAACTCCAGAAGCTCGAAAGTAAAAGTTCAAAAATTTTTGTCTCTATTTCACTCACATCTTAGACAATCAGGAGTGAGTTTAGAGACTTTGGGACTTGAAAATATCTCCCAAGTTTCGCCATATCGAGCCGAAGATCCTCAAAATCACAATGCGCGTAAGGCGCTCCCGCCTACTCTTTCAGTCTTAAAGTTAAGTGGGGCTATATTTCGACCCATAAGCTCGAAAGTGAGCGTTCAAAATGTTTTGCCGTGTCCATTTAACTGCAAACTAAGGCCATCGGAAGTTAGTTTAGCTTCCCCGGGAATTGAAAATATTCGCCAACTTCCGGGAAATCGAGCCGAAGTTGGTCAAAATTACGATGCGCGTAAGGCGGTCTCGGCTACTCTTTCAGTCGTAAAGTGAAGTAGGGCTATATTTCGGCCGAGAAGCTCGAAAGTGAGCGTTCAAAAAAATGTGCTGTGTCCATTTCACTGCAAACCAAGGCAATCAGCAGTTAGTTTAGAGTCCTCGGGACTGGAATATATCCTCGAAATTCCGGGAAATCGAACGGAAGTTGGTCAAAATCACGATGCGCGTAAGACGGTCTCGGCTACTCTTTCAGTCTTAAAGTAAAGTGGGGCTATATTTCGGCCCAGAAGCTCGAAAGTGACCCTTTAAAAAGTTACGCTTTGTCCATTTAACTGCAAACCAAGCCCATCAGGAGTTAGTTTAAAGTCCCCCGGACTGGAAAATATCCCCCATGTTCCGGGAAATCGAGCTGAACTTGGTCAAAATCACGATGCTCGTAAGGCGGTCTCGGCTACTATTTCAGTCTTGAAGTGAAATACGGTTGTATATTGGCCCAGAAGCTCGAAACTGAGCGTTCAAAAAGTTTTCCTGCGTCCATTTCACTGCAAACCAAGGCCATCAGGAGTTGGTTTAGAGTCCCCGGGACTTGAAAAAGTCGCCAAAATTCTAGAAAATCGAGCGAAAGTTGCTGAAAATCACGATGCGCGTAACGCGGTCTCGCCTACTCTTTCAGTCTTAAACTGAAGTGGGGCTATATTTCATCCCAGAAGCTCGAAAATAAGCCTTCAAAAAGTGTTAGTGTGTTCAATTCACTGAAAACCAAGGCCATCAGGAGTTAGTTTAGACTCCTCGGAACTGGAAAATATCGCCCAAGTTCGGGGAAATCGAGCCGAATTTTCTCAAAATCACGATGCGCGTAAAGCGGTCTCGGCTACTCTTTCATTCTTAAAGTGAACTGGGGCTATATTTCGGCCGAGAAGCTAGAAAGTGAAGGTTCAAAAAGTTTTGCTGTGTTCATTTCACAGCAAACCAAGGCCAACAGGAGTTAGTTTAGACTCCTCGGGACTGGAAAATATCGCCCAAGTTCGGGGAAATCGAGCCGAATTTTGTTAAAATCACGATGCGCGTAAGGCGGTCTCGGCTACTCTGTCATTCTTAAAGTCAACTGGGGCTATATTTCGGCCCAGAAGCTAGAATGTGAAAGTTCAAAAGGTTTTGCTGTGTCCATTTCACCGCAAACCAAGCCACATCAGCAGATTGTTTACAGTGTCCAGGACATCAAAATATCCCCCAAGTTCCGGGAAATCGAGCCGAAGTTTGTCAAAATCACGATGCGCGTAAAGCAGTCTCGGCTACTCTTTTAGTCTTAAAGTGACGTGGCTGTATATTTCGGCCCAGAAGCTCGAAAGTGAGCGTTCAAAAAGTTTTGCTCTCTCAATTTAACTGAAAACCAAGGCCATCATGAGTTAGTTTAGAGTCCGCGGGACTGGAAAATATCCCTTAAGTTCTGGCAGCTCAAGCCGAAGTTGGTCAAAATCACGATGCGTTTAAGGCGATCTCGCCTACTATTTCAGTCTTAAAGTGAAGTAGGGCTATATTTCGGCCCAGAATTTCGAAAGTAAGCGTTCAAAAAAATTTGCTGTGTCCATTTCACTGCAGACCAAGGCCATCAGGGGTTAGTTTAGAGTCCTTGGGACTTGAATATATACCCGAAGTTTCGGGAAATCGAGCCCAAGTTGGTCAAAATCACGATGCGCGTAAGACGGTGTCGGCTACTCTTTCAGTCTTAAACTAAAGTTGGGCTATATTTGGGCTCAGAAGCCCGAAGGGGAGCGTTGAAAAAGTTTTGCTCTCTCCATTTCAATGCAAAACAAGGCAATCAGGAGTTATTTTAGAGTCCCCGGTACCGGAAAATATTCCCCGTTTCCCGGGAAATCGGGCCAAAGTTGGTCAAAATCACGATGCGCGTAAGGCGGTGTCGGCTATTCTTTTATTTTTAAAGTAAACTCGGGCTATATTTCGGCCCAGAAGCTCGAAAGTAAAAGTTCAAAAAGTTTTGCTGTGTCCATTTTACCGTCAACCAAGCCACATCAGGAGATAGTTTACAGTCTCCGGGACATCAAAATATCCCCCAAGTTCCGGGAAATCGAGCCGAAGTTTGTCAAAATCACGATGCGCGTAAAGCAGTCTCGGCTACTCTTTGAGTCTTAAAGTGACGTGGCTGTATATTTCGGCCCAGAAGCTCGAAAGTGAGCGTTCAAAAAGTTATGCTGTGCCCATTTCACTGCAAAGCAAGGCCCTCAGGAAGTAGTTTACAGTGCCCGGAACTGGAAAATATCCCCCAAGTTCCGCGAAATCGAGACCAAGTTGGTCAAAATAACGATTCGCGTAAGGCGGTCTCGGCTACTCTTTCAGTCTTAAAGTGAAGTAGGGCTATATTTCGGTCCAGAAGCTCGAAAGTGAGCGTTCAAAAAGTTTTCCTCTCTTAATTTCACTGAAAACCAAGGCCAACATGAGTTAGTTTAGAGTCCCCGGGACTGGAAAATATCTTTTAAGTTCTGGCAACTCAAGCCGAAGTTGGTCAAAATCACGATGCGCCTAAGGCGGTCTCGGCTACTCTTTCAGTCCTAAAGTGAAGTGGGGCTCTATTTCGGCCCAGAAGCTCCAAAGTGAGCGCTGCAAAATATTTGCTGTGTCCGTTTCACTGCAAACCAAGGCCATCAGGAGTTAGTTTAGAGTCCCCCGGAATCCAAAATATTTCCCAAGTTCCGGAAATTGGAGAAGACGTTGGTCAAAATCACGGTGCCCGCAAGACGGTCTTCGCTACTCTTTCAGTCTTAAAGTGAAGTGGGGCTATATTTCGGCCCAGAAGCTCAAAAGTGAGCGTTCAAAAAGTTTTGCTGTATCCATTTCAATGGAAACGAAGGCCATCAGGGGTTACTTAAGAGTCTTCGAGACTGGAAAATATCCCCCAAGTTCAGGGAAATTGAGCCGAAGTTGGTGAAAATCACGGTGCGCGTTAGGCGGTCTCGCTTACTGTTTCAGTCTTAAAGTGAAGTGAGACTTTATTCCTGCCCAGATGCTTGAAAGTGAGCGTTCAAAAACATTCCCTGTGTTTATTTCACTGCAAACCAAAGCCATCAGCAGCTAGTTTAGAGTGCCAGGACTGCAAAATATCCCCCAACTTCCGGGAAATCGAGCCGAAGTTCGTCAAAATCACGATTTGCGTAAGGTAGTCTCGGCTACTCTTTCAGTCTTAAAGTGAAGTGGGGCTATATTTCTGGCCAGAAGCCCGAAAGTGAGCGTTCAAAAAGTCTTGCTGTGTTCATTTCACTGCAAACCAAGGCCATCAGGAGTTAGTTTAGCGTCCCCGGGACAAGAAAATATGCCCCAGGGTCCGGGAAATTGAGCCGAGGTTGCTCAAAATCACGATGCCCCTAAAGTGGTCTCGGCTACTCTTTCTGTCTTAAAGTGAAGTGGGGCTATATTTCGGGCCAGAAGCCCGAATGTGAGCGTTTAAAAGGTTTTGCTGTGTGCATTTCACTGCAAACCAAAGCTATCAAAAGTTAGTTTAGAGTCCCCGGGACTGGAAAATATTCCCCAAGTTCCGGGAAAGCGAGCCGAAGTTGATCAAAATCACGATGCGCGAAATGCGGTATCGGCTACTGTTTCAGTCTTAAAGTGAAGTGGGGCTATATTTCGGCCCAGAAGCCCGAATGTGAGCGTTCAAAAAGTTTTGCTGTGTTCTTTGACTGAAAAACAAGGCCATCACGAGGTAGTTTAGCGTCCCTGGGACTGGAAAATATTCCCCAAGTTGCGGGAAATCGAGCTGAAGTTGGTCAAAATCACGATGCTCCCAAAGCGGTCTCGGCTACTCTTTCAGTCTTAAAGTGAAGTGGGGCTATATTTCTGTCCAGAAGCTCGAAAGTGACCGTTCAAAAAGTTTTGCTGTGTGCATTTCACTGCAAACCAAAGCTATCAAAAGTTAGTTTAGAGTCCCCGGGACTGGAAAATATTCCCCAAGTTCCGGGAAAGCGAGCCGAAGTTGATCAAAATCACGATGCGCGAAATGCGGTCTCGGCTACTGTTTCAGTCTTAAAGTAAAGTGTGGCTATATTTCGGCCCACAAGCTCGAAAGTGAGCGTTCAAAAAGTTTTGCTGTGTCCATTTCACTGCAAAACAAGGCCATCAGGACTTAGGTTAGTGTCCAAGGGACTGGAAAATGTTCCCCAAGTTCCGGGAAATCCACCCGAAGTTTGTCAAAATCACAATGCGCGTAAGGTGGTCTCGGTTACTCTTTAAGTCTTAAAGTAAAGTGGGGCTTTATTTCGGCCAGGAAGCTCGAAGGTGAGCGTTCAAAAAGTTTTCCTCTGTCCATTTCACTGCAAACTAAGGCCATCAGGAGTTAGTTTAGAGTTCCTGGGACTGGAAAATATCTCCCAAGTTCCGGAATATCGACCCGAAGTTTGTCAAACTCACGATGCGAGCAAGGCGGTCTCGGCTACTCTTTCAGTCTTAAGTAAAGTGGGGCTATATTTCGGCCCAGAATCTCGAAAGTGTGCGTTCAAAAAATTGTGCTGTGCCCATTTCAATGCAAACCAAGGCCATCAGGAGTTAGTTTAGAGTCCCCGGGACTAGAAAATATACCCCAAGTCCCGGGAATTGGAGCCGAAGTTGATCAAATTCATGATGCACGTAACGTGGTCTCGGTTACTGTTTCAGTCTTAATGTCAGGTGTGCCTATATTTCGGCCCACAAGCTAGAAAGTGAGCCTTCAAAAAGTTTTGCCCTGTCCATTTCACTTCAAAACAAGGCCATCGGGACTTAGTTTAGCGTCCAAGGCACTGGAAAATATACCCCAAGTTCCGGGAAATCCATTCGAAGTTCGTCAAAATTACGATATACGTAAGGCGGTTTCGGCTACTCTTTCAGTCTTAAAGTAAAGTTGGCCTATATTTCTGTCCGGAAGCTCGAAAGTGAGCGTTCAAAAAGTTTTGCTGTGTGCATTTCACTGCAAACCAAACCTATCAAAAGTTAGTTTAGGGTCCCTGGGACTGGAAAATATTCCCCAAGTTCCGGGAAAGCGACCCCAAGTTGATCAAAATCACGATGCGCGAAATGCGGTCTCGGCTACTGTTTCAGTCTTAAAGTAAAGTGTGGCTATATTTCGGCCCACAAGCTCGAAAGTGAGCGTTCAAAAAGTTTTGCTGTGTCCATTTCACTGCAAAACAAGGCCATCAGGACTTAGGTTAGTGTCCAAGGGACTGGAAAATGTTCCCCAAGTTGCGGGAAATCCACGTGAAGTTTGTCAAAATCAAAATGCGCGCAAGGTGGTCTCGGTTACTCTTTAAGTCTTAAAGTAAAGTGGGGCTTTATTTCGGCCAGGAAGCTCGAAGGTGAGCGTTCAAAAAGTTTTGCTCTGTCCATTTCACTGCAAACCAAGGCCATCAGGAGTTAGTTTAGAGTTCCTGGGACTGGAAAATATTCCCCAAGTTCCCGAATATCGACCCGAAGTTTGTCAAACTCATGATGCGAGCAAGGCGGTCTCGGCTACTCTTTCAGTCTTAAGTGAAGTGGGGCTATATTTCGGCCCACAAGCTAGAAAGTGAGCGTTCAAAAAGTTTTGTTGTGTCCATTTTACTGCAAAACAAGGCCAGCAGGACTTAGTTTAGCGTCCAAGGGACTGCAAAATATCCTCCAAGTTCCGGCAAATCCATTCGAAGTTCGTCAAAGCTACGATGCGCGTAAGGCGGTCTCATCTACTCTTTCAGTCTTAAAGTAAAATGGGGCTATATTTCTGCGCAGAAGCTCCAAAGTTGTGCTCTGTCCATTTCACTGAAAACCAAGGCCATCAAAAGTTACTCTGGAGTCCCTTTGACTGGAATATATCCCCCAAGTTTCGGGAAATAAACGCGAAATTGGTCAAAATCACGATTCGCTCAAGACGGTCTCGCCTACTCTTTCAGTCTTAAAGTAAAATGGGGCTCTATTTCGGCCCAGAAGCTCGAGAGTGAGCGTTCAAAAACTTTCGCTGTGTCCATTTCACTGCAAACCAAGACAAGCAGGAGTTAGTTGAGAGTCCCCGGGACTGGAAAATATCCCCCAAGTTCCGGGAAATCAACCCGAAGTTGCTCAAAATCACGATGCGCGTAAGGCGGTCTCGGCTACTCTTTCGGTGTTAAAGTAATGGGGGGCTATATTTTGGCCAAAAAGATCGAAATTGAGCGTTCAAAAAGTTTTGCTGGGTCCATTTTACTGCAAACCAAGGCCATCAGGAATTAGTTTAGAGTCCTTAGAACTGGAATATATCCCCTTAGTTCCGGCAAATCGAGCCGAAGTTGCTGAAAATCACCCTGCACGTAAGTCGGTCTCGGCTACTCTTTCAGTCTTCAAGTGAAGTGGGGTTCTATTTCGGTCCAGAAGCTCGAAAGTATGCGTTCAAAAACGTTTTCTGTTTCCGTTTCACTGCAAACGAAGACCAGCACGAGTTAGTTTAGAGTCCCCGGGACTGGAAAATATTTCGCAAATTCCGGGAAATCGAGCCGAAGTTGATCAAAATCACGATGCGCGAAACGTGGTATCCGCTACTGTTTCAGTCTTAAAGTGAAGTATGGCTATATTTCGGCCCAGAAGCTTGAAGGTGAGCGTTAAAAAAGCTTTGCTGTCTCCATTTCACTGCAAACCAAGGCCATCAAGAGTTAATTTAGGGTCCCTGGGACTGGAAAATATCCCCCAAGTTCCGGAATATCGACCTGAAGTTGGTCAAAATCACGATGCGCGTAACGCGGTCTCGGCTACTCTTTACGTCGTAAGTGATGTGGGACTATATTTCGGCCTAGAAGCTCGAAAGTGTGCGTTCAAAAACTCTTCCTGCGTAAATTTCACTGCAAACCATGGCCATCAGGAGTTAGTTTAGAGTCCCCGGGACTGGAAACTATTCCCCAAATTCCAGGAAAGCGAGCAGAAGCTGATCAAAATCACGATGCGCCTAACGCGGTCTCAGCTACTGTTTCAGTCTTAAAGTGAAGTGTGGCTATATTTAGGCCCACAAGCTCGAAAGTGAGCGTTCAAAAAGTTTTGCTGTGTCCATTTCACTGCAAACCAAGACCATCAGCAGTTAGTATAGAGTCCCCGGGACTGGAAAATATTCACCAAGTTCCAGGAAATGGCGCCAAAGTTGATCAAAACCACCATGCGCGTAACGGGCTCTCGGCTATTCTCTCAGTCTTAAATTTAAGTAGGGCTATATTTCGGCCCTGAAGCTCGAAGGTGAGCGTTCAGAATGCTTTGCTGTGTTCATTAAACTGCCAACCAAGGTCATCGGGAGTTAGTTTAGCGTCCCCGGGACTTTAAATTATTCGCCAACCTCCGGGAAATCGAGCAAAAGTGGCCCAAAATCACGATGCGCGTAAGGCGGTCTCGGCTACTCTTTCAGTCTTAAAATTAAGGGGGGCTATATTTCGACCTACAAGCTCGAGACCGGGCGTGTGCTAATTTTACCTGTGTCCATTTCACTGACATCTTAGGCCATCAGGAGTTAGTTTAGAGTCCTTGGGACTGGAAAATATTTCCCAAATTCTGGCAGATCGAGCCAAAGTTGCTCAAAATCACGATGCGCGTAAGGCGGTCTCGGCTACTCTTTCAGTCTTAAAATGAAGTGGGGCTATATTTCGGCCGACAAGCTCAACACCGAGCGTGCGCTCCTTTTGCCTGTGTACATATCACTGAAAACTAAGTTCATCAGGAGTTAGCATAGAGTCCTCGGCACTGGAAAATATTGCCTAAATTCCGGCAAATCGAGCCAAAGATGCTCAAAATCACGATGCGCGTAAGGCAGTCTCGGCTACTCGTTTACCCCGAAAATGAAGTGGGGCTATATTTCGGTTCTACAAGCTCGACACCGAGCGTGCGCTCCTGTTACCTGTGACCATTTTACTGAAAACTAAGGCCATCAAGAGTTAGGGTAGAGTCCCCGGGACTGGAAAATATCCCCCAAGTTTTGGCAGATCGAGCCATAGTGGCTAAAAATTTCCATGCGCTTAAGGCGGTTTCGTGTACACTTTCAGTCTTAAAATAAAGTGAGGCTATATTTCGGCCTACAACCTGGAAACCTAGCGTGCGCCCCTTTTACCTGTGTCCATTTCACTAAAAACCAAGGCATTCAGGAGTTAGTTTAGAGCTTCCGAGACTGGAAAATATCCCCTCAAGTCCCAGGAAATCAAGCCGAAGTCGGACAAAATAACCATGCGCGTAAGGCGGTCACGGCTACTCTTTCAGTCTTAAAGTGAAGTGGGGCTATATTTCGGCCCAGAAGCTCGAAAGTGAACGTTCAAAGAGTTTGGCTGTGTCCATTTCATTGAAAACCAAGGCCATCAGGAATCAGTTTAGAGTGCCCGTGACTGGGAATTATCTCCCAAGTTCTGGGAAATAGAGCCGAAGTACCCAAAATCACGATGCGCGTAAGGCGGTCTCGGCTAGTCTTTCAGTCTTAAAGTGAATTAGGGCTATGCTTCGGCCCAGAAGCTCAAAAGTGAGCGTTCAAAAAGTTGTGCTGTGTCCATTTCACTGCAAACCAAGGCAATCAGGAGTTAGTTTAGAGTCCCCGGTACCGGAAAATATCCCCCATTTCCCGGCAATATTTCCGCCCAGAAGCTGGAAAGTGAGCGTTCAAAAAGTTGTGCTGTGTCCATTTCACTCCAGAGCAAGGCCATCAGGAGTTACTTTAGAGTCCGCGGGACTGGAAAATATCCCCAGAAATCCGGAAAATCGAGCCGAAGTTGGTCAAAATTACGATGGGCGTAAGGCGGTCTCGGCTACTCTTTCACTCTTAAAGTGAGGTGGAGCTATATTTCGGCCCAGAAGCTCAAAAGTGAGCGTTCAAAAAGTTTTGCTGTGTTCATTTTACTGCAGACCAAGGACGTCGGGGGTCAGTTTAGAGTCCCCGGGAGTGGAAAATATCCCCCAAGCTCCGGGAAATTTAACCAAAGTTGGTCAAAATCACGACGCGCGTACGGCGTTTTCGGCTACTCTTTCAGTCTTAAAGTGAAGTGGGGCTATATATCGGCCCAGAAGCTCGAAACTGAGTGTTTAAAAAGTTTTGCTGTGTCCATTTCACTGCAAAACAATGCCATCACGACTTATTTTAGCGTCCAAGGGACTGGAAATGTCCCCCAAGTTACGGGAAATCCACCCGAAGTTAGTCAAAATCACGATGCGCTTAAGGGGGTCTCGGCTACTCTTTCAGTCTTAAGGTAAAGTGGGCTTAGATTTAACTCCAGAAGCTCGAAAGTAAGGGTTCAAAAATTTTTGTCTCTATTTCACTCACATCTTAGACAATCAGGAGTGAGTTTAGAGACTTTGGGACTGGAAAACATCTCCAAGTTTCGCCATATCGAGCCGAAGATCCTCAAAATCACAATGCGCGTAAGGCGCTCCCGCCTACTCTTTCAGTCTTAAAAACAAGTAGGGCTATATTTCGGCCAGCAAGGTCGAAAGTGCGCGTTCAAAAAGTATTTCTGTGTCCATTTCACTGGAAACCAAGGCTATCAGGAGTTAGTTTAGACTCCCCGGGACTGGAAAATATCCCCCTATTTGCGGGAAATCGAGCCGAACTATCCCAAAATCACGATGCGCGTAAGGCGGTCTCGGCTACTCTTTCAGTCTTAAAGTTAAGTGGGGCTATATTCCGACCCATAAGCTCTAAAGTGAGCGTTCAAAACGTTTTGCTGTGTCCAGTTAACTGCAAACTAAGGCCATCAGAAGTTAGTTTAGCTTCCCCGGGAATTGAAAATATTCGCCAACTTCCGGGAAATCGAGCCGAACTTGGTCACAATTACAATGCGCGTAAGGCGGTCTCGGCTACTCTTTCAGTCTTAAAGTGAAGTAGGGCTATATTTCGGCCGAGAAGCTCGAAAGTGAGCGTTCAAAAAAATGTGCTGTGTCCATTTCACTGCAAACCAAGGCCATCAGCAGTTAGTTTAGAGTCCCCGGGACTGGAATATATCCCCGAAGTTGCGGGAAATCGAGAAGTTGGTCAAAATCACGATGCGCCTAAGACGGTCTCGGCTACTCTTTCAGTCTTAAAGTAAAGTGGGGCTATATTTCGGCCGAGAAGCTCGAAAGTGACCCTTTAAAAAGTTACGCTTTGTCCATTTAACTGCAAACCAAAGCCATCAGGACTTAGTTTAAAGACCCCCGGACTGGAAAATATCCCCCAAGCTCCGGGAAATCGAGCTGAACTTGGTCAAAATCACGATGCTCGTAGGGCGGTCTCGGCTACTATTTCAGTCTTAAAGTGAAATACGGTTGTATTTCGGCCCAGAAGCTCGCAATCGAGCGTTCAAAAAGTTTTCCTGCGTCCATTTCACTGCAAACCAAGGCCATCAGGAGTTAGTTTAGAGTCCCCGGGACTTGAAAATATCGCCAAAATTCTAGAAAGTCGAGCGGAAGTTGCTCAAAATCACGATGCGCGTAAGGCGGTCTCGCCTACTCTTTCAGTCTTAAAGTGAAGTGGGGCTATATTTCATCCAGGAACCTCGAAAATAAGCCTTCAAAAAGTGTTGCTGTGTCTAATTCACCGCAAACAAAGCCACATCAGCAGATTGTTTATAGTGTCCGGGACATCAAAATATCCCCCAAGTCCCGGGAAATCGAGCCGAATTTTGTCAAAATCACGATGCGCGTAAGGCGGTCTCGGCTACTCTTTTAGTCTTAAAGTGACGTGGCTGTATATTTCGGCCCAGAAGCTAGAAAGTGAGCGTTCAAAAAGTGTTGCTCTCTCAATTTAACTGAAAACCAAGGCCATCATGAGTTAGTTTAGAGTCCACGGGACTGGAAAATACCCCTTAAGTTCTGGCAACTCAAGCCGAAGTTGGTCAAAATCACGATGCGTCTAAGGCGGTCTCGGCTACTATTTCATTCTTAAAGTGAAGTGGGGCTATATTTCGGCCCAGAATTTCGAAAGTAAGCGTTCCAAAAAAAATTCTGTGTCCATTTCACTGCAGACCAAGGCCATCAGGGGTTAGTTTAGAGTCCTTGGGACTTGAATATATACCCGAAGTTTCGGGAAATCGAGCCGAAGTTGGTCAAAATCACGATGCGCGTAACACGATGTCGGCTACTCTTTCAGTCTTAAAATGAAGTGGGGCTATATTTCGGCTCAGAAGCCCGAAGGGGAGCGTTGAAAAAGTTTTGCTCTCTCCATTTCAATTCAAACCAAGGCAATCAGGAGTTACTTTAGAGTCCCCGGTACCGGAAAATATTCCCCATTTCCCGAGAAATCCAGCCAAAAGTTGGTCAAAATCACGATGCGCGTAAGGCGGTCTCGGCTATTCTTTCATTCTAAAAGTGAACTCGGGCTGTATTTCGGCCCAGAAGCTCGAAAGTAAAAGTTCAAAAAGTTTTGCTGTGTCCATTTCACTGTCAACCAAGCCACATCAGGAGATAGTTTACAGTCTCCGGGACATCAAAATACCCCCCAAGTTCCGGGAAATCGAGCCGAAGTTTGTCAAAATCACGATGCGCGTAAAGCAGTCTCGGCTACTCTTTTAGTCTTAAAGTGACGTGGCTGTATATTTCGGCCCAGAAGCTCGAAAGTGAGCGTTCAAAAAGTTATGCTGTGCCCATTTCACTGGAAAGCAAGGCCCCAGGAAGTAGTTTACATTCCCCGGAACTGGAAAATATCCCCCAAGTTCCGAGAAATCGAGACGAAGTTGGTCAAACCGAAAGTGAGCGTTCAAAAAGTTTTGCTGTGTTCTTTCACTGAAAAACAAGGCCATCACGAGTCAGTTTAGCGTCCCTGGGACTGGAAAATATTCCCCAAGTTCCGGTAAATCCAGTTGAAGTTGGTCAAAATCACGATGCTCCCAAAGCGGTCTCGGCTACCCTTCCAGTCTTAAAGTGAAGTGGGGCTATATTTCTGTCCAGAAGTTCGAAAGTGAGCGTTCAAAAAGTTATGCTGTGCGCATTTCAGTGCAAACCAAGGCCATCCGGAGTTAGTTTAGAGTCCCGCGGACTGGAAAATACCCAAAAGTTGCGTGAAATCTAGCTGAACTTGGTCTAACTCACGATGCGCCTGAGGCGGTCTCGGCTACTATTTCAGTCTGAAAGTGAAGTGGGATTCTATTTCGGCCCAGAAGCTACAAAGAGAGTGTTCAAAAAGCGTTCCTTTGTCCATTTCACTGAAAACCAAAGCCATCAGGAGTTAGTTTAGAGCCCGCGGAAATGGAATATATCTCCCAAGTTCCGGGAAAACGACCCGAGGCTGGTCAAAATCACGAATTGCGCAAGACGGTCTCAGCTACTCTTTCAGTCTTAAAGTAAAGTGGGGCTATATTTCGGTCCAGAAGCTCGAGAGTGAGCGTTCAAAAAGTTTCGCTGTGTCCATTTCGCTGAAAAGAAAGACAATCAGGAGTTAAGTTAGAGTCCCCGGGACTGAAAAATATCCCCCAAGTCCCGGCAAATCGAGCCGAAGTTGGTCAAAATCACGGTGCGCTTAAGGCGGTGTCGGCTACTCCTTCAGTCTTAAAGTGAAGTGGGGCTCTATTTCGGCCCACAAGCTCAAAGCTCAAAGCTCAAAAAAATTACTGTGTGTATTTCACTGCAAACCAAGGCAATCAGCAGTTAGTTTAGAGTCCCCGGGAGTAGAATGTATTTCCCAAGTTTCGGAAAATCGAGTAGACGTGGGTCAAAATCACGATGCGCGTAAGACGGTCTCGGCTACTCTTTCAGTCTTAAAGTAAAGTGGGGCTATATTTCGGTCCAGAAGCTCGAGAGTGAGCGTTCAAAAAGTTTCGCTGTGTCCATTTCGCTGAAAAGAAAGACAATCAGGAGTTAGGTTAGAGTCCCCGGGACTGAAAAATATCCCCCAAGTCCCGGCAAATCGAGCCGAAGTTGGTCAAAATCACGGTGCGCTTAAGGCGGTGTCGGCTACTCCTTCAGTCTTAAAGTGAAGTGGGGCTCTATTTCGGCCCACAAGCTCAAAGCTCAAAGCTCAAAAAAATTACTGTGTGTATTTCACTGCAAACCAAGGCTATCAGGAGTTAGTTTAGAGTCCCCGGGAGTAGAATGTATTTCCCAAGTTTCGGAAAATCGAGTAGACGTGGGTCAAAATCACGATGCGCGTAAGACGGTCTCGGCTACTCTTTCAGTCTTAAAGTGAAGTGGGGCTATATTTCGGCTCAGAAGCTCAAAAGTGAGGGTTCAAAAAGTTTTGCTGTATCCATTTCAATGCAAACCAAGGCCATCAGGGGTTACTTAAGAGTCCTCGGGACTGGAAAATATCCCCCAAGTTCCGGTAAATCGAGCCGAAGTTGGTCAAAATCACGATGTGCGTAAGGTGGTCTCGGCTACTCTTTCAGTCTTAAAGTGAAGTGTGCAATATTTCGGCCCAGAAGCTCGAAAGTGAGCGTTCAAAAAGTTATGCTGTGCCCATTTCACTGCAAAGCAAGGCCCTCAGGAAGTAGTTTACAGTGCCCGGAACTGGAAAATATCCCCCAAGTTCCGCGAAATCGAGACCAAGTTGGTCAAAATAACGATTCGCGTAAGGCGGTCTCGGCTACTCTTTCAGTCTTAAAGTGAAGTAGGGCTATATTTCGGTCCAGAAGCTCGAAAGTGAGCGTTTAAAAAGTTTTCCTCTCTGCATTTCACTGAAAACCAAGGCCATCATGAGTTAGTTTAGGGTCCCCGGGACTGGAAAATATCTTTTAAGTTCTGGCAACTCAAGCCGAAGTTCGTCAAAATCACGATGCACCTAAGGCGGCCTCGGCTACTCTTTTAGTCTTAAAGTGAAGTGGGGCTCTATTTCGGCCCAGAAGCTCCAAAGTGAGCGCTGCAAAATATTTGCTGTGTCCGTTTCACTGCAAACCAAGGCCATCAGGAGTTAGTTTAGAGCCCCCGGGACTGCAATATATTTCCCAAGTTCCGGAAAATGAAGAAGACGTTGGTCAAAATCACAATGCGCGCAAGGCGGTCTTGGCTAGTCTTTCAGTCTTAAAGTGAAGTGGGGCTATATTTCGGCCAAGAAGCTCAAAAGTGAGCTTCAAAAAGTTTTGCTGTATCCATTTCAATGCAAACGAAGGCCATCAGGGGTTACTTAAGAGTCTTCGGGACTGGAAAATATCCCCCAAGTTCAAGGAAATTGAGCCGAAGTTGGTCAAAATCACGGTGCGCCTTAGGCGGTCTCGCTTACTGTTTCAGTCTTAAAGTGAAGTGAGGCTTTATTCCTGCCCAGGAGCTTGAAAGTGACCGTTCAAAAAGTTTCCCTGTGTTTATTTCACTGCAAACCAAAGCCATCAGGAGCTAGTTTAGAGTGCCCGGGACTGGAAAATATCCCCCAACTTCCGGGAAATCGAGCCGAAGTTGGTCAAAATCACGATTTGCGTAAGGTAGTCTCGGCTACTCTTTCAGTCTTAAAGTGAAATGGGGCTATATTTCGGGCCAGAAGCCCGAAAGTGAGCTTCAAAAGGTTTTGCTGTATCCATTTCAATGCAAACGAAGGCCATCAGGGGTTACTTAAGAGTCTTCGGGACTGGAAAATATCCCCCAAGTTCAGGGAAATTTAGCCGAAGTTGGTCAAAATCACGGTGCGCCTTAGGCGGTCTCGCTTACTGTTTCAGTCTTAAAGTGAAGTGAGGCTTTATTCCTGCCCAGGAGCTTGAAAGTGAGCGTTCAAAAAGTTTCCCTGTGTTTATTTCACTGCAAACCAAGGCCATCAGGGGTTAGTTTAGAGTCCCCGGGACTGAAAAATATTGCCCAAGTTCATGGGAATCGAACCGAAGTTGATCAAAATCACGATGCGCGAAATGCGGTATCGGCTACTCTTTCAGTCTTAAAGTGAAGTGGGGCTATATTTCGGGCCAGAAGCCCGAAAGTGACCGTTCAAAAAGTTTTGCTGTGTTTATTTCAGTGCAAACCAAGGCCATCAGGAGTTAGTTTAGCGTCCCCGGGACAAGAAAATATGCCCCAAGGTCCGGGAAATTTGACCCAGGTTGGTCAAAATCACGATGCCCCTAAAGTGGTCTCGGCTACTCTTTCTGTCTTAAAGTGAAGTGGGGCTATATATCGGGCCAGAAGCCCGAAAGTGAGCGTTCAAAAACTTTTGCTGTGTTTATTTCACTGCAAACCAAGGCCATCAGTACTTAGTTTAGCGTCCCCAGGAAAAGAAAATATGCCCCAAGGTCCGGGAAATTGAGGCGACCTTGGTCAAAATCACGATGCCCCTAAAGTGGTCTCGGCTACTCTTTCTGTCTTAAAGTGAAGTGGGGCTATATATCGGGCCAGAAGCCCGAAAGTGAGCGTTCAAAACGTTTTGCTGTGTCCATTTCACTGCAAACCAAGGCCATCACGAGTTAGTTTAGCGTCCCTGGGACTGGAAAGTATTCCCCAAGTTCCGGTAAATCGAGCTGAAGTTGGTGAAAATCACGATGCTCCCAAAGCGGTCTCGGCTACTCTTTCAGTCTTAAAGTGAAGTGGGGCTATATTTCTGTCCAGAAGCTCGAAAGTGAGCGTTCAGAAAGTTTTGCTGTGTGCATTTCACTGCAAACCAAAGCTATCAAAACTTAGTTTAGGGTCCCTGGGACTGGAAAATATTCCCCAAATTCCGGGAAAGCGAGCCGAAGTTGATCAAAATCACGATGCGCGAAATGCGGTCTCGGCTACTGTTTTAGTCTTAAAGTAAAGTGTGGCTACATTTCGGCCCACAAGCTCGAAAGTGAGCGTTCAAAAAGTTTTGCTGTGTCCATTTCACTGCAAAACAAGGCCATCAGGACTTAGTTTAGCGTCCAAGGGACTGGAAAATGTTCCCCAAGTTCCGGGAGATCCACCCGAAGTTTGTCAAAATCACAATGCGCGTAAAGTGATCTAAGTTACTCTTTAAGTCTTAAAGTAAAGTGGGCCTTTATTTCGGCCAGGAAGCTCGAAGGTGAGCGTTCAAAAAGTTTTGCTCTGTCCATTTCACTGCAAACCAAGGCCATCAGGAGTTAGTTTAGAGTTCCTGGGACTGGAAAATATCCCCTAAGTTGAAGTATATCGACCCAAAGTTTGTCAAACTCACAATGCGAGCAAGGCGGTCTCGGCTACTCTTTCAGTCTTAAGTGAAGTGGGGCTATATATCGGCCCAGAATCTCGAAAGTGTGCGTTCAAAAAATTGTGCTGTGTCCATTTCAATGCAAACCAAGGCCATCAGGAGTTAGTTTAGAGTTTCCGGGACTGGAAAATATCCCCCAAGTCCCGGGAATTGGAGCCTAAGATGATCAAATTCATGATGCGCGTAACGTGGCCTCGGCTACTGTTTCAGTCTTTAAGTCAAGTGTGCCTATATTTCGGCCCAAAAGCTAGAAAGTGAGCGTTCAAAAAGTTTTCCTGTGTCCATTTCACTTCAAAACAAGGCCATCAGGACTTAGTTTAGCGTCCAAGGGACTGGAAAATATCCCCCAAGTTCCGGGAAATTCATTCGAAGTTCGTCAAAATTACGATATACGTAAGGTGGTTTCGGCTACTCTTTCAGTCTTAAAGTAAAGTCGGGCTATATTTCTGTCCAGAAGCTCGAAAGTGAGCGTTCAAAAAGTTTTGCTGTGTGTATTTCACTCCAAACCAAAGCTATGAAAAAGTTAGTTTAGGGTCCCCGGGACTGGAAAATATTCCCCAAGTTCCGGGAAAGCGAGCCGCAGTTGATCAAATTCACGATGTGCGAAATGCGGTCTCGGCTACTGTTTCAGTCTTAAAGTAAAGTGTGGCTATATTTCGGCCCACAAGCTCGAAAGTGAGCGTTCAAAAAGTTTTGCTCTGTCCATTTCAATGCAAACCAAGGCGATCAGGAGTTAGTTTAGAGTCCCCGGGACTGGAAAATATCCCCCAAGTTCCCAGAAATCGATCCGAAAATGGTCAAAAGCACCATGGGCGTAAGGCGATATCGGCTACTCTTTCAGTCTTAATGTGAAGTGGGGCTATATTTCGGCCCAGAAGCTCCAAAGTGGGCGTTCAAAAAGTTATGCTGTGCGCATTTCAGTGCAAACCAAGGCCATCCGGAGTTAGTTTAGAGTCCCCCGGACTGGAAAATATCCCAAAAGTTGCGTGAAATCGAGCTGAACTTGGTCTAACTCACGATGCGCGTGAGGCGGTCTCGGCTACTATTTCAGTCTGAAAGTGAAGTGGGATTCTATTTCGGCCCAGAAGCTACAAAGAGAGTGTTCAAAAAGCTTTCCTTTGTCCATTTCACTGAAAACCAAGGCAATCAGGAGTTAGTTTAGAGCCCGCGGAAATGGAATATATCTCCCAAGTTCCGGGAAAACGACCCGAAGTTGGTCAAAATCACGATTTGCGCAAGACGGTCTCGGCTACTCTTTCAGTCTTGAAGTAAAGTGGGGCTACATTTCGGTCCAAAAGCTCGACAGTGAGCGTTCAAAAAGTTTCGCTGTGTCCATTTCACTGAAAACCAAGACAATCAGGAGTTAGGTTAGAGTCCCCGGGACTGGAAAATATCCCCCAAGTTCCGGCAAATCGAGCCGAAGTTGGTCAAAATCACGGTGCGCTTAAGGCGGTGTCGGCTACTCCTTCAGTCTTAAAGTGAAGTGGGGCTCTATTTCGGCCCACAAGCTCAAAGCTCAAAAAAATTACTGTGTATATTTCACTGCAAACCAAGGCTATCAGGAGTTAGTTTAGAGTCCCCGGGAGTGGAATATATTTCCCAAGTTCCGGAAAATCGAGAAGACGTTGGTCAAAATCACGATGCGCGTAAGACGGTCTCGGCTACTCTTTCAGTCTTAAAGTGAAGTGGGGCTATATGTCGGCCCAGAAGCTCAAAAGTGAGCGTTCAAAAAGTTTTGCTGTATCCATTTCAATGCAAACCAAGGCCATCACGGGTTACTTAAGAGTCTTCGAGACTGGAAAATATCCCCCAAGTTCCGGTAAATCGAGCCGAAGTTGGTCAAAATCAGGATGTGCGTAAGGTGTCTCGGCTACTCTTTCAGTCTTAAAGTGAAGTGGGGCAATATTTCGGCCCAGAAGTTGGAAAGTGAGTGTTTAGGAAGTTTTGCTCTGTCACTTTCAGTGCAAACCAAGGCCATCAGAAGTTAGTTTAGAGTCCTTGGGACTGGAAAATATCTCCCGAAATCTGGCAGATCGAGCCAAACTTGCTCAAAATCACGATGCGCGTAAGGCGGTCTCGGCTACTCTTTCAGTCTTAAAATGAAGTGTGGCTATATTTCGGCCGACAAGCTCAATACCGAGCGTGCGCTCCTTTTGCCTGTGTACATATCACTGAAAACTAAGTTCATCAGGAGTTAGCATAGAGTCCTCGGGACTAGAAAATATTCCCCGAATTCCGGCAATTCGAGCCAAAGATGCTCAAAATCACGATGCGCGTAAGGCGGTCTCGGCTACTCGTTTACTCCGAAAATGAAGTGGGGCTATATTTCGGTTCTACAAGCTCGACACCGAGCGTGCTCTCCTTTTACCTGTGTCCATTTCACTAAGAACTAAGTCCATCAGGAGATAGTTTAGAATCCTCGAGACTGGAAGCTATCCTCCAAGTTTCGGCAAATTGAGCCATACTTTCTTAAAATTACGATAAGCGCACGGCAGTTTCGTTTACTCTTTCAGTCTTAAAATGAACTGGGGCTACATTTCGGCCTAGAAGCTCGACACCGAGCGTACGCTCCTGTTACCTGTGACCATTTTACTGAAAACTAAGGCCATCAAGAGTTAGGGTAGAGTCCCCGGGACTGGAAAATATCCCCCAAGTTTTGGTAGATCGAGCCATAGTGGCTAAAAATTTCGATGCGCCTAAGGCGGTTTCGTGTACACTTTCAGTCTTAAAATAAAGTGAGGCTATATTTCGGCCTACAACCTGGAAACCCAGCGTGCGCCCCTTTTACCTGTGTCTATTTCACTAAAAACCAAAGCATTCAGGAGTTAGTTTAGAGCTTCCGGGACTGGAAAATATCCCCCAGGTCCCAGGAAATCAAGCCGAAGTTCGACAAAATTACCATGCGCGTAAGGCGGTCCCGCCTACTCTTTCAGTCTTAAAGTGAAGTGGGGCTATATTTCGGCCCAGAAGCTCGAAAGTGAACGTTCAAAAACTTTTGCTGTGTTCATTTCGCTTAAAACCAAGGCCATCAGGAATTAGTTTAGAGTGCCAGGGACTGGGAATTATCTCCCAAGTTCCGGGAAATCGAGCCGAAGTAGCCCAAAATCACGATGCGCGTAAGGCGATCTCGGCTAGTCTTTCAGTCTTAAAGTGAAGTAGGGCTATGCTTCGGGCCAGAAGCTCAAACGTGAGCGTTCAAAAAGTTGTGCTGTGTTCAATTCACTGCAAACCAAGGCAATGAGGAATTAGTTTAGACTCCCCGGTACCGGAAAATATCCCCCATTTCCCGGGAAATCGAGCCAAAGTTGGTCAAAATCACGATGCGCGTAAGGCGGTCCCGGTTACTCTTTCATTCTTAAAGTGAACTGGGGCAATATTTCCGCCCAGAAGCTGGAAAGTGAGCGTTCAAAAAGTTGTGCTGTGTCCATTTCACTCCAGAGCAAGGCCATTAGGAGTTACTTTGGAGACTGCGGGACTGGAAAATATCCCCCAACTCCGGGAAATCGAGCCGAAGTTGGTCAAAATTACGATGGGCGTAAGGCGGTTTCGGCTACTCTTTCAGTCTTAAAGTAAAGTCCGGCTATATTTCTGTCAAGAAGCTCGAAAGTGAGCGTTCAAAAAGTTTTGCTGTGTCCATTTTACTGCAGACCAAGGACCTCGGGGGTCAAATTACGGTCGCCGGGACTGGAAAATATCCCCCAAGCTCCGGGAAATTTAACCGAAGTTGGTCAAAATTACTACGCGCGTACGGCGGTCTCGGCTACTCTTTCAGTCTTAAAGTGAAGTGGGGCAATATTTCGGCCGAGAAGCTCGAAACTGAGTGTTTAAAAAGTTTTGCTGTGTCCATTTCACTGCAAAACAAGGCCATCACGACTTCCTTTAGCGTCCAAGGGACTGGAAATATCCCCCAAGTTACGGGAAATCCACCCGAAGTTAGTCAAAATCACGATGCGCTTAAGGGGGTGTCGGCTACTCTTTCAGTCTTAAGGTAAAGTGGGCTTAGATTTAACTCCAGAAGCTCGAAAGGAAGGGTTCAAAATTTTTGTCTCTATTTCACTCACATCTTAGACAATCAGGTGTGAGTTTAGAGACTTTGGGACTGGAAAATATCTCCCAAGTTTCGCCATATCGAGCCGAAGATCCTCAAAATCACAATGCGCGTAAGGCGCTCCCGCCTACTCTTTCAGTCTTAAAAAGAACTAGGGCTATATTTCGGCCAGCAAGCTCGAAAGTGCGCGTTCAAAAAGTGTTTCTGTGTCCATTTCACTGGAAACCAAGGCTATCAGGAGTTAGTTTAGAGTCCCCGGGACTGGAAAATATCCCCCTATTTGCGGGAAATCGAGCCGAAGTATCCCAAAATCACGATGCGCGTAAGGCGGTCTCGGCTACTCTTTCAGTCTTAAAGTTCAGTGGGGCTATATTTCGACCCATAAGCTCGAAAGTGAGCGTTCAAAAAGTTTTCCTGTGTCCAGTTAACTGCAAACTAAGGCCATCGGAAGTTAGTTTAGCTTCCCCGGGAATTGAAAATATTCGCCAACTTCCGGGAAATCGAGCCGAAGTTGGTCAAAATTACGATGCGCGTAAGGCGGTCTCGGCTACTCTTTCAGTCTTAAAGTGAAGTAGGGCTATATTTCGGCCGAGAAGCTCGAAAGTGAGCGTTCAAAAAAATGTGCTGTGTCCATTTCACTGCAAACCAAGGCCATCAGCAGTTAGCGTAGCGTCCTCGGGACTGGAATATATCCCCGAAGTTCCGCGAAATCGAACGGAAGTTGGTCAAAATCACGATGCGCCTAAGACGGTCTCGGCTACTCTTTTAGTCTTAAAGTAAAGTGGGGCTATATTTCGGCCCAGAAGCTCGAAAGTGACCCTTTAAAAAGTTACGCTTTGTGCATTTAACTGCAAACCAAGCCCATCAGGAGTTAGTTTAAAGACCCCCGGACTGGAAAATATCCCGGAAGCTCCGGGAAATCGAGCCGAACTTGGTCAAAATCACAATGCTCGTAAGGCGGTCTCGGCTACTATTTCAGTCTTAAAGTGAAATACGGTTGTATTTCGGCCCAGAAGCTCGAAACTGAGCGTTCAAAAAGTTTTCCTGCGTCCATTTCACTGCAAACCAAGGCCATCAGGAGTTAGTTTAGAGTCCCCGGGACTGGAAAATATCGCCAAAATTCTAGAAAATCGAGCGAAAGGTTCTCAAAGCTACGATGCGCGTAAGGCGGTCTCCCCTACTCTTTCAGTCTTAAAGTGAAGTGGGGCTATATTTCGTCCCAGAAGCTCGAAAATAAGCCTTCAAAAAGTGTTACTGTTTTCATTTCACTGCAAACCAAGGCCATCAGGAGTTAGTTTAAACTCCTCCGGACTGGAAAATATCGCCCAAGTTAGGGGAAATCAAGCCGAATTTTGTCAAAATCACGATGCGTGTAAGGCGGTCTCGGCTACTCTTTCATTCTTAAAGTGAACTGGGGCTATATTTCGGCCGAGAAGCTAGAAAGTGAAAGTTCGAAAAGTTTTGCTGTGTTCATTTCACTGCAAACCAAGGCCATCAGGAGTTAGCTTAGACTCCTCGGGACTGGAAAATATCGCCCAAGTTCGGGGAAATCGAGCTGAATTTTGTCAAAATCACGATGCGCGTAAGGCGGTCTCGGCTACTCTATCATTCTTAAACTCAACTGGGGCTATATTTCGGCCCAGAAACTAGAAAGTGAAAGTTCAAAAAGTTTTGCTGTGTCCATTTCACAGCGAACCAAGCCACATCAGCAGATTGTTTACAGTGTCCGGGACATCAAAATATCCCCCAAGTCCCGGGAAATCGAGCCGAAGTTTGTCAAAATCACGATGCGCGTAAAGCAGTCTCGGCTACTCTTTGAATCTTCAAGTGACGTGGCTGTATATTTCGGCCCAGAAGCTCGAAAGTGAGCGTTCAAAAAGTTATGCTGTGCCCATTTCACTGCAAAGCGAGGCCCTCAGGAAGTAGTTTACAGTGCCCGGAACTGGAAAATATCCCCCAAGTTCCGCGAAATCGAGACCAAGGTGGTCAAAATAACGATTCGCGTAAGGCAGTCTCGGCTACTCTTTCAGTCTTAAAGTGAAGTAGGGCTATATTTCGGTCCAAAAGCTCGAAAGTGAGCGTTCAAAAAGTTTTCCTCTCTGCATTTCACTTAAAACCAAGGCCATCATGAGTTAGTTTAGAGTCCCCGGGACTGGAAAATGTCTTTTAAGTTCTGGCAACTCAAGCCGAAGTTGGTCAAAAGCACGATGCGCCTAAGGCGGCCTCGGTTACTCTTTCAGTCTTAAAGTGAAGTGGGGCTCTATTTCGGCCCAGAAGCTCCAAAGTAAGCGCTGCAAAAAATTTGCTGTCTCCATTTCACTGCAAACCAAGGCCATCAGGAGTTAGTTTAGCGTCCCCGGGACAAGAAAATATGCCCCAAGGTCCGGAAAATTGAGCCGAGGTTGGTCAAAATCACGATGCCCCTAAAGTGGTCTCGGCTACTCTTTCAGTCTTAAAGTGAAGTGGGGCTATATTTCCGGCCAGAAGCCCGAAAGTGAGCGTTCAAAAAGTTTTGCTGTGTTCATTTCACTGCAAACCAAGGCCATGAGGGCTTAGTTTAGAGTTCCCGAGACTGAAAAATATTGCCCAAGTTCCGGGGAATCGAACCGAAGTTGATCAAAATCACGATGCGCGAAATGCGGTATCGGCTACTGTTTCAGTCTTAAAGTGAAGTGGGGCTATATTTCCGCCCAGAAGCCCGAAAGTGAGCATTCAAAAAGTTTTGCTGTGTTGTTTGACTGAAAAACAAGGCCCTCATGAGTTAGTTTAGCGTCCGTGGGACTGGAAAATATTCCCCAAGTTCCAGTAACTCGAGCTGAAGTTGGTCAAAATCACGATGCTCCCAAAGCGTTCTCGGCTACCCTTTCAGTCTTAAAGTGAAGTGGGGCTATATATCTGTCCAGAAGCTCGAAAGTGAGCCTTCAAAAAGTTTTGCTGGGTGCATTTCACTGCAAACCAAAGCTATCAAAAGTTAGTTTCGGCTTTACGGGACTGGAAAATATTCCCCAAGTTCCGGGAAAGCTAGCCGAAGTTGATCAAAATCGCGATGCGCGAAATGCGGTCTCGGCTACTGTTTCAGTCTTAAAGTAAAGTGTCGCTATATTGCGGCCCACAAGCTCGAAAGTAAGCGTTCAAAAAGTTTGCTGTGTCCATTTCACTGCAAAACAAGGCCATCAGGACTTAGTTTAGCGTCCAAGGGACTGGAAAATGTTCCCCAAGTTCCGGGAGATCCACCCGAAGTTTGTCAAAATAACAATGCGCGTAGGGTGGTCTCGGTTACTCTTTAAGTCTTAAAGTAAAGTGGGGCTTTATTTCGGCCAGGAAGCTGGAAGGTGAGCGTTCAAAAAGTTTTGCTCTGTCCATTTCACTGCAAACCACGGCCATCAGGAGTTAGTTTAGAATTCCTGGGACTGGAAAATATCCCCTAAGTTCCGGAATATCGACCCGAAGTTTGTCAAAGTCACAATGCGAGCAAGGCGGTCTCGGCTACTCTTGCAGTGTTAAGTGAGGTCGGGCTATATTTCGGCCCAGAATCTTGAAAGTGCGCGTTCAAAAAATTGTGCTGTGTCCATTTCAATGCAAACCAAGGCAATCAGGAGCTAGTTTAGAGTCCCCGGGGCTAAAAAATACTCCCCAAGTTCCGGGAAAGCGAGCCGAAGTTGATCAAAATCATGATGGGCGAAATGCGGTCTTGGCTACTGTTTCAGTCTTAAAGTAAAGTGTCGCTATATTGCGGCCCACAAGCTCGAAAGTAAGCGTTCAAAAAGTTTGCTGTGTCCATTTCACTGCAAAACAAGGCCATCAGGACTTAGTTTAGCGTCCAAGGGACTGGAAAATGTTCCCCAAGTTCCGGGAGATCCACCCGAAGTTTGTCAAAATAACAATGCGCGTAGGGTGGTCTCGGTTACTCTTTAAGTCTTAAAGTAAAGTGAGGCTTTATTTCGGCCAGGAAGCTGGAAGGTGAGCGTTCAAAAAGTTTTGCTCTGTCCATTTCACTGCAAACCACGGCCATCAGGAGTTAGTTTAGAATTCCTGGGACTGGAAAATATCCCCTAAGTTCCGGAATATCGACCCGAAGTTTGTCAAAGTCACAATGCGAGCAAGGCGGTCTCGGCTACTCTTGCAGTGTTAAGTGAGGTCGGGCTATATTTCGGCCCAGAATCTTGAAAGTGCGCGTTCAAAAAATTGTGCTGTGTCCATTTCAATGCAAACCAAGGCAATCAGGAGCTAGTTTAGAGTCCCCGGGGCTAAAAAATACTCCCCAAGTTCCGGGAAAGCGAGCCGAAGTTGATCAAAATCATGATGGGCGAAATGCGGTCTCGGCTACTGTTTCAGTCTTAAAGTAAAGTGTGGCTATATTTAGGCCCACAAGCTAGAAAGTGAGCGTTCAAAAAGTTTTGCCCTGTCCATTTCAATGCAAAGCAAGGCGATCAGGAGTTAGTTTAGAGTCCCCGGGACTGGAAAATATCCCCCAAGTTCCGAGAAATCGATCCGAAAATGGTCAAAAGCACGATGCGCGTAAGGCGGTCTCGGCTACTCTTTCAGTCTTAAAGTGAAGTGGGGCTATATTTCGGCTCACAAGCTCCAAAGTGGGCGTTCAAAAAGTTATGCTGTGCGCATTTCAGTGCAAACCAAGGCCATCCGGAGTTAGTTTAGAGTCCCCCGGACTGGAAAATATCCCAAAAGTTGCGTGAAATCGAGCTGAACTTGGTCTAACTCACAATGCGCGTGAGGCGGTCTCGGCTACTATTTCAGTCTGAAAGTGAAGTGGGATTCTATTTCGGCCCAGAAGCTACAAAGAGAGTGTTAAAAAAGCTTTCCTTTGTCCATTTCACTGAAACCAAGGCCATCAGGAGTTAGTTTAGAGCCCGCAGAAATGGAATATATCCCTCAAGTTCCGGGAAACCGACCCGAAGTTGGTCAAAATCACGATTTGCGCAAGACGGTCTCGGCTACTCTTTCAGTCTTAAAGTAAAGTGGGGGCTATATTTCGGTCCAAAAGCTCGAGAGTGAGCGTTCAAAAAGTTTCGCTGTGTCCATTTCACTGAAAACCAAGACCATCAGGTGTTAGTTTAGAGTCCCCGGGACTGGAAAATATCCCCCAAGTTCCGGCAAATCGAGCCGAAGTTGATCAAATTCATGATGCGCGTAACGTGGTCTCGGCTACTGTTTCAGTCTTAAATTCAAGTGTGCCTATATTTCGGCCCACAAGCTAGAAAGTGAGCCTTCAAAAAGTTTTGCTGTGTCCATTTCACTTCAAAACAAGGCCATCAGGACTTAGTGTAGCGTCCAAGGGACTGCAAAATATCCCCCAAGTTCCGGGAAATCCATTCGAAGTTCGTCAAAATTACGATATACGAAAGGCGGTTTCGGCTACTCTTTCAGTCTTAAAGTAAAGTCGGGCGATATTTCTGTCCAGAAGCTCGAAAGTGAGTGTTGAAAACGTTTTGCTCTGTAAATTTCACTGCAAACCAAAGCTATGAAAAAGTTAGTTTAGGGTCCCCGGGACTGGAAAATATTCCCCAAGTTCCGGGAAAGCGAGCCGAAGTTGATCAAATTCACGATACGCGAAATGCGGTCTCGGCTACTGTTTCAGTCTTAAAGTAAAGTGTGGCTTTATTTCGGCCAGGAAGCTCGAAGGTGAGCGTTCAAAAAGTTTTGCTCTGTCAATTTCACTGCAAACCAAGGCCATCAGGAGTTAGTTTAGAGTTCCTGGGAATGGGAAATATCCCGCAAGTTCCGGAATATCGACCCGAAGTTTGTCAAACTCACGATGCGAGCAAGGCGGTCTCGGCTACTCTTTCAGTCTTAAGTGAAGTAGGCCTATATTCCGGCCCAGAATCTCGAAAGTGTGCGTTCAAAAAATTGTGCTGTGTCCATTTCAATGCAAACCAAGGCCATCAGGTGTTAGTTTAGAGTCCCCGGGACTGGAAAATATCCCCCAAGTCCCGGGAATTGGAGCCGAAGTTGATCAAATTCATGATGCGCGTAACGTGGTCTCGGCTACTGTTTCAGTCTTAAAGTCAAGTGTGCCTATCTTTCGGCCCACAAGCTAGAAAGTGAGCGTTCAAAAAGTTTTCCTGTGTCCATTTCACTTCAAAACAAGGCAATCAGGAGTCAGTTTAGCGTCCAAGGCACTGGAAAATATCCCCCAAGTTCCGGGAAATCCATTCGAAGTTCGTCAAAATTACAATATAGGTAAGGCGGTTTCTGCTACTCTTTCAGTCTTAAAGTAAAGTCGGGCTATATTTCTGTCCAGAAGCTCGAAATTGAGCGTTCAAAAAGTTTCGCTGTGTACATTTCACTGCAAACAAAAGCTTTCAAAAGTTAGTTTAGGGTCCCCGGGACTGGAAAATATTCCCCAAGTTCCGGGAAAGCGAACCGAAGTTGATCAAAATCACGATGCGCGAAATCCGGTCTCGGCTACTCTTTCAGTCTTAAAGTAAAGTGTGGCTATATTTCGGCCCACAACCTCGAAAGTGAGCGTTCAAAAAGTTTTGCTGTATCCATTGCAATGCAAACCAAGGCCATCAGGGGCTACTTAAGAGTCCTCGCGACTGGAAAATATCCCCCAATTTCCGGTAAATCGAGCCGAAGTTGCTCAAAATCACGATGCACGTAAGGCGGTCTCGGCTACTCTTTCAGTCTTCAAGTCAAGTGGGGTTCTATTTCGGTCCAGAAGCTCGAAAGTATGCGTTCAAAACTTTTTCTGTTTGCGTTTCACTGCAAACCAAGACCAGCACGAGTTAGTTTAGAGTCTTCGGGACTGGAAAGTATGCCCCAAGTTCCGGAATGTCGACCCCAAGTTGGTCAAAATCACGATGCGCCCACGCCGGTCTCGGCTACTCTTTAAGTCGTAAGTGATGTGGGACTATATTTCGGCCTAGAAGCTCGAAAGTGTGCGTTCAAAAACTTGTGCTGTGCGAATTTCACTGCAAACCATGGCCATCAGGAGTTAGTTTAGAGTCCCCGGGACTGGAAAATATTCACCAAGTTCCAGGAAAGCGAGCAGAAGTTGATCAAAATCACGATGCGCGTAACGCGGTCTCGGCTACTGTTTCAGTCTTAAAGTGAAGTGTGGCTATATTTAGGCCCACAAGCTCGAAAGTGAGCGTTCAAAAAGTTTTGCTGTGTCCATTTCACTGCAAACCAAGGCCATCAGGAGTTAGTATAGAGTCCCCGGGACTGGAAAATATTCTCCAAGTTCCAGGAAATGGCGCCGAAGTTGATGAAAATTACGATGCGCGTAACGGGCTCTCGGCTATTCTTTCAGTCTTAAATTTAAGTAGGGCTATATTTCGGCCCTGAAGCTCGAAGGTGAGCGTTCAGAATGTTTTGCTGTGTTCATTAAACTGCAAACCAAGGTCATCGGGAGTTAGTTTAGCGTCCCCGGGACTTTAAATTATTCGCCAACCTCCGGGAAATCGAGCAAAAGTGCCCCAAAATCACCATGCGCGTAAGGCGGTCCCGACTACTCTTTCAGTCTAAAAATTAAGGGGCTCTATATTTCGACCTAGAAGCTCGAGAGCGGGCGTGCGCTAATTTTACCTGTGCCCCTTTTACTGACATCTTAGGCCATCAGGAGTTAGTTTAGAGTCCTTGGGATTGGAAAATATTTCCCAAATTCTGGCAGATCGAGCCAAAGCTGCTCAAAATCACGATGCGCGTAAGGCGGTCTCAGCTACTCTTTCATTCTTAAAGTGAACTGGGGCTATATTTCGGCCAAGAAGCTCGAAAGTGAAAGTTCAAAAAGTTTTGCTGTGTTCATTTCACTGCAAACCAAGGCCATCAGGAGTTAGTTTAGACTCCTCGGGACTGGAAAATATCGCCCAAGTTCGGGGAAATCCAGCCGAATTTTGTCAAAACCACGACGCGCGTACGGCGGTCTCGGCTACTCTTTCAGTCTTAAAGTGAAGTGGGGCAATATTTCGGCCGAGAAGCTCGAAACTGAGTGTTTAAAAAGTTTTGCTGTGTCCATTTCACTGCAAAACAAGGCCATCACGACTTACTTTAGCGTCCAAGGGACTGGAAATATCCCCCAAGTTACGGGAAATCCACCCGAAGTTAGTCAAAATCACGATGCGCTTAGGGGGTGTCGGCTACTCTTTCAGTCTTAAGGTAAAGTGGGCTTAGATTTAACTCCAGAAGCTCGAAAGTAAGGGTTCAAAAATTTTTATCTCTATTTCACTCACATCTTAGACAATCAGGTGTGAGTTTAGAGACTTTGGGACTGGAAAATATCTCCCAAGTTTCGCCAGATCGAGCCGAAGATCCTCAAAATCACAATGCGCGTAAGGCGCTCCCGCCTACTCTTTCAGTCTTAAAAAGAACTAGGGCTATATTTCGGCCAGCAAGCTCGAAAGTGTGCGTTCAAAAAGTGTTTCTGTGTCCATTTCACTGGAAACCAAGGCAATCACGAGTTACTTTAGAGTCTCCGGACTTGAAATTATCCCCCTATTTGCGGGAAATCGAGCCGAACTATCCCAAAATCACGATGCGCGTAAGACGGTCTCGGCTACTCTTTCAGTCTTAAAGTTAAGTGGGGCTATATTTCGACCCATAAGCTCGAAAGTGAGCGTTCAAAAAGTTTTCCTGTGTCCAGTTAACTGCAAACTAAGGCCATCGGAAGTTAGTTTAGCTTCCCCGGGAATTGAAAATATTCGCCAACTTCCGGGAAATCGAGCCGAAGTTGGTCAAAATTACGATGCGCGTAAGTCGGTCTCGGCTACTCTTTCAGTCTTAAAGTGAAGTAAGGCTATATTTCGGCCGAGAAGCTCGAAAGTGAGCGTTCAAAAAAATGTGCTGTGTCCCTTTCACTGCAAACCAAGGCAATCAGCAGTTAGTTTAGAGTCCCCGGGACTGGAATATATCCCCGAAGTTCCGGGAAATCGAACGGAAGTTGGTCAAAATCACGATGCGTGTAACACGGTCTCGGCTACTCTTTCAGTCTTAACGTAAAGTGGGGCTATATTTCGGCCCAGAAGCTCGAAAGTGACCCTTTAAAAAGTTACGCTTCGTCCATTTAACTGCAAACCAAGGCAATCAGGAGTTAGTTTAAAGTCCCCCGGACTGGAAAATATCCCCCAAGATCCGGGAAATCGAGCTGAACTTGGTCAAAATCACGATGCTCGTAAGGCGGTCTCGGCTACTATTTCAGTCTTAAAGTGAAATACGGTTGTATTTCGGCCCAGAAGCTCGAAACTGAGCGTTCAAAAAGTTTTCCTGCGTCCATTTCACTGCAAACCAATGCCATCAGGAGTCAGTTTAGAGTCCCTGGGACTTGAAAATATCGCCGAAATTCTAGAAAATCGAGCGGAAGTTGCTCAAAATCACGATGCGCGTAAGGCAGTCTCGGCTACTCTTTCAGTCTTAGAGTGAAGTGGGGCTATATTTCATCCCAGAAGCTCGAAAATAAGCCTTCAAAAAGTGTTACTGTGTTGATTTCACTGCAAACCAAGGCCATCAGGAGTTAGATTAGACTCCTCGGGACTCGAAAATATCGCCCAAGTTCGGGGAAATCGAGCCGAATTTTGTCAAAATCACGATGCCCCTAAGGCGGTCTCGGCTACTCTTTCATTCTTAAAGTGAACTGGGGCTATATTTCGGCCGAGAAGCTAGAAAGTGAAAGTTCAAAAAGTTTTGCTGTGTTCATTTCACTGCAAACCAAGGCCATCAGGAGTTAGCTTAGACTCCTCGGGACTGGAAAATATCGCCCAAGTTTGGGGAAATCGAGCCGAAGTTTGTCAAAATCACGATGCCCCTAAGGCGGTCTCGGCTACTCTTTCATTCTTAAAGTGAACTGGGGCTATATTTCGGCCGAGAAGCTAGAAATTGAAAGTTCAAAAAAAGTTTTGCTGTGTCCATTTCACCGCAAACCAAGCCACATCAGCAGATTGTTTACAGTGTCCGGGACATCAAAATATCCCCCAAGTCCCGGGAAATCGAGCCGAAGTTTGTCAAAATCACGATGCGCGTAACGTATTCTCGACTACTCTTTTAGTCTTAAAGTGACGTGGCTGTATATTTCGGCCCAGAAGCTCGAAAGTGAGCGTTCAAAAAGTTATGCTGTGCCCATTTCACTGCAAAGCAAGGCCCTCAGGAAGTAGTTTACAGTGCCCGGAACTGGAAAATATCCCCCAAGTTCCGCGAAATCGAGACCAAGTTGGTCAAAATAACGATTCGCGTAAGGCGGTCTCGGCTACTCTTTCAGTCTTAAAGTGAAGTAGGACTATATTTCGTTCCAGAAGCTCGAAAGTGAGCGTTCAAAAAGTTTTCCTCTCTGAATTTCACTGAAAACCAAGGCCATCATAAGTTAGTTTAGAGTCCCCGGGACTGGAAAATATCTTTTAAGTTCTGGCAACTCAAGCCGAAGTTGGTCAAAATCACGATGCGCCTAAGGCGGTCTCGGCTACTCTTTCAGTCTTAAAGTGAAGTGGGGCTCTATTTCGGCCCAGAAACTCCAAAGTGAGCGCTGTGTCCATTTCACTGCAAACCAAGGCCATCAGGAGTTAGTTTAGATTCCCCGGGACTGCAATATATTTCCCAAGTTCCGGAAAATCGAGAAGACGTTGCTCAAAATCACGATGCTTGCAAGACGGTCTTGGCTAGTCTTTCAGTCTTAAAGTGAGGTGGGGCTATCTTTCGGCCCAAAAGCTCAAAAGTGAGCTTCAAAAAGTTTTGCTGTATCCATTTCAATGCAAACGAAGGCCATCAGGGGTTATTTAAGAGACTTCGGGACTGGAAAATATCTCCCAAGTTCAGGGAAATTTAGCCGAAGTTGGTCAAAATCACGATTTCCGTAAGATAGTCTCGGCTACTCTTTCAGTCTTAAAGTGAAATGGGGCTATATTTCGCGCCAGAAGCCCGAAAGTGAGCGTTCAAAACGTTTTGCTGTGTTTATTTCACTGCAAACCAAGCCCATCAGGAGTTAGTTTAGCGTCTCCGGGACAAGAAAACATCCCCAAGGTCCGGGAAATGGAGCCGAGGTTGGTCAAAATCACCATGCCCCTAAAGTGGTCTCGGCTACTCTTTCTGTCTTAAAGTGAAGTTTGGCTATATTTCGGGCCACAAGCCCGAAAGTGAGCGTTCAAAAACTTTTGCTGTGTCCATTTCACTGCAAACCAAGGCCATTAGGGCTTAGTTTAGAGTGCCCGGGGCTGAAAAATATTGCCCAAGTTCCGGGGAATCGAACCGAAGTTGGTCAAAATCACGATTTCCGTAAGGTAGTCTCGGCTACTGTTTCAGTCTTAAAGTGAAGTGCGGCTATATTTCGGCCCAGAAGCCCGAGAGTGAGCGTTCAAAAAGCTTTGCTGTGTTCTTTGACTGAAAAACAAGGCCCTCACGAGTTAGTTTAGCGTCCCTGGGACTGGAAAATATTCCCCAAGTTCCGGGAAATCGAGCTGAAGTTGGTCAAAATCACGATGCTCCGAAAGCGGTCTCGGCTACCCTTCCAGTCTTAAAGTGAAGTGGAGCTATATTTCTGTCCAGAAGCTCGAAAGTGAGCGTTTAAAAAGTTTAGCTGTGTGCATTTCACTGCAAACCAAAGCTATCAAAAGTTAGTTTAGGGTCCCCGGGACTGGAAAATATCCCAAAAGTTGCGTGAAATCGAGCTGAACTTGGTCTAACCCACGATGCGCGTGAGGCGGTCTCGGCTACTATTTCAGTCTGAAAGTGAAGTGGGATTCTATTTCGGCCCAGAAGCTACCAAGAGAGTGTTCAAAAAGCTTTCCTTTGTCCATTTCACTGAAAACCAAGGCAATCAGGAGTTAGTTTAGAGCCCGCGGAAATGGAATATATCCCCCAAGTTCCGGGAAACCAACCCGAAGTTGGTCAAAATCACGATTTGCGCAAGACGATCTCGGCTACTCTTTCAGTCTTAAAGTAAAGTGGTGGCTATATTTCGGTCTAGAAGCTCGAGAGTGAGCGTTCAAAAAGTTTCGCTGTGTCCATTTCACTGAAAACCAAGACAATCAGGAGTTAGTTTCGAGTCCCTGGGACTGGAAATTATCCCCCAAGTCCCGGCAAATCGAGCCGAAGTTGGTCAAAATCACGGTGCGCTTAAGGCCGTGTCGGCTACTCCTTCAGTCTTAAAGTGAAGTGGGGCTCTATTTCGGCCCACAAGCTCAAAGCTCAAAAAAAATTACTGTGTCTATTTCACTGCAAACCAAGGCTATCAAGAGTTAGTTTAGAGTCCCCGGGAGTGGAATGTATTTCCCAAGTTGCGCAAAATCGAGAATACGTTGGTCAAAATCACGATGCGCGTAAGACGGTCTCGGCTACTCTTTCAGTCTTAAAGTGAAGTGGGGCTATATGTCGGCCCAGAAGCTCAAAAGTGAGCGTTCAAAAAGTTTTGCTGTATCCATTTCAATGCAAACCAAGGCCATCAGGGGTTACTTCAGAGTCCTCGGGACTGGAAAATATTCCCCAAGTTCCGGAAAAGCGAGCCCAAGTTGATCAAAATCACGATGGGCGAAATGCGGTCTCGGCTACTGTTTCAGTCTTAAAGTAAAGTGTGGCTATATTTCGGCCCAGCTCGAAAGTGAGTGTTTAAAAAGTTTTGCTGTGTCCATTTCACTGCAAAACAAGGCCATCAGGACTTAGTTTATCGTCCAAGGGACTGGAAAATGTTCCCCAAGTTCCGGGAGATCCACCTGAAGTGTGTCAAAATCACAATGCGCGTAAAGTGGTCTCGGTTACTCTTTAAGTCTTAAAGTAAAGTGGGGCTTTATTTCGGCCAGGAAGCTCGAAGGTGAGCGTTCAAAAAGTTTTGCTCTGTCCATTTCACTTCAAAACAAGGCCATCAGGAGTTAGTCTAGCGTCCAAGGGACTGCAAAATATCCCCCAAGTTCCGGGAAATCCATTCGAAGTTCGTCAAAATTACGATATACGTAAGGCGGTTTCGGCTACTCTTTCAGTCTTAAAGTAAAGTCGGGCTATATTTCTGTCCAGAAGCTCGCAAGTGAGCGTTCAAAAAGTTTTGCTGTGTGCATTTCACTGCAAACCAAAGCTATGAAAAAGTTAGTTTAGGGTCGCCGGGACTGGAAAATATTCCCCAAGTTCCGGGACAGCGAGCAGAAGTTGATCAAAATCACGATGCGCGTAACGCGGTCTCGGCTACTGTTTCAGTCTTAAAGTGAAGTGTGGCTATATTTAGGCCCACAAGCTCGAAAGAGAGCGTTCAAAAAGTTTTGCTGTGTCCATTTCACTGCAAAGAAAGGCCATCAGGAGTTAGTTTAGAGTCCCCGGGACTGGAAAATATTCTCCAAGTTCCAGGAAATGGCGCCGAAGTTGATGAAAATTACGATGCGCGTAACGGGCTCTCGGCTATTCTTTCAGTCTTAAATTTAAGTAGGGCTATATTTTGGCCCTGAAGCTCGAAGGTGAGCGTTCAGAATGTTTTGCTGTGTTCATTAAACTGCAAACCAAGGTCATCGGGAGTTAGTTTAGCGTCCCCGGGACTTTAAATTATTCGCCAACCTCCGGGAAATCGAGCAAAAGTGCCCTAAAATCACTATGCGCGTAAGGCGGTCTCGGCTACTCTTTCAGTCTTAAAATTAAGGGCGGCTATATTTCGACTTAGAAGCTCGAGAGCGGGCGTGCGCTAATTTTACCTGTGTCCATTTCACTGACATCTTAGGCCATCAGGAGTTAGTTTAGAGTCCTTGAGACTGGAAAATATTTCCCAAACTCTGGCAGATCGAGCCAAAGTTGCTCAAAATCACGATGCGCGTAAGGCGGTCTCGGCTACTCTTTCAGTCTTAAAATGAAGTGGGGCTATATTTCGGCCGACAAGCTCACCACCGAGGGTGCGCTCCTTTTGCCTGTGTACATATCACTGAAAACTAAGTTCATCACGAGTTAGCATAGAGTCCTCGGGACTGGATAATATTCCCCGAATTCCGGCAAATCGAGCCAAAGATGCTAAAAATCACGATGCGCGTAAGGCGGTCTCGGCTACTCGTTTACTCCGATAATGTAGTGGGCTATATTTCGGTTCTACAAAGTTCGACACCGAGCGTGCTCTCCTTTTACCTGTGTCCATTTCACTAAGAACTAAGTCCATCAGGAGATAGTTTAGAATCCTCGAGACTGGAAACTATCCTCCAAGTTTCGGCAATTTGAGCCATACTTTCTTAAAATTACGATAAGCCTACGGCAGTTTCGTTTACTCTTTCAGTCTTAAAATGAACTGGGGCTACATTTCGGCCTAGGCAATCAGGAGTTAGTTTAGAGTCGCCGGTACGGGGAAATATCCCCCATTTCCCGGAAACTTGAGCTAAAGTTGGTCAAAATCACGATGCGCGTAAGGCGGTCCCGCTTTCTCTTTCATTCTTAAAGTGAACTGGGGCAATATTTCCGCCCAGAAGCTCGAAAGTGAGCGTTCAAAAAGTTGTGCTGTGTCCATTTCACTCCAGAGCAAGGCCATCAGGAGTTACTTTAGAGTCCCCGGGACTGGAAAATATCCCCCAAGTTCCGGGAAATTTAACCGAAGTTGGTCAAAATCACGACGCGCGTACGGCGGTCTCGGCTACTCTTTCAGTCTTAAAGTGAGGTGGGGCAATATTTCGGCCCAGAAGCTCGAAAGTGAGCGTTCAAAAAGCTTTGCTTTGTCCATTTCACTGCAAAACAAGGCCATCGGCACCTAGTTTAGCGTCCAAGGGACTGGAAAATATCGCCCAAGTTCGGGGACATCGAGCCGAATTTTGTCAAAATCACGATGCCCCTAAGGCTGTCTCGGCTACTCTTTCATTCTTAAAGTCAACTGGGGCTATATTTCGGCCGAGAAGCTAGAAAGTGAAAGTTCAAAAAGTTTTGCTGTGTTCATTTCACTGCAAACCAAGGCAATCAGGAGTTAGTTTAGACTCCTCGGAACTGGAAAATATCGCCCAAGTTCGGGGAAATCCAGCCGAATTTTGTCAAAATCACGATGCGCGTAAGGCGGTCTCGGCTACTCTTTCATTCTTAAAGTGAACTGGGGCTATATTTCGGCCCAGAAGCTAGAAAGTGAAAGTTCAAAAAGTTTTGCTGTGTCCATTTCACCGCAAACCAAGCCACATCAGCAGATTGTTTACAGTGTCCGGGACATCAAAATATCCCCCAAGTTCCGGGAAATCGAGCCGAAGTTTGTCAAAATCACGATGCGCGTAAAGCAGTCTTGGCTACTCTTTTAGTCTTAAGGTGACGTGGCTGTATATTTTGGCCCAGAAGCTCGAAAGTGAGCGTTCAAAAAGTTTTGCTCTCTCAATTTAACTGAAAACCAAGGCCATCATGAGTTAGTTTAGAGTCCACGGGACTGGAAAATATCCCTTAAGTTCTGGCAACTCAATCCGAAGTTGCTCAAAATCACGATGCGTCTAAGGCGGTCTCGGCTACTATTTCAGTCTTAAAGTGAAGTGGGGCTATATTTCCGCCCAGAATTTCGAAAGTAAGCGTTCAAAAAAATTTGCTGTGTCCATTTCACTGAACGCCAAGGCCATCAGGGGTTAGTTTAGAGTCCTTGGGACTTGAATATATACCCGAAGTTTCGGGAAATCGAGCCGAAGTTGCGCGTAAGACGGTGTCGGCTACTCTTTCAGTCTTAAACTGAAGTGGGGCTATATTTCGGCTCAGAAGCCCGAAGGGGAGCGTTGAAAAAGTTTTGCTCTCTCCATTTCAATGCAAGCCAAGGCAATCAGGAGTTACTTTAGAGTCCCCGGTACCGCAAAATATTCCCTATTTCCCGGAAAATCGAGCCAAAGTTTGTCAAAATCACGATGCGCGTAAGGCGGTCTCGGCTATTCTTTCATTCTTAAAGTGAACTCGGGCTATATTTCGGCCCAGAAGCTCGAAAGTGAGCGTTCAAAAAGTTATGCTGTGCCCATTTCACTGCAAAGCAAGGCCCTCAGGAAGTAGTTTACAGTCCCCGGAACTGGAAAATATCCCCCAAGTTCCGCGAAATCGAGACCAAGTTGGTCAAAATAACGATTCGCGTAAGGCGGTCTCGGCTACTCTTTCAGTCTTAAAGTGAAGTAGGACTATATTTCGGTCCAGAAGCTCGAAAGTGAGCGTTCAAAAAGTTTTCCTCTCTGAATTTCACTGAAAACCAAGGCCATCATAAGTTAGTTTAGAGTCCCTGGGACTGGAAAATATCTTTTAAGTTCTGGCAACTCAAGCCGAAGTTGGTCAAAATCACGATGCGCCTAAGGCGGCCTCGGCTACTCTTTCAGTCTTAAAGTGAAGTGGGGCCCTATTTCGGCCCAGAAGCTCCAAAGTGAGCGCTGCAAAATATTTGCTGTGTCCGTTTCACTGCAAACCAAGGCCATCAGGAGTTAGTTTAGAGTCCCCGGGACTGCAATATATTTCCCAAGTTCCGGAAAATCGAGAAGACGTTGGTCAAAATCACCATGCGCGCAAGACGGTCTTGGCTAGTCTTTCAGTCTTAAAGTGAAGTGGGGCTATATTTCGGCCCAAAAGCTCAAAAGTGAGCTTCAAAAAGTTTTGCTGTATCCATTTCAATGCAAACGAAGGCCATCAGGGGTTACCTAAGAGTCTTCGGGACTAGAAAATATCCCCTAAGTTCAGGGAAATTTAGCCGAAGTTGGTCAAAATCACGGTGCGCGTTAGGCGGTCTCGCTTACTGTTTCAGTCTTAAAGTGAAGTGAGGCTTTATCGCTTCCCAGGAGCTTGAAATTGAGCGTTCAAAAAGTTTCCCTGTGTTTATTTCACTGCAAACCAAAGCCATCAGGAGCTAGTTTAGAGTCCCCGGGACTGGAAAATATCCACCAACTTTCGGGAAATCGAGCCGAAGTTGGTCAAAATCACGATTAGCGTAAGGTAGTCTCGGCTACTCTTTCAGTCTTAAAGTGAAATGGGGCTATATTTCGCGCCAGAAGCCCGAAAGTGAGCGTTCAAAAGGTTTTGCTGTGTTCATTTCACTGCAAACCAAGCCCATCAGGAGTTAGTTTAGCGTCCCCGGGACAAGAAAATATGCCCCAAGGTCCGGGAAATTGAGCCGAGGTTGGTCAAAATCACGATGCCCCTAAAGTGTTCTCGGCTACTCTTTCTGTCTTAAAGTGAAGTGGGGCTATATTTCGGGCCAGAAGCCCGAAAGTGAGCGTTGAAAAAGTTTTGCTGTGTCCATTTCACTGCAAACCAAGGCCATCAGGGCTTAGTTTAGAGTCTCCGCGACTGAAAAATATTGCCCAAGTTCCGGGGAATCGAACCTAAGTTGATCAAAATCACGATGCGCGAAATGCGGTATCGGCTACTGTTTCAGTCTTAAAGTGAAGTGGGGCTATATTTCGGCCCAGAAGCTCTAAAGTGAGCGTTCAAAAAGTTTTGCTGTGTCCATTTCACTGCAAACCAAAGCTATCAAAAATTAGTTTAGGGTCCCCGGGACTGGAAAATATTCCCCAAGTTCCGGGAAAGCGAGCCCAAGTTGATCAAAATCACGATGCGCGAAATGCGGTCTCGGCTACTCTTTCAGTCTTAAAGTAAAGTGTGGCTATATTTCGGCCCACAAGCTCGAAAGTGATCGTTCAAAAAGTTTTGCTGTGTCCATTTCACTGCAAAGCAAGGCCATCAGGACTTAGTTTAGCGTCCAAGGGACTGGAAAATGTTTCCTAAGTTCCTGGAGATCCACCCGAAGTTTGTCAAAATCACAATGCGCGTAAGGTGGTCTCGGTTACTCTTTAAGTCTTAAAGAAAAGTGGGGCTTTATTTCGGCCAGGAAGCTCGAAGGTGGGCGTTCAAAAAGTTTTGCTGTGTCCATTTCACTGCAAACCAAGGCCATCAGGAGTTAGTTTAGAGTTCCTGGGACTCGAAAATATCCCCCAAGTCCCGGGAATTGGAGCCGAAGTTGATCAAATTCATGATGCGCGTAACGTGGTCTCGGCTACTGTTTCAGTCTTAAAGTCAAGTGTGCCTATATTTCGGCCCACAAGCTAGAAAGTGAGCGTTCAAAAAGTTTTTCTGTGTCCATTTCACTTCAAAACAAGGCCATTAGGACTTAGTTTAGCGTCCAAGGGACTGCAAAATATCCCCCAAGTTCCGGGAAATCCATTTGAAGTTCGTCAAAATTACGATACGCGTAAGGCGGTCTCATCTACTCTTTCAGTCTTAAAGTAAAGTGGGGGTATATTTCTGCCCAGAAGCTCCAAAGTTGTGCTCTGTCCATTTCACTGAAAACCAAGGCAATCAGGAGTTACTTTAGAGTCCCTTTGACTGGAATATATCCCCCAAGTTTCGGAAATTGGACGCGAAATTGGTCAAAATCACGATTCGCTCAAGACGGTCTCGCCTACTCTTTCAGTCTTCAATGTGTCAATTTCACTGCAAACCAAGACAAGCAGGAGTTAGTTTGGAGTCCCCGGGACTGGAAAATATCCCCCAAGTTTCGGGAAATCAACCCGAAGTTTCTCAAAATCACGATGCGCGTAAGGCGGTCTCGGCTACTCTTTCAGTGTTAAAGTAATGGGGGGCTATATTTTGGCCCAGAAGCTCGAAATTGAGCGTTCAAAAAGTTTTGCTGGGTCCATTTTACTGCAAACCAAGGCCATCAGGAATTAGTTTAGAGTGCTCAGAACTGGAATATATCCCCTAAGTTCTCGAAAATCGAGCCGAAGTTGCTCAAAATCACGATGTACGTAAGGCGGTCTCGGCTACTCTTTCAGTCTTCAAGTGAAGTGGGGTTCTATTTCGGCCCAGAAGCTCGAAAGTATGCGTTCAAAAACTTTTTCTGATTCCGTTTCACTGCAAACCAAGACCAGCACCAGTTAGTTTAGAGTCCCCGGGACTGGAAAATATTTCGCAAGTTCCGGGAAATCGAGCCGAAGTTGATCAAAATCACGATGCGCGAAACGTGGTCTCGGCTACTGTTTCAGCCTTAAAGTGAAGTATGGCTATATTTCGGCCTACAACCTCGAAAGTGAGCGTTCAAAAAGCTTTGCTGTGTCCATTTCACTGCAAAACAAGGCCATCGGCACCTATTTTAGCGTCCAAGGGACTGGAAAATATCCCCCAAGTTCCGGGAAATCCGCCCGAAGATTGTCAAAATCACGATGCGCGTAAGGCGGTCTCGGCTACTTTTTCAGTATTAAAGTAAAGTGGGCTATATTTCGGCCCAGAAGCTTGAAGGTGAGCGTTCAAAAAGTTTTGCTGTCTCCATTTCACTTCAAACCACGGCCATCAAGAGATAGGTTAGAGTCCCTGGTACTGGAAAGTATGCCCCAAGTTCCGCAATATCGACCCGAAGTTGGTCAAAATCACGATGCGCGCACGCCGGTCTGGGCTACTCTTTACGTCTTAAGTAATGTGGGACTATATTTCGGCCTAGAAGCTCGAAAGTGTGCGTTCAAAAACTTGTGCTCTGCGAATTTCACTGCAAACCATGGCCATCAGGAGTTAGTTTAGAGTCCCCGGGACTGGAAAATATTCCCCAAGTTCCAGGAAAGCGAGCAGAAGTTGATCAAAATCACGATGCGCGTAACGCGGTCTCGGCTACTGTTTCAGTCTTAAAGTGAAGTGTGGCTATATTTAGGCCCACAAGCTCGAAAGTGAGCGTTCAAAAAGTTTTGCTGTGTCCATTTCACTGCAAACCAAGGCCATCAGGAGTTAGTATAAAGTCCCCGGGACTGGAAAATATTCTCCAAGTTCCAGGAAATGGCGCCGAAGTTGATGAAAATTACGATGCGCGTAACGGGCTCCCGGCTATTCTTTCAGTCTTAAATTTAAGTAGGGCTATATTTCGGCCCTGAATCTCGAAGGTGAGCGTTCAGAATGTTTTGCTGTGTTCATTACACTGCAAACCAAGGTCATCGGGAGTTAGTTTAGCGTCCCCGGGACTTTAAATTATTCGCCAACTTCCGAGAAATCGAGCAAAAGTGCCCCAAAATCACTATGCGCGTAAGACGGTCTCGGCTACTCTTTCAGTCTTAAAATTAAGGGCGGCTATATTTCGACCTAGAAGCTCGAGAGCGGGCGTGCGCTAATTTTACCTGTGTCCATTTCACTGACATCTTAGGCCATCAGGAGTTAGTTTAGAGTCCTTGGGACTGGAAAATATTTCCCAAACTCTGGCAGATCGAGCCAAAGTTGCTCAAAATCACGATGCGCGTAAGGCGGTCTCGGCTACTCTTTCAGTCTTAAAATGAAGTGGGGCTATATTTCGGCCGACAAGCTCAACACCGAGCGTGGGCTGCTTTTGCCTGTGTACATATCACTGAAAACTAAGTTCATCAAGAGTCAGCATAGGGTCCTCGGGACTGCAAAATATTCCCCGAATTCCGGCAAATCGAGCCAAAGATGCTCAAAATCACGATGCGCGTAAGGCGGTCTCGGCTACTCGTTTACTCCGAAAATGAAGTGGGGCTATATTTCGGTTCTACAAGCTCGACACCGAGCGTGCTCTCCTTTTACCTGTGTCCATTTCACTAAGAACTAAGTCCATCAGGAGATAGTTTAGAATCCTCGAGACTGGAAGCTATCCTCCAAGTTTCGGCAAATTGAGCCATGCTTTCTTAAAATTGCGATAAGCGTACGGCAGTTTCGTTTACTCTTTCAGTCTTAAAATGAACTGGGGCTACATTTCGGCCTAGGCAATCAGGAGTTAGTTTAGAGTCGCCGGTACCGGAAAATATCCCCCATTTCCCGGGAAATCGAGCCAAAGTTGGTCAAAATCACGATGCGCGTAAGGCGATCCCGGTTACTCTTTCATTCTTAAAGTGAACTGGGGCAATATTTCCGCCCAGAAGATCGAAAGTGAGCGATCAAAAAGTTCTCCTGTGTCCATTTCACTCCAGAGAAAGCTCATCAGGAGTTACTTTAGAGTCCGCGGGACTGGAAAATATCCCCCAAGTTCCGGGAAATCGAACCGAAGTGGGTCAAAATTACGATGGGCGTAAGGCGGTCTCGGCTACTCTTTCAGTCTTAAAGTGAAGTGGAGCTATATTTCGGCCCAGAAGCTCCAAACTGAGTGTTTAAAAAGTTTTGCTGTGTCCATTTCACTGCAAAACAAGGCAATCACGACTTAGTTTAGCGTCCAAGGGGCTGGAAATATCCCCCAAGTTACGGGAAATCCACCCGAAGTTAGTCAAAATCACGATGCGCTTAAGGGGGTCTCGGCTACTCTTTCAGTCTTAAGGTAAAGTGGGCTTAGATTTAACTCCAGAAGCTCGAAAGGAAGGGTTCAAAATTTTTGTCTCTATTTCACTCATATCTTAGACAATCAGGAGTGAGTTTAGAGACTTTGGGACTGGAAAATATCTCCCAAGTTTCGCCAGATCGAGCCGAAGATCCTCAAAATCACAATGCGCGTAAGGCGCTCCCGCCTACTCTTTCAGTCTTAAAAAGAAGTAGGGCTATATTTCGGCCAGCAAGGTCGAAAGTGCGCGTTCAAACAGTGTTCCTGTGTCCATTTCCCTGGAAACCAAGGCAATCAGGAGTAAGTTTAGAGTCCCCGGGCCTGGAAAATATCCCCCTATTTGCGGGAAATCGAGCCGAAGTATCCCAAAATCACGATGCGCGTAAGGCGGTCTCGGCTACTCTTTCAGTCTTAAAGTTAAGTGGGGCTATATTTCGACCCATAAGCTCGAAAGTGAGCGTTCAAAGAGTTTTGCTGTGTCCATTTGACTGCAAACTAAGGCCATCGGAAGTTAGTTTAGCTTCCCCGGGAATTGAAAATATTCGCCAACTTCCGGGAAATCGAGCCGAGGTCGGTCAAAATTACGATGCGCGTAAGGCGGTCTCCGCTACTCTTTCAGTCTTAAAGTGAAGTAGGGCTATATTTCGGCCGAGAAGCTCGAAAGCGAGCGTTCAAAAAAATGTGCTGTGTCCATTTCACTGCAAACCAAGGCAATCAGCAGTTAGTTTCGAGTCCCCGGGACTGGAATATATCCCCGAAGTTCCGGGAAATCGAACGGAAGTTGGTCAAAATCACGATGCGCCTAAGACGGTCTCGGCTACTCTTTCAGTCTTAACGTAAAGTGGGGCTATATTTCGCCCCAGAAGCTCGAAAGTGACCCTTTAAAAAGTTACGCTTTGTGCATTTAACTGCAAACCAAGGCAATCAGGAGTTGGTTTAAAGTCCCCCGGACTAGAAAATATCCCCCAAGCTCCGGGAAATCGAGCTGAACTTGGTCAAAATCACGATGCTCGTAAGGCGGTCTCGGCTACTATTTCAGTCTTAAAGTGAAATACGGTTGTATTTCGGCCCAGAAGCTCGAAACTGAGCGTTCAAAGAGTTTTTTTGCGTCCATTTCACTGCAAACCAAGGCCGTCAGGAGTTGGTTTAGAGTCCCCGGGACTTGAAAATATCGCCAAAATTCTAGAATATCGAGCTGAAGTTGCTGAAAATCACGATGCGCGTAAGGCGGTCTCGCCTACTCTTTCAGTCTTAAGGTGAAGTGGGGCTATATTTCATCCCAGGAGCTCGAAAATAAGCCTTCAAAAAGTGTTACTGTGTTCATTTCACTGCAAGCCAAGGCCATCAGGAGTTAGATTAGACTCCTCGGGACTGGAAAATATCGCCCAACTTCGGGGACATCGAGCCGAATTTTGTCAAAATCACGATGCGCGTAAGGCGGTCTCGGCTACTCTTTCATTCTTAAAGTCAACTGGGGCTATATTTCGGCCGAGAAGCTAGAAAGTGAAAGTTAAAAAAGTTTTGCTGTGTTCATTTCACTGCAAACCAAGGCCATCAGCAGTTAGCTTAGACTCCTCGGGACTGGAAAATATCGCCCAAGTTCGGGGAAATCGAGCCGACTTTTGTCAAAATCACGATGCGCATAAAGTGGTCTCGGCTACTCTTTTATTCTTAAAGTGAACTGGGGCTACATTTCAACCCAGAAGCTAGAAAGTGAAAGTTCAAAATGTTTTGCTGTGTCCATTTCACCGCAAACCAAGCCACATCGGCAGATTGTTTATAGTGTCCGGCACATCAAAATATCCCCCAAGTCCCGGGAAATCGAGCCGAAGTTTGTCAAAATCACGATGCGCGTAAAGCAGTCTCGGCTACTCTTTTAGTCTTAAAGTGACGTGGCTGTATATTTCGGCCCAGAAGCTCGAAAGTGAGCGTTCAAAAAGTTTTGCTCTCTCAATTTAACTGAAAACCAAGGCCATCATGAGTTAGTTTAGAGTCCACGGGACTGGAAAATATCCCTTAAGTTCTGGCAACTCAAGCCGAAGTTGGTCAAAATCACGATGCGTCTAAGGCGGTCTCGGCTACTATTTCAGTCTTAAAGTGAAGTGGGGCTATATTTCGGCCCAGAATTTCGAAAGTAAGCGTTCAAAAAAATTTGCCGTGTTCATTTCACTGCAGACCAAGGCCATCAGGGGTTAGTTTAGAGTCCTTGGGACTTGAATATATACCCGAAGTTTCGGGAAATCGAGCCGAAGTTGGTCAAAATCACGTTGCGCGTAAGACGGTGTCGGCTACTCTTTCAGTCTTAAACTGAAGTGGGGCTATATTTCGGCTCAGAAGCCCGAAGGGGAGCGTTGAAAAAGTTTTGCTCTCTCCATTTCAATGCAAACCAAGGCAATCAGGAGTTACTTTAGAGTCCCCGGTACCGGAAAATATTCCCCATTTCCCGGCAAATCGAGCCAAAGTTGGTCAAAATCACGATCCGCGTAAGGCGGTGTCGGCTATCCTTTCATTCTTAAAGTGAACTCGGGCTATATTTCGGCCCAGAAGCTAGAAAGTAAAAGTTCAAAAAGTTTTGCTGTGTCCATTTCACCGCGAACCAAGCCACATCAGGAGATAGTTTACAGTGTCCGGGACATCAAAATATCCCCCAAGTCCCGGGAAATCGAGCCGAAGTTTGTCAAAATCACGATGCGCGTAAAGCAGTCTCGGCTACTCTTTTAGTCTTAAAGTGACGTGGCTGTATATTTCGGCCCAGAAGCTCGAAAGTAAGCGTTCAAAAAGTTATGCTGTGAACATTTCACTGCAAAGCAAGGCCCTCAGCAAGTAGTTTACAGTCCCCGGAACTGGAAAATATCCCCCAAGTTCCGCGAAATCGAGCCGAAGTTGGTCAAAATCACGTTGCGCGTAAGACGGTGTCGGCTACTCTTTCAGTCTTAAACTGAAGTGGGGCTATATTTCGGCTCAGAAGCCCGAAGGGGAGCGTTGAAAAAGTTTTGCTCTCTCCATTTCAATGCAAACCAAGGCAATCAGGAGTTACTTTAGAGTCCCCGGTACCGGAAAATATTCCCCATTTCCCGGCAAATCGAGCCAAAGTTGGTCAAAATCACGATCCGCGTAAGGCGGTGTCGGCTATCCTTTCATTCTTAAAGTGAACTCGGGCTATATTTCGGCCCAGAAGCTCGAAAGTAAAAGTTCAAAAAGTTTTGCTGTGTCCATTTCACCGCGAACCAAGCCACATCAGGAGATAGTTTACAGTGTCCGGGACTTCAAAATATCCCCCAAGTTCCGGGAAATCGAGCCGAAGTTTGTCAAAATCACGATGCGCGTAAAGCAGTCTCGGCTACTCTTTTAGTCTTAAAGTGACGTGGCTGTATATTTCGGCCCAGAAGCTCGAAAGTAAGCGTTCAAAAAGTTATGCTGTGAACATTTCACTGCAAAGCAAGGCCCTCAGGAAGTAGTTTACAGTCCCCGGAACTGGAAAATATCCCCCAAGTTCCGCGAAATCGAGACCAAGTTGGTCAAAATAACGATTCGCGCAAGGCGGTCTCGGCTACTCTTTGAGTCTTAAAGTGAAGTAGGGCTATATTTCGGTCCAGAAGCTCGAAAGTGAGCGTTCAAAAAGTTTTCCTCTCTGAATTTCACTGAAAACCAAGGCCATCATGAGTTAGTTTAGAGTCCCCGGGACTGGAAAATATCTTTTAAGTTCTGGCAACTCAAGCCGAAGTTGGTCAAAATCACGATGCGCCTAAGGCGGCCTCGGCTACTCTTTCAGTCTTAAAGTGAAGTGGGGCTATATTTCGGCCCAGAAGCTCCAAAGTGAGCGCTGCAAAAAATTTGCTGTGTCCATTTCACTGCAAACCAAGGCCATCAGGAGTTAGTTTAGAGTCCCCGGGACTGCAATATATTTCCCAAGTTCCGGAAAATCGAGAAGACGTTGATCAAAATCACGATGCGCGCAAGACGGTCTTGGCTAGTCTTTCACTCTTAAAGTGAAGTGGGGCTATATTTCGGCCCAGAAGCTCAAAAGTGAGCGTTCAAAAAGTTTTCCTCTCTCCATTTCACTGAAATCGAAGGCCATCAGGAGTTAGTTTAGAGTCCCCGGACTGCAATATATTTCCCAAGTTCCGGAAAATCGAGAAGACGTTGATCAAAATCACGATGCGCGCAAGACGGTCTTGGCTAGTTTTTCAGTCTTAAAGTGAAGTGGGGCTATATTTCGGCCCAGAAGCTCAAAAGTGAGCGTTCAAAAAGTTTTCCTCTCTCCATTTCACTGAAATCCACCGCCATCAGGAGTTAGTTTAGAGTCCCCGGAACTTGAAAATATCGCCAAAATTCTAGAAAATCGAGCGCAAGTTGCTCAAAATCATGATCCGCGTAAGGCAGTCTCGCCTACTCTTTCAGTCTTAAAGAGAAGTGGGGCTATATTTAATCCCAGAAGCTCGAAAATAAGCCTTCAAAAAGTGTTCCTGTCTTCATTTCACTGCAAGCCAAGGCCATCACGAGTTAGTTTAGACTCCTCGGGACTGGAAAATATCGCCCAACTTCGGGGAAATCGAGCCGAATTTTGTCAAAATCACGATGCGCGTAAGGCGGTCTCCGCTACTCTTTCCTTCTTAAAGTCAACTGGGGCTATATTTCGGCCGAGAAGCTAAAAACTGAAAGTTCAAAAAGTTTTGCTGTGTTCATTTCACTGCAAACCAAGGCCATCAGGAGTTAGTTTAGACTCCTCGGGACTGGAAAATATCGCCCAAGTTCGGGGAAATCGAGCCGACTTTTGTCAAAATCACGATGCGCGTAAGGCGGTCTCGGCTACTCTTTCATTCTTAAAGTGAACTGGGGCTATATTTCGGCCCAGAAGCTAGAAAGTGAAAGTTCAAAAAGTTTTGCTGTGTCCATTTCACCGCAAACCAAGCCACATCAGCAGATTGTTTACAGTGTCCGGGACATCAAAATATCCCCCAAGTCCCGGGAAATCGAGCCGAAGTTTGTCAAAATCACGATGCGCGTAAAGCAGTCTCGGCTACTCTTTTAGTCTTAAAGTGACGTGGCTGTATATTTCGGCCCAGAAGCTCGAAAGTGAGCGTTCAAAAAGTTTTGCTCTCTCAATTTAACTGCAGATCAAGGCCATCAGGGGTTAGTTTAGAGTCCTTGGGACTTGAATATATCCCCGAAGTTTCGGGAAATCGAGCCGAAGTTGGTCAAAATCACGATGCGCGTAAGGCGGTCTTGGCTACTCTTTCAGTCTTAAACTGAAGTGGGGCTATATTTCGGCTCAGAAGCCCGAAGGGGAGCGTTGAAAAAGTTTTGCTCTCTCCATTTCAATGCAAACCAAGGCAATCAGCAGTTGCTTTAGAGTCCCCGGTATCGGAAAATATTCCCCATTTCCCGGGAAATCGAGCCAAAGTTGCTCGAAATCACGATGCGCGTAAGGCGGTCTCGGCTATTCTTTCATTCTTAAAGTGAACTCGGGCTATATCTCGGCCCAGAAGCTCGAAAGTGAAAGGCCAAAAAGTTTTGCTGTGTCCATTTCACAGCGAACCAAGCCACATCAGGAGATAGTTTACAGTCTCCGGGACTTCAAAATATCCCCCAAGTTCCGGGAAATCGAGCCGAAGTTTGTCAAAATTACGATGGGCGTAAAGCAGTCTCGGCTACTCTTTGAGTCTTAAAGTGACGTGGCTGTATATTTCGGCCCAGAAGCTCGAAAGTAAGCGTTCAAAAAGTTATGCTGTGCCAATTTAACTGCATAGCTAGGCCCTCAGGAAGTAGTTTACAGTGCCCGGAACTGGAAAATATCCCCCAAGTTTCGCGAAATCGAGACCAAGTTGGTCAAAATAACGATTCGCGTAAGGCGGTCTCGGCTACTCTTTGAGTCTTAAAGTGAGGTAGGGCTATATTTCGGTCCAGAAGCTCGAAAGTGAGCGTTCAAAAAGTTTTCCTCTCTGAATTTCACTGAAAACCAAGGCCATCATGAGTTAGTTTAGAGTCCCCGGGACTGGAAAATATCTTTTAAGTTCTGGCAACTCAAGCCGAAGTTGGTCAAAATCACGATGCGCCTAAGGCGCCCTCGGCTACTCTTTCAGTCTTAAAGTGAAGTAGGGCTCTATTTCGACCCAGAAGCTCCAAAGTGAGCGCTGCAAAAAATTTGCTCTGTCCATTTCACTGCAACCCAACGCCATCAGGAGTTAGTTTAGAGTCCCCGGGACTGCAATATATTTCCCAAGTTCCGGAAAATCAAGAAGACGTTGGTGAAAATCACGATGCGCGCAAGACGGTCTTGGCTAGTCTTTCAGTCTTAAAGTGAAGTGGGGCTATATTGCGGCCAGGAAGCTCAAAAGTGAGCTTTAAAAAGTTTTGCTGTATCCATTTCAACGCAAACGAAGGCCATCAGGGGTTACTTAAGAGTCTTCGGGACTGGAAAATATCCCCCAAGTTCAGGGAAATTTAGCCGAAGTTGGTGAAAATCACGGTGCGCGTTAGGCGGTCTCGCTTACTGTTTCAGTCTTAAAGTGAAGTGAGGCTTTATTCCTGCTTAAGAGCTTGAAAGTCAGGGTTCAAAAAGTTTCCCTGTGTTTATTTCACTGCAAACCAAAGCAGTCAGGAGCTAGTTTAGAGTCCCCGAGACTGGAAAATCTCTCCCAACTTCCGGGAAATCGAGCCGAAGTTGGTGAAAATCACGATTTGCGTAAGGTAGTCTCGGCTACTCTTTCAGTCTTAAAGTGAAGTGGGGCTATATTTCGGGCCAGAAGCCCGAAAGTGAGCGTTCAAAAAGTTTTTGCTGTGTCCATTTCACTGCAAACCAAGGCCATCATGGCTTAGTTTAGAGTCCCCGGGACTGAAAAATTTGCCCAAGTTCCCGGGAATCGAACCGAAGTTGATCAAAATCACGATGCGCGAAATGCGGTATCGGCTACTGTTTCAGTCTTAAAGTGAAATGGGGCTAGATATCGGCCCAGAAGCCCGAAAGTGAGCGTTCAAAAAGTTTCGCTGTGTTGTTTGACTGAAAAACAAGGCCATCACGAGTTAGTTTAGCGTCCCAAGTTCCGGTAAATCGAGCTGAAGTTGGTCAAAATCACGATGCTCCTAAAGCGGTCTCGGCAACCCTTTCAGTCTTAAAGTGAAGTGGGGCTATATTTCTGTCCAGAAGCTCGAAAGTGAGCGTTCAAAAAGTTTTGCTGTGTGCATTTCACTGCAAACCAAGGCCATCAGGAGTTAGTTTAGAGTCCCCGGGACTGGAAAATATCCCCCAAGTCCCGGGAATTGGAGCCGAAGTTGATCAAATTCATGATGCGCGTAACGTAGTCTCGGTTACTGTTTCAGTCTTAAAGTCAAGTGTGCCTATATTTCGGCCCACAAGCTAGAAAGTGAGCGTTCAAAAAGTTTGACTGTGTCCATTTCACTTCAAAACAAGGCCATCAGGACTTACTTTAGCGTCCAAGGGACTGGAAAATATACCCCAAGTTCCCGGAAATCTTTTCGAAGTTCGTCAAAATTACGATATACGTAAGGCGGTTTCGGCTACTCTTTCAGTCTTAAAGTAAAGTCGGGCTATATTTCTGTCCAGAAGCTCGAAAGTGAACGTTCAAAAAGTTTTGCATTGTGCATTTCACTGCAAACCAAAGCTATTAAACGGTAGTTTAGGGTCCCCGGGACTGGAACATATTCCCCAAGTTCCGAGAAATCGATCCGAAAATGGTCAAAATCACGATGCGCGTAAGGCGATCTCGGCTACTCTTTCAGTCTTAAAGTGAACTGGGGCTATATTTCGGCCCACAAGCTCCAAAGTGGGCGGTCAAAAAGTTATGCTCTGGGCATTTCAGTGCAAACCAAGGCCATCCGGAGTTAGTTTAGAGTTCCCCGGACTGGAAAATATCCCAAAAGTTGCCTGAAATCGAGCTGAACTTGGTCTAACTCACAATGCGCGTGAGACGGTCTCGGCTACTATTTCAGTCTCAAAATGAAGTGGGATTCTATTTCGGCCAAGAAGCTACAAAGAGAGTGTTCAAAAAGCTTTCCTTTGTCCATTTCACTGAAAACCAAGGCCATCCGGAGTTAGTTTAGAGTCCCCCGGACTGGAAAATATCCCAAAAGTTCCGTGAAATCGAGCTGAACTTGGTCTAACTCACGATGCGCGTGAGGCCGTCTCGGCTACTATTTCAGTCTGAAAGTGAAGTGGGATTCTATTTCGGCCCAGAAGCTACAAAGAGAGTGTTCAAAAAGCTTTCCTTTGTCCATTTCACTGAAAACCAAGGCCATCAGCAGTTAGTTTAGATCCGCGGAAATGGAATATATCCCCCAAGTTCCGGGAAAACGACCCGAAGTTGGTCAAAATCACGATTTGCGCAAGACGATCTCGGCTACTCTTTCAGTCTTAAAGTAAAGTGGGGCTATATTTCGGTCCAGAAGCTCGAGAGTGAGCGTTCAAAAAGTTTCGCTGTGTCCATTTCATTGAAAACCAAGACAATCAGGAGTTAGTTTACAGTCCCCGGGACTGGAAAATATCCCCCAAGTTCCGGCAAATCGAGCCGAAGTTGGTCAAAATCACGGTGCGCTTAAGGCGGTGTCGGCTACTCCTTCAGTCTTAACGTGAAGTGGGGCTCTATTTCGGCCCCGCAAGCTCAAAGCTCAAAAAAAATTACTGTGTCTATTTCACTGCAAGCCAAGGCTATCAGGAGTTAGTTTAGAGTCCCCGGGAGTGGAATGTATTTCCCAAGTTGCGGAAAATCGACAAGACGTTGGTCAAAATCACGATGCGCGTAAGACGGTCTCGGCTACTCTTTCAGTCTTAAAGTGAAGTGGGGCTATATTTCGGCCAAGAAGCTCAAAAGTGAGCGTTCAAAAAGTTCTGCTGTATCCATTTCAATGCAAACCAAGGCCATCAGGGGTTAATTAAGAGTCCTCGGGACTGGAAAATATCCCCCACGCTCCGGTAAATCGAGCCGAAGTTGGTCAAAATCACGATGTGCGTAAGGTGGTCTCGGCTACTCTTTCAGTCTTAAAGGGAAGTGGGGCAATATTTCGGCCCAGAAGCTCGAAAGTGAGTGTTTAAAAAGTTTTGCTCTGTCACTTTCACTGCAAACCAAGGCCATCAGAAGTTAGTTTAGAGTAACCGGCACTGGAGAATATCCCCCAAGTCCCGGGAAATCGAGCCGAAGTTGATCAAATTCATGATGCCCGTAACGTGGTCTCGGCTACTGTGTCAGTCCTAAAGTGAAGTGTGGCTATATTTCGGCCCACAAGCTAGAAAGTGACTGTTCAAAAAGTTTTGTTGTGTCCATTTTACTTCAAAACAAGGCCATCACGACTTAGTTTAGCGTCCAAGGGACTGCAAAATATCCCCCAAGTTCCGGGAAATCCATTCGAAGTTCGTCAAAATTACGATGCGCGTAAGGCAGTCTCATCTGCTCTTTCAGTGTTAAAGTAAAGTGGGGCTATATTTCTGCCCAGAAGCTCCAAAGTTGTGCTCTGTCCATTTCACTGAAAACCAAGGCCATCAGGAGCTACTTTAGAGTCCCTTTGACTGGAATATATCCCTCAAGTTTCGGGAAATAAACGCGAAATTGGTCAAAATCACGATTCGCTCAAAACGGTCTCGCCTACTCTTTAAGTCTTAAAGTAAAATGGGGCTCTATGTCGGCCCAGAAGCTCGAGAGTGAGCGTTGAAAAACTTTCGCTGTGTCCATTTCACTGCAAACCAAGACAACCAGGAGTTAGTTTAGAGTCCCCGGGACTGGAAAATATCCCCCAACTTCCGGGAAATCAACTCGAAGTTTCTCAAAATCACGATGCGCGTAAGGCGGTCTCGGCTACTCTTTCAGTGTTAAAGTAATGTGGGGCTATATTTTGGCCCGGAAACTCGAAATTGAGCGTTCAAAAAGTTTTGCTGGGTCCATTTTACTGCAAACCAAGGCCATCAGGAATTAGTTTAGAGTGCTCAGAACTGGAATATATCCCCTTAGTTCCGGCAAATCGAGCCGAAGTTGCTCAAAATCACGATGCACGTAAGGCGGTCTCGGCTACTCTTTCAGTCTTAAAGTGAAGTATGGCTATATTTCGGCCCACAACCTCAAAAGTGAGCGTTCATAAAGCTTTGCTGTGTCCATTTCACTGCAAAACAAGGCCATCGGCACCTAGTTTAGCGTCCAAGGGACTGGAAAATATCCCCCAAGTTCCGGGAAATCCACCCGAAGTTTGTCAAAATCACGATGCGCGTAAGCCGGTCTCGGCTACTTTTTCAGTATTAAAGTAAAGTGGGCTATATTTCGGCCCAGAAGCTTGAAGGTGAGCGTTTAAAAAGTTTTGCTGTCTCAATTTCACTGCAAACCAAGGCAATAAAGAGTTAGTTTAGAGTCCCTGGGACTGGAAAATATCCCCCAAGTTCCGGGAAATTTAACCGAAGTTGGTCAAAATCACGACGCGCGTACGGCGGTCTCGGCTACTCTTTCAGTCTTAAAGTGAAGTGGGGCAATATTTCGGCCCAGAAGCTCGAAACTGAGTGTTTAAAACGTTTTGCTGTGTCCATTTTACTGCAAAACAAGGCCATCACGACTTAGTTTAGCGTCCAAGGGACTGGAAATATCCCCCAAGTTACGGGAAATCCACCCGAAGTTAGTCAAAATCACGATGCGCATAAGGGGGTCTCGGCTACTCTTTCAGTCTTAAGGTAAAGTGGGCTTAGATTTAACTCCAGAAGCTCGAAAGTAACGGTTCAAAAATTTTTGTCTCTATTTCACTCACATCTTAGACAATCAGGAGTGAGTTTAGAGACTTTGGGACTTGAAAATATGTCCCAAGTTTCGCCAGATCGAGCCGAAGATCCTCAAAATCACAATGCGCGTAAGGCGCTCCCGCCTACTCTTTCAGTCTTAAAAACAAGTAGGGCTATATTTCGGCCAGCAAGCTCGAAAGTGCGCGTTCAAAAAGTGTTCCTGTGTCCATTTCACTGGAAACCAAGTCCATCAGGAGTTAGTTTAGAGTCCCCGGGAATTGAAAATATCCCCCTATTTGCGGAAAATCGAGCCGAAGTATCCCAAAATCACGATGCGCGTAAGGCGGTCTCGGCTACTCTTTCAGTCTTAAAGTTAAGTGGGGCTATATTTCGACCCATAAGCTCGAAAGTGAGCGTGCAAAAAGTTTTGCTGTGTCCATTTAACTGCAAACTAAAGCCATCGGAAGTTAGTTTAGCTTCCCCGGGAATTGAAAATATTCGCCAACTTCCGGGAAATCGAGCCGAAGTTGGTCAAAATTACGATGCGCGTATGGCGGTCTCGGCTACTCTTTCAGTCTTAAGAGGTGCCCTCTGTAATTTTCAACTATGGCCATGTGGACCAGAAAAAATCGAATTCCTCAAACTTTCTCAGATGAATGGTCTAGATAAGTGATTCACAAAAATATAACTTTCAGTTCAATTCGACTTGTATTTTAGCGCTGGGGCCACCATCTTGGTTTTGCCCCTCTGAGAGGGCTTTTACCGGCCATTTTAGGGCACATTTTTAACAATTTGCCATACAAAGAAAACGATCTAACTCCGGGTAAAAACCCTTTATTCGAGACAAGCAAATGTTTCTTGTTACATTGAGAGGCTGTTTTGGCAATTTGATCATCACCTGATTTTTCTACAGAATTTTAAATTTCTTCCCTTTCGGACTACTCATGAAGCGCCATAAAAAAGGCGAAGTTTAAAGGAAAATATCGCCAAAAGTACATCACTTGAGATCCCAAAACTACCCTCCACTTAAAGAGCAATGTCTCACCTGTAAAAACATGCAATAAAATTTTGGGGCAGTTAAAACTGTAAAATGTTAGAAGAAGAAGTTTAAGCTGTGCTTTTGTCAACAAAGACCGCCGTCCTAATTAGCATAATAACGTGAAAATAACGATGCACAGAGAAAAAAATGATATATTCCACTTATCTCGCGACATGTCGACAACTGGATGTTGCACGATGCCTCATTTTATATTTCCAGTGTGTTTCAGCCACATTTTCGGTGATTAGTGTACGAAATAACTCTCAGACATCGCCACGGTTAAGCAGATTTCAACTCTCCGAAGCCCGCTTCATGACATCTATCAACATTATTTGTCTTTCGCCCCATAAGCCGCCGTTTACAAGAAGTTTAACAATTTGCTGAGATCCTAACTGACCCAGAAGTCTGTTAGCAGCCTTTAAAATCTTCCTTTTAATCAAGGATTCTCATCAAGAACTCGTTTAAGCTCAGTTCTGTTTTGATCTGTTATGCACCCGCCATTATTCCACAGATTGCGTTACATTTGACAAATGCGCATTCCAACGGGTAGGGGTAGGATGGGTAGGAAGTGAAAATGTGACCGACATTAAAGCCATTTTACGCATTTCTGTGGCTAAAATAGTAACTGGCTTTCCCAGAATGATTTGAACATGAGCTTCTGCTTGCAGGTATTTTCTAGGTTACTTTTGCAGGGTAGGTGGGGCGGGGGGGGAGGGGTCGTGTATTAAAAAAAAAAAAGAAAAAGAAAAAAGAAAACGATAGACAGTATCAGGTCAAAAGATTATGATCTGTGTATCTTGATCAGCTTTATCAGATCATCAGTGAGGCCCTATTAGGGATTTTCGGGATACTGGATATTTGGGTAAAAAGTTAATAGAATGCAAGAAATTTAGGGGGAAATATTAATAGGGTAGAAGATGTTTAGATCAGATAAAACAGGACATTAATTGAGTAGGAAATCGTTGAGCTGGATTTAACAGGATACAAGATATTTAGGACAAAAATTAACAGGATAAGGGACACACCGACACCCCCCCCCCCCTTCCCCCTCTCCCGCTATGGGGCCTCAACAATGGTCAGCTATTTAGGATAAAATAAATGTATGTCAACTTCTATAAGCATTTATTCTGGACTCTTAGTACTTATATCACGGTGAAATATGAAAGTTTTGTATCAGATTTTAGGGGTTTTAAGGTTAGGTAACGCAGCTCCTTGTTAGTAATTTCGAAGCCCACACTTGTTACACTGAATAGATAGATAAAGACGGGGCTGGAGAAATAAACAGAGAATGAAATGTGTCCTGAATTCTGTACCGTTTAATACGAATTTCTTACATGGCAACCTGTCTGCAAAGAGATCGAGGCACCACATTTCACACTATATTTGTAAACAACTATCCTAATCTCATTGACAGCCATTAGTTTTTGACGAGAATTTTCATTTATTACAAATAGAATACGGATAGAACTCCAATAAAAAGCCTCTTCCTTGTGTTTTTTTTGTTCAGCATTATACTTGTGTCTTTCGCTGCCCGAAATGCCATCAAATGGTGAGAAAGGCAACAGACGGACAAGCAGTGCGCAAGAAAAGTTTTTCTCGGGTAAGGAAACGACCATACAAGTCGAAGCAATTACTGTAGCACAAAAGATGAGGCACTCAAAAGATGAGGCCAGAATTAGGCGGTTCACCTGTGATGAGTTCCTGACTCCTTGCCACGTTTAATCCTTCCTCTCGAGAATGGCTTCAAAGCTTAGAAACAGACAGGAGAAGGTCCTCCAAGAAGACACAACAACTGCTGAGAATCAAGCTACCGCATTAATTTTTCCCCTAAATTTCTTGGATCCTGTTAATTTTTTACCCAAATATCCACTATCCTGAAAACGCCTAATCGGGCCTCACTGATGAACTGATAAAGCTGATCAAGATACACAGATCATAATCTTTTGACTTGATACTGTCTATCGTTTTCTTTTTTCTTTTCTTTTTTTTTTTAATGCACGACCCCGCCCCCCCCCCCCCCCCACCCTACCCTGCAAAAGTAACCTAAAAAATACCTGCAAGCAGAAGCTCATGTTCAAATCATTCTGGGAAAGCCAGTTACTATTTTAGCCACAGAAATGCGTAAAATGGCTTTAATGTCGGTTACATTTTCACTTCCTACCCATCCTACCCCTACCCGTTGGAATGCGCATTTGTCAAATGTAACGCAATCTGTGGAATAATGGCGGGTGCATAACAGATCAAAACAGAACTGAGCTTAAACGAGTTCTTGATGAGAATCCTTGATTAAAAGGAAGATTTTAAAGGCTGCTAACAGACTTCTGGGTCAGTTAGGATCTCAGCAAATTGTTAAACTTCTTGTAAACGGCGGCTTATGGGGCGAAAGACAAATAATGTTGATAAATGTTATAAAGCGGGCTTCGGAGAGTTGAAATCTGCTTAACCGTGGCGATGTCTGAGAGTTATTTCGTACACTAATCACCGAAAATGTGGCTGAAACATACTGGAAATATAACATGAGGCATCGTGCAACATCCAGTTGTCGACATGTCGCGAGATAAGTGGAATATATCATTATTTTCTCTGTGCATCGTTATTTTCACGTTATTATGCTAATTAGGACGACGATCTTCGTTGACAAAAACACAGCTTAAACTTCTTCTTCTAACATTTTACAGTTTTAACTACCCCAAAATTTTATTGCATGTTTTTACAGGTGAGACATTGCTCTTTAAGTGGAGGGTAGTTTTGGGATCTCAAGTGATGTACTTTTGGCGATAGTTTCCTTTAAACTTCGCCTTTTTTATGGCCCTTCATGAGTAGTCCGAAAGGGAAGAAATTTAAAATTCTGTAGAAAAATCAGGTGATGATCAAATTGCCAAAACAGCCTCTCAATGTAACAAGAAGCATTTGCTTGTCTCGAATAAAGGGTTTTTACCCGGAGTTAGATCGTTTTCTTTGTATGGCAAATTGTTAAAAATGTGCCCTAAAATGGCCGCTGAAAGCCCTCTCAGAGGGGCAAAACCAAGATGGTGGCCCCAGCGCTAAAATACGAATCGAATTGAACTAAAAGTAATATTTTTGTGAATCACTTATCCAGACCATTCATCTGAGAAACTTTGAGGAATTTGATTTTTTCTGGTCCACATGGCCATAGTTGAAAATTACAGAGGGTACCTCTTAAAGTGAAGTAGGGCTATATTTCGGACGAGAAGCTCGAAAGTGAGCGTTCAAAAAATGTGCTGTGGCCATTTCACTGCAAACCAAGGCTATCAGCAGTTAGTTTAGAGTCCCGGGACTGGAATATATCCCCCAAGTTCCGGGAAATCGAACGGAAGTTGGTCAAAATCACGATGCGCGTCAGACGGCCTCGGCTACTCTTTCAGTATTAAAGTAAAGTGGGCTATATTTCGGCCCAGAAGCTTGAAGGTGAGCGTTCAAAAACTTTTTCTGTCTCCATTTCACTGCAAACCAAGGCCATCAAGAGTTAGTTTAGAGTTCCTGGGACTGGAAAGTATCCCCCAAGTTCCGGAATATCGACCCGAAGTTGGTCAAAATCACGATGCGCGCACGCCAGTCTTGGCTACTCTTTAAGTCGTAAGTGATGTGGGACTATATTTCGGCCTAGAAGCTCGAAAGTGTGCGTTCAAAAACTTGTGCTGTGTGAATTTCACTGCAAACCATGGCCATCAGGAGTTAGTTTAGAGTCCCCGGGACTGGAAAATATTCCCCAAGTTCCAGGAAAGCGAGCAGAAGTTGATCAAAATCACGATGCGCGTAACGCAGTCTCGGCTACTGTTTCAGTCTTAAAGTGAAGTGTGGCTATATTTAGGCCCACAAGCTCGAAAGTGAGCGTTCAAAAAGTTTTGCTGTGTCCATTTCACTGCAAACCAAGGCCATCAGGAGCTAGTATAGAGTCCCCGGGACTGGAAAATATTCTCCAAGTTCCAGGAAATCGCGCCGAAGTTGATGAAAATTACGATGCGCGTAACGGGCTCTCGGCTATTCTTTCAAGTCTTAAATTTAAGTAGGGCTATATTTCGGCCCTGAATCTCGAAGGTGAGCGTTCAGAATGTTTTGCTGTGTTCATTACACTGCAAACCAAGGTCATCGGGAGTTAGTTTAGCGTCCCCGGGACTTTAAATTATTCGCCAACTTCCGGGAAATCGAGCAAAAGTGGCCCAAAATCACGATGCGCGTAAGGCGGTCTCGGCTACTCTTTCAGTCTTAAAATTAAGGGGGGCTATATTTCGACCTAGAAGCTCGAGACCGGGCGTGCGCTAATTTTACCTGTGTCCATTTCACTGACATCTTAGGCGATCAGGTGTTAGTTTAGAGTCCTTGGGACTGGAAAATATTTCCCAAATTCTGGCAGATCGAGCCAAAGTTGCTCAAAATCACGATGCGCGTAAGGCGGTCTCGGCTACTCGTTTACTCCGAAAATGAAGTAGGGCTATATTTCTGTTCTACAAGCTCGACACCGAGCGTGCTCTCCTTTTACCTGTGTCCATTTCACTAAGAACTAAGTCCATCAGGAGATAGTTTAGAATCCTCGAGACTGGAAGCTATCCTCCAAGTTTCGGCAAATTGAGCCATACTTTCTTAAAATTACGATAAGCGTACGGCAGTTTCGTTTACTCTTTCAGTCTTAAAATGAACTGGGGCTACATTTCGGCCTAGAAGCTCGACACCTAGCGTGCGCTCCCGTTACCTGTGACCATTTTACTGAAAACTAAGGCCATCAAGAGTTAGGGTAGAGTCCCCGGGACTGGAAAATATCCCCCAAGTTTTGGCAGATCGAGCCATAGTGGCTAAAAATTTCGATGCGCTTAAGGCGGTTTCGTGTACACTTTCAGTCTTAAAATAAGGTGGGGCTATATTTCGGCCTACAACCTGGAAACCTAGCGTGCGCCCCTTTTACCTGTGTCCATTTCACTAAAAACCAAGTCATTCAGGAGTTAGTTTAGAGCTTCCGCGACTGGAAAATATCCCCCAAATTCCAGGAAATGAAGCCGAAGTTCGACAGAATTACCATACGCGTAAGGCGGTCCCGGCTACTCTTTCAGTCTTAAAGTGAAGTGAGGCTATATTTCGGCCCAGAAGCTCAAAAGTGAACGTTCAAAGAGTTTGGCTATGTCCATTTCACTGAAAACCAAGGCCATCAGGAATTAGTTTAGAGTGCCCGGGACTGGGAATTATCTCCCAAGTTCCGGGAAATCGAGCCGAAGTAGCCCAAAATCACGATGCGCGTAAGGCAGTCTCGGCTACTCTTTCAGTCTTAAAGTGAAGTAGGGCTATGCTTCGGCCCAGAAGCTCAAAAGTGAGCGTTCAAAAAGTTGTGCTGTCTCCATTTTACTGCAAACCAAGGCAATCAGGAGTTAGTTTAGAGTCCCCGGTACCGGAAAATATCCCCCATTTCCCGGGAAATCGAGCCAAAGTTAGTCAAAATCACGATGCGCGTAAGGCGGTCCCGGTTACTCCTTCATTCTTAAAGTGAACTGGGGCAATATTTCCGCCCAGAAGCTGGAAAGTGAGCGTTCAAAAAGTTGTGCTGTGTCCATTTCACTCCAGAGCAAGGCCATCAGGAGTTACTTTAGAGTCCGCGGGACTGGAAAATATCCCCCAAGTTCCGGGAAATCGAGCGGAAATTGGTCAAAATTACGATGGCCGTAAGGCGGTCTCGGCTACTGTTTCACTCTTAAAGTGAAGTGGAGCTATATTTCGGCCCACAAGCTCAAAAGTGAGCGTTCAAAAAGTTTTGCTGTGTCCATTTTACTGCAGACCAAGGACGTCGGGGGTCAGTTTAGAGTCCCCGGGACTGGAAAATATCCCCCAAGTTCCGGGAAATTTAACCGAAGTTGGTCAAAATCACGACGCGCGTACGGCGGTCTCGGCTACTCTTTCAGTCTTAAAGCGAAGTGGGCAATATTTCGGCCCAGAAGCTCGAAACTGAGTGTTTAAAACGTTTTGCTGTGTCCATTTCACTGCAAAACAAGGCCATCACGACTTAGTTTAGCGTCCAAGGGACTGGAAATATCCCCCAAGTTACGGGAAATCCACCCGAAGTTAGTCAAAATCACGATGCGCTTAAGGGGGTCTCGGCTACTCTTTCAGTCTTAAGGTAAAGTGGGCTTAGATTTAACTCCAGAAGCTCGAAAGTAAGGGTTCAAAAATTTTTGTCTCTATTTCACTCATATCTTAGAATATCAGGAGTAAGTTTAGAGACTTTGGGGCTGGAAAATATCTCCCAAGTTTCGCCAGATCGAGCCGAAGATCCTCAAAATCACAATGCGCGTAAGGCGCTCCCGCCTACTCTTTCAGTCTTAAAAACAAGTAGGGCTATATTTCGGCCAGCAAGCTCGAAAGTGCGCGTTCAAAAAGTGTTCCTGTGTCCATTTCACTGGAAACCAAGTCCATCAGGAGTTAGTTTAGAGTCCCCGGGAATTGAAAATATCCCCCTATTTGCGGAAAATCGAGCCGAAGTATCCCAAAATCACGATGCGCGTAAGGCGGTCTCGGCTACTCTTTCAGTCTTAAAGTTAAGTGGGGCTATATTTCGACCCATAAGCTCGAAAGTGAGCGTTCAAAAAGGTTTGCTGTGTCCATTTAACTGCATACTAAGGCCATCGGAAGTTAGTTTAGCTTCCCCGGGAATTGAAAATATTCGCCAACTTCCGGGATATCGAGCCGAAGTTGGTCAAAATGACGATGCGCGTAAGGCAGTCTCGGCTACTCTTTCAGTCTTAAAGTGAAGTAGGGCTATGCTTCGGCCCAGAAGCTCAAAAGTGAGCGTTCAAAAAGTTGTGCTGTCTCCATTTTACTGCAAACCAAGGCAATCAGGAGTTAGTTTAGAGTCCCCGGTACCGGAAAATATCCCCCATTTCCCGGGAAATCGAGCCAAAGTTAGTCAAAATCACGATGCGCGTAAGGCGGTCCCGGTTACTCCTTCATTCTTAAAGTGAACTGGGGCAATATTTCCGCCCAGAAGCTGGAAAGTGAGCGTTCAAAAAGTTGTGCTGTGTCCATTTCACTCCAGAGCAAGGCCATCAGGAGTTACTTTAGAGTCCGCGGGACTGGAAAATATCCCCCAAGTTCCGGGAAATCGAGCGGAAATTGGTCAAAATTACGATGGCCGTAAGGCGGTCTCGGCTACTGTTTCACTCTTAAAGTGAAGTGGAGCTATATTTCGGCCCACAAGCTCAAAAGTGAGCGTTCAAAAAGTTTTGCTGTGTCCATTTTACTGCAGACCAAGGACGTCGGGGGTCAGTTTAGAGTCCCCGGGACTGGAAAATATCCCCCAAGTTCCGGGAAATTTAACCGAAGTTGGTCAAAATCACGACGCGCGTACGGCGGTCTCGGCTACTCTTTCAGTCTTAAAGCGAAGTGGGCAATATTTCGGCCCAGAAGCTCGAAACTGAGTGTTTAAAACGTTTTGCTGTGTCCATTTCACTGCAAAACAAGGCCATCACGACTTAGTTTAGCGTCCAAGGGACTGGAAATATCCCCCAAGTTACGGGAAATCCACCCGAAGTTAGTCAAAATCACGATGCGCTTAAGGGGGTCTCGGCTACTCTTTCAGTCTTAAGGTAAAGTGGGCTTAGATTTAACTCCAGAAGCTCGAAAGTAAGGGTTCAAAAATTTTTGTCTCTATTTCACTCATATCTTAGAATATCAGGAGTAAGTTTAGAGACTTTGGGGCTGGAAAATATCTCCCAAGTTTCGCCAGATCGAGCCGAAGATCCTCAAAATCACAATGCGCGTAAGGCGCTCCCGCCTACTCTTTCAGTCTTAAAAACAAGTAGGGCTATATTTCGGCCAGCAAGCTCGAAAGTGCGCGTTCAAAAAGTGTTCCTGTGTCCATTTCACTGCAAACTAAGGCCATCGGAAGTTAGTTTAGCTTCCCCGGGAATTGAAAATATTCGCCAACTTCCGGGACATCGAGCCGAAGTTGGTCAAAATTACGATGCGCGTAAGGCGGTGTCGGCTACTCTTTCAGTCTTAAGTGAAGTGGGGCTGTATTTCGGCCCAGAATCTCGAAAGTGTGCGTTCAAAAAATTGTGCTGTGTCCAGTTAACTGCAAACCAAGGCCATCAGGAGTTAGTTTAGAGTCCCCGGGACTGGAAAATATCCCCCTATTTGCGGAAAATCGAGCCGAAGTATCCCAAAATCACGATGCGCGTAAGGCGGTCTCGGCTACTCTTTCAGTCTTAAAGTTAAGTGGGGCTATATTTCGACCCATAAGCTCGAAAGTGAGCGTTCGAAAAGTTTTGCTGTGTCCATTTAACTGCAAACTAAGGCCATCGGAAGTTAGTTTAGCTTCCCCGCGAATTGAAAATATTCGCCAACTTCCGGGAAATCGAGCCGAAGTTGGTCAAAATTACGATGCGCGTAAGGCGGTGTCGGCTACTCTTTCAGTCTTAAGTGAAGTGGGGCTGTATTTCGGCCCAGAATCTCGAAAGTGTGCGTTCAAAAAATTGTGCTGTGTCCATTTCAATGCAAACCAAGGCCATCAGGAGTTAGTTTAGAGTCCCAGGGACTGGAAAATATCCCCCAAGTCCCAGGAATTGGAGCCGAAGTTGATCAAATTCACGATGCGCTTAAGGGGGTCTCCGCTACTGTTTCAGTCTTAAAGTAAAGTGTGGCTATATTTCGGCCCATAAGCTCGAAAGTGAGCCTTCAAAAAGTTTTGTTCTGTCCATTTCAATGCAAAGCAAGGCGATCAGGAGTTAGTTTAGAGTCCCCGGGACTGGAAAATATCCCCCAAGTTCCGGCGAATCGAGCCGAAGTTGGTCAAAGTCACGGTGCGCTTAAGGCGGTGTCGGCTACTCCTTCAGTCTTAAAGTGAAGTGGGGCTCTATTTCGGCCCACAAGCTCAAAGCTTAAAACAAATTACTGTGTCTATTTGACTGCAAACCAAGGCTATCAGGAGTTAGTTTAGAGTCCCCGGGAGTGGAATGTATTTCCCAAGTTGCGGAAAATCGACAAGACGTTGGTCAAAATCACGATGCGCGTAAGACGGTCTCGGCTACTCTTTCAGTCTTAAAGTGAAGTGGGGCTATATTTCGGCACAGAAGCTCAAAAGTGAGCGTTCAAAAAGTTTTGCTGTATCCATTTCAATGCAAACCAAGGCCATCAGGGCTTACTTAAGAGTCCTCGGGACTGGAAAATATTCCCCAAGTTCCGGTAAATCGAGCCGAAGTTGGTCAAAATCACGATGTGCGTAAGGTGGTCTCGGCTACTCTTTCAGTCTTAAAGTGAAGTGGGACAATATTTCGGCCCAGAAGCTCGAAAGTGAGTGTTTAAAAAGTTTTGCTCTGTCACTTTCACTGCAAACCAAGGCCATCAGAAGTTAGTTTAGAGTCCCCGGGACTGAACAATATCCCCCAAGTCCCGGGAATTCAAGACGAAGTTGATCAAATTCATGATGCGCGTAACGTGGTCTCGGCTACTGTGTCAGTCCTAAAGTGAAGTGTGGCTATATTTCGGCCCACAAGCTAGAAAGTGAGCGTTCAAAAAGTTTTCTTGTGTCCATTTTACTTCAAAACAAGGCCATCAGGACTTAGTTTAGCGTCCAAGGGACTGCAAAATATCCCCCAAGTTCCGGGAAATCCATTCGAAGTTCGTCAAAGCTACGATGCGCGTAAGGCAGTCTTATCTACTCTTTCAGTCTTAAAGTAAACTGGCGCTATATTTCTGCCCAGAGGCTCCAAAGTTGTGCTCTGTCCATTTCACTGAAAACCAAGGCCATCAGGAGTTACTTTAGAGTCCCTTTGACTGGAATATATCCCCCAAGTTTCGGGATATAAACGGGAAATTGGTCAAAATCACGATTCGCTCAAGACGGTCTCGCATACTCTTTCAGTCTTAAAGTAAAATGGGGCTCTATTTTGGCCCACAAGCTCGAGAGTTAGTGTTCAAAAACTTTCGCTGTGTCCATTTCACTGCAAACCAAGACAAGCAGGAGTTAGTTTAGAGTCCCCGGGACTGGAAAATATCCCCCAAGTTCCGGGAAATCAACCCGAAGTTTGTCAAAATCACAATGCGCGTAAGGCGCTCTCAGATACCCTTTTAGTGTTAAAGTAAAGTGGGGCTATATTTTGGCCCAGAAGCTCGAAATTGAGCGTTCAAAAACTTTTGCTGTGTCCATTTTACTGCAAACCAAGGCCATCAGCAATTAGTTTAGAGTCCTCAGAACTGGAATATATCCCCTAAGTTCCGGCAAATCGAGCCGAAGTTGCGCAAAATCAGGATGCGCGTAAGTCGGTCTCGGCTACTCTTTCAGTCATCAAGTGAAGTGGGGCTCTATTTCGGTCCAGAACCTCGAAAGTTTACGTTCAAAAACTTGTGCTGTGTAAATTTCACTGCAAACCATGGCCATCAGGAGTTAGTTTAGAGTCCCCGGGACTGGAAAATACTCCCCAAGTTCCGGGAAATCGAGCAGAAGTTGATCAAAATCACGATGCGCGTACCCCGGTCTCGGCTACTGTTTTAGTCTTAAAGTGAAGTGTGGCTGTATTTCGGCCCACAAGCTCGAAAGTGAGCGTTCAAAACGTTTTGCTTTGTCCATTTCACTGCAAACCAAGGCCATCAGGCGTTAGTTTAGAGTACGCGGAAGTAGAAAATATCCCCCCAGTTCCGGGAAATCAAGCCCAAGTTCGTCAAAATCACGATGCGCGCAAGGCGGTCCCGGCTACTCTTTCAGTCTTAAAGTGAAGTTGCGCTTTATTTCGGCCTAGAGGCTCGAAAGTCCCCATTCGAAAACTTTTGCTGTGTCCATTTCACTGCAAAGCAAGGCCATCAGGAGTTATTTTAGAGCACTTGGGACTAGAAAATATTTCCCAAGTTCCGCCAGATCGAGCCGAAGTTGGTCAAAGTCACGATGCGCGTAAGGCGCTCTCGGAAAGTCTTTCAGTCTTAAAGTTAAGTTGGGCTATAGTTCGGCCAAGACACTCGAAAGTGCGCGTTCAAAAAGTTTTGCTCTGTCCCTTTCACTGGAAACCAACGCCGTAAGGAGTTAGTTTAGACTCCCCGGGACTGGAAAATATTCTCCAAGTTCCAGGAAATCGCGCCGAAGTTGATCAAAATCACCATGCGCGTAACGGGCTCTCGGCTATTCTTTCAGTCTTAAATTTAAGTAGGGCTATATTTCGGCCGTGAAGCTCGAAGGTGAGCGTTCAGAATGTTTTCCTGTGTTCATTAAATAAGAAACCAAGGTCATCTGGAATTAGTTTAGCGTCCCCGGGACTTTAAATTATTCGCCAACTTCCGGGAAATTGAGCAAAACTGGCCCAAAATCACGATGCGTGTAAGTCGGTCTCGGCTACTCTTTCAGTCTTAAAATTAAGGGGGGCTATATTTCGACCCACAAGCTCGAGACCGGGCGTGCGCTAATTTTACCTGTGTCCATTTCACTGACATCTTAGGCGATCAGGTGTTAGTTTAGAGTCCTTGGGACTGGAAAATATTTCCCAAATTCTGGCAGATCGAGCCAAAGTTGCTCAAAATCACGATGCGCGTAAGGCCGTCTCGGCTACTCTTTCAGTCTTAAAATGAAGTGGGGCTCTACTTCGGCCGAGAAGCTCGACACCGAGCGTGTGCTCCTTTTGCCTGTGTACATATCACTGAAAACTAAGTTCATCATGAGTTAGCATAGAGTCCTCGGGACTGGAAAATATTCCCTGAATTCCGGCAAATCGGGCCAAAGATGCTCAAAATCAAGATGCGAGTAAGGCGGTGTCCGCTACTCTTTCACTCTGAAAATGAAGTGGGGCTATATTTCGGTTCTACAAGCTTGACACCGAGCGTGCGCTCCTTTTCCCTGTGTCCTTTTCACTAAGAACTAAGTCCATCAGGAGATAGTTTAGAGTCCTGGTCTGGAGCTTTATTTCGACCTAGAAGCTCGACAGGGAGCGTGCGCTCCTGTTACCTGTGACCATTTTACTGAAAACTAAGGTTATCAGGAGTTAGCTTAGAGTCCCCGGGACTGGAAAATATCCCCCAAGTTTTGGCAGATCAAGCCATAGTGGCTAAAAATTTCGATGCGCTTAAGGCGGTTTCGTCTACCCTTTCAATCTTAAAATAAAGTGGGGCTACATTTCGGCCTACAACCTGGAAACCTAGTGTGCGCTCCTTTTACATGTGTCCATTTCACTGAAAACCAAGGCAACCAGGAGTTAGTTTAGAGCTTTCGGGACTGGAAAATATCCCCCAAATCCCGAGAAATCAAGCCGAAGTTGGACAAATTTACCATGCGCGTAAGGCGGTCTCGGCTACTCTTTCAGTCTTAAAGTGAAGTAAGGCTATATTTCGGCCCAGAAGCTCGAAAGTGAACGTTCAAAGAGTTTGGCTGTGTCCATTTCACTCAAAACCAAGGCCATCAGCAATTAGTTTAGAGTGCCCGGGACTGGGAATTATTTCCCAAGTTCCGGGAAATCGAGCCGAAGTAACCCAAAATCACGATGCGCGCAAGGCGGTCTCAGCTATTCTTTCAGTCTTAAAGGGAAGTTGGGCTATATTTTCGGCCAGAAGCTCGAAGATAAGAGTTCAAAAAGTTTTGCTGTGTCCATTTCACTGCAACCCAAGGCCATCAGGAATAAGTTTAGAGTCCACAGAACTGGAAAATATTCCCTAATTTCCGCCAAATCGAGCCGAAGTTGGTCAAAATCACGATGCAGTAAGGCGGACTCGGCTCATCTTTCACTCTTCAAGTGAAGTGGGGCTATATTTCGGCCTAGAAGCTCGAAACTTTGCTTTCAAAAAGTTTGGCTGTTTCAATTTCAGTGCAAAACAAGGCCATCCGGACTTAGTTTAGAATCCCCGGGACCAGAAAATATCCCCCAAGTCCCGCAAAATCAAGCCGAAGATGGTCAAAATCACGATGCGCGTAAGGCGGTCTCGGCTACTCTTTAAGTCTTAAAGTGAAGTGGGGCAATGTTTCGGCCCAGAAGCTCGAAGGGAAGCGTTCAAAAAGTTTTCCTGTGTCCATTTCACTGCAAACCCAGGCCATCAGGAGTTAGTTTGGAGTCCCCGGGACTGGAATATATCCCCCAAGTTCAGGGAAATCAAGCCAAATTTGGTCAAAATCACCATGCGCGTAAGCCGGTCTCGGCTACTCTATCAGTCTTAAAGTAAAGTTGGGCTATATTTTGTTCCAGAAACTCGCAAGTGAGCGTTTAAAAAGTTCTGCTAAGTCCACTTCACTGCAAACCACGACAATGAGGAGTTAGTTGCGGGAAATCGAGCCGAAGTTGGTGAAAATCACGATGCGCGGAAGGCGTTCTTTGCTACTCTTTCCGTCTTAAAGTGAAGTGGGGCTATATTTCGGCCTAGAAGCTCGACACCGAGCGAGCGCTCCTTTTATCTGTGTCCATTTTAGTAAGAATTAAGGCCATCAGAAGTTAGTTTAGAGTCCCCGCGACTGTAAAATATCAACCAAAATCCGGCAAATCAACCAAAGTTGCTGAAAATCACGATGTGCGTAGGAGTTTATGGTACTCTTACCATTTTAAATTAAAGTGGGGCTATATTTCGGCCTAGAAGCTCCACACCTAGCTTGCGCTTCTTTAACCTGTGTCCATTTCAGCAAAAAATAAAGACATCAGGGTTAAGTTTAGAGATTCCGGCACTGGAAAATATCCCCCAATTTCCGGAAAATCGAGCCGAAGTTGATCAAAATCACGATGCGCGTAAGGCGGTCTCGGCTACTCTTTCAGTCTTGAAGTGAAGTGGGGCTACATTGCTGCCCAAGAGCTTGAAAGTGAGCGTTTAAAAAGTTTTGCTCTGTCTATTTCACTGCAAACGAAGGCCATCAGGAGTTAATTTAGAGTTTCCGGGAGTAGAAAATATCCCCTAACTTCCTGGCAATCTAGCCGAGGTTGGTTAAAATCACCATGCCCGTAAGGCGGTCTCGGCTACTCTTTCAGTCTTTAAGTGAAGTGGGGCAATATTTCGGCCCAGAAGCTCTAAACTGAGTGTTTAAAAAGGTTTTGCTGTGTCAATTTCACTGTAAACCAAAGCCATCAGGAATTAGTTTAGAAACCCAGGGAGTGGAAAATATCCCCCAAAATTCCGGGAAATTTAGCCGAAGTTGGTCAAAATCACCATGTGCATAAGGCGGTCTCGGCTAATCTTTCAGTCTTAAAGTGAAGTGGGGCTATATTTCTGCCCAGAAGCTCGAAAGTGACCGTTCAAAAGGTCTTCCTGTGTCAATTTCACTGCAAACAAAGGCCAGCAGAAGTTAGGTTAGAGTCCCAGGGACTGGAAAATATCCTGTAAGTGCGGGAAAATGGGGACAAAGGTTGTCAAAATGAAGATACGCGTAAGGCCCTCTCGGCTATTCGTTCAGTCTTAAACTGAAGTGAGGCTCTACGTCGGCCCAGAAGGTCCAAAGTGAGCGTTCAAAAAAAATTGCTGTGTCCACTTAACTGTAAACCAAGGCAATCAGGAGATAGTTTAGAGTCCCCGAGACTTGAATATATCCCCTAAGTTCCGGGAAATCGAGCCAAAGTTTGTCAAACTCACGATGCGGGTAAGGCGGTCTCAGCTATTCTTTCAGTCTTAAAGTGAAGCGTTCAAAAAGTTTTGCTGTGTCCATTTCACTGCAAACCAAGGCCATCAGTAATAAGTTTAGAGTCCACAGAACTGGAAAATATTACCTAATTTCCGGCAAATCCCCTAAGTTCCGGGAAATCGAGCCAAAGTTTGTCAAACTCACGACGCGCGTAAGACGGACTCGGCTACTCTTTCAATCTTAAAGTAGAGTGGGGCTATATTTCGGCCCAGAAGCTCGAAAGTGAGCGTTCAAAATGTTTTCCTCTGTCCATTTCAATACAAACCAAGGCAATCAGGGGTTAGTTTAGAGTCCTCGGGACTGGAAAATACCCCCTAAGTTCCTAGAAATCGATCCGAAGTTGGTCAAAATCACGATGCGCGTAAGGCGGTCTCGGCTACTCTTTCAGTCTTAAAGTGAAGTGTGGCTATATTTCGGCAAAGCAGGTCGAAAGTGAGCGTTGAAAAAGTTATGCTGTGTCTAATTCACTGCAAAGCAAGGCAATCAGGTGTTAGTTTAGAGTCCGCCGGATTTGAAAATATCCCGCAAGTTCCGGGAAATCGAGCCTAAGCTGGTCAAAATCACGACGCGCGTAAGGCGGTCTCGGCTACTCTTAAAGTCTTAAAGTGAAGTGGGGCTATATTTGGGCCCAGATGGTCGAAGGTGAGCGTTCAAAATGATTTCCTATGTGCATTTCAATGCAAACCAAGGCCATCAGGAGTTAGGGACTATATTTCTCCCCAGAATTTCGAAAGTATCCGTTCAAACAAATTGGCTGTGTCCATTTCACTGCAAACCAAGGCCATCAGGAATTACTTTGGAGTCCTTGGGACTGGAATATATCCCCGAAGTTTCGGCAAATCTAGCCGAAGTTGGTCAAAACCACGATGCGCGTAAGACGGTCTCGGCTACTCTTTCAGTCTTAAGTGAAGTGGGGCTATATTTCGGCTCAGAAGCTCGAAGAGGAGCGTTCAAAAAGTTTTGCTCTCTCCATTTCAATGCAAACCAAGGCAATCAGGACTTACTTTAGAGTCCCCGGTACCGGAAAATATCCCCCATTTCCCAGGAAATCGAGCCAAAGTTGGTCACAATCACGATAAGCGTAAGGCGGTCTCGGCAACTCTTTCATTCTTACAGTGAACTGGGGCAATATTTCCGCCCAGAAGCTTGAAAGTGAGCGTTCAGAAAGTTTTGCTGTGTCCATTTCACTCCAAAGCAAGGCCATCAGGAGTTACTTTACAGTCCGCCGGACTGTAAAATATCCCCCAAGTTTCGGGAAATCCAGCCGAAGTTGGTCAAAATTACGATGCGCGTAAGCCGGTCTCGGCTACTCTTTCAATCTTAAAGTAAAGTGGAGCTATATTTCGGCCCAGAAGCTCGAAAGTGAGCGTTCAAAAAGTTTTGCTGTGTCCATTTAACTGCAGACCATGGAAATCGGGGGCCAGTTTAGAGTCCCCGGGAATGGAAAATATCCCCCAAGTTCCGGGAAATTTAGCCAAAGTTGGTCAAAATCACGACGCGCGTACGGCGGTCTCGGCTACTCTTTCAGTCTTAAAGTGAAGTGGGGCAATATTACGGCCCAGAAGCTCGAAACTGAGTGTTTGAAAAGTTTTGCTGTGTGAATTTCACTGCAAACCAAGGCAATCAGGACTTAATTTAGAGCTCGCGGGTCTCGAATATATCCGCCAAGCTCCGAAAAATCGACCCGAAGCTGGTCAAAATCACGATTCGCGCAAGACGGTTTCGGCTACTCTTTCAATCTTAAAGTAAAGTGGAGCTATATTTCGGCCCAGAAGCTCCAAAGTGAGCGTTCAAAAAGTTTTGCTGTGTCCATTTTACTGCAGACCAAGGACGTCGGGGGCCAGTTTAGAGTCCCCGGGAATGGAAAATATCCCCCAAGTTCCGGGAAATTTAGCCAAAGCTTGTCAAAATCACGACGCGCGTACGGCGGTCTCGGCTACTCTTTCAGTCTTGAAGTGAAGTGGGGCAATATTTCGGCCCAGAAGCTCGAAGCTGAGTGTTTAAAAAGTTTTGCTGTCTCAATTTCACTGCAAACCAAAGCCATCAGGAGTTAGTTTAGAGATCCAGGGAGTTGAAAATATCCCCCAAATACCGCGAAATTTAGCCGAAGTTTGTCAAAATCACCAGGGCGTAAGGCGGTCTTGGCTAATCTTTCAGTCTTAAAGTGAAGTGGGGCTATATTTCGCCCCAGAAGCTCGAAAGTGAGCGTTTAAAAAGTTTTCCTGTGTCAATTTCACTTCAAACCAAAGCCATCAAGAGTTAGTTTAGAGTCCCAGGGACTGGAAAATATCCCGTAAGTGCCGAAAAATCGAGACAAAGTTTGGCAAAATAAATAAGCGCGTAAGGCCGTCTCGGCTACTCTTTTAGTGTTAAAATAAAGTGGGGCTCTATTTCCGCCCAGAAGCTCCAAAGTAAGGGTTCAAAAAAATTTGCTCTGTCAATTTCACTGGAAACCAAGGCCATCAGGAGTTAGTTTAGTGTTCCCGGGACTGGAATATATCCCCCAGGTTCCGGGAAATCGAGCCGAAGTTAGTCAAAATCACGATTTGCGTAAGACAGACTCGGCTACTCTTACTCTTAGAAAGAAGTGGGGCTATATCTCGGCCAGAAGCTCGAAGGTGAGTCTTCACAACGTTTTTCTCTGTCAGTTTCAATGCAAAGCAAGACGATCAGGAGTTAGTTTAGAGTACCCGGGACTGGAAAATATCCCCCAAGTTTCCGAAGATCGAGCTTAAGTTAGTCAAAATTACGATGCGCGTAAGGCGGCCTTGGCTACTCTTTCAATCTTAAAATGAAGTGGGGCTAAACTTTTGGGTCCAGAAGCTGGAAAGTCAGCGTTCAAAAAGTTTTGCTGTTTCCATTTCACTCCAAACCAAGACAAGCCGGAGTTAGTTTAGAGTCTCCGGGATTGGAAAATATCCCCCAAGTTCCCGGAAATCCACCCGAATTTTATCAAAATCACGATGCGCGTAAGGCGGTCTCGGCTACCCTTTTAGTGTTAAAGTAAAGTGGGGCTATATTTTGGCCCAGAAGCTCGAAATTGAGCGTTCAAAAACTTTTGCTGTGTCCATTTTACTGCAAACCAAGGCCATCAGGAATTAGTTTAGAGTCCTCAGAACTGGAATATATCCCCTAAGTTCCGGCAAATCGAGCCGAAGTTGCGCAAAATCAGGATGCGCGTAAGTCGGTCTCGGCTACTCTTTCAGACATCAAGTGAAGTGGGGCTCTATTTCGGTCCACAACCTAAAATGTGTGCGTTCAAAAACTTGTGCTGTGTACATTTCACTGCAAACCATGGCCATCAGGAGTTAGTTTAGAGTCCCCGGGACTGGAAAATAGTCCCCAAGTTTCGGGAAACCGAGCCGATTCTTAAAGTGAACTGGGGCAATATCAAAATCACGATGCGCGTAACGCGGTCTCGGCTACTGTTTCAGTCTTAAAGTGAAGTGTGGCTGTATTTCGGCCCACAAGCTCGAAAGTGAGCGTTCAAAAAGTTTTGCTGTGTCCATTTCACTGCAAACCAAGGCCATCAGGCGTTAGTTAGAGCACGCGGAAGTAGAAAATATCCCCCCAGTTCCGGGAAATCGAGCCCAAGTTCGTCAAAATCACGATGCGCGCAAGGCGGTCCCGGCTACTCTTTCAGTCTTAAAGTAAAGTTGCGCTATATTTCGGCCCAGAGGCTCGAAAGTCCCCATTCGAAAACTTTTGCTGTGTCCATTTCACTGCAAAGCAAGGCCATCAGGAGTTAGTTTAGAGTCCGCGGGAGTGGAAAATATTCTCCAAGTTCCAGGAAATCGCGCCGAAGTTGATCAAAATCACCATGCGCGTAACGGGCTCTCGGCTATTCTTTCAGTCTTAAATTTAAGTAGGGTTATATTTCGGCCCTGAAGCTCGAAGGTGAGCGTTCAGAATGTTTTGCTGTGTTCATTAAATTGGAAACCAAGGTCATCGGGAGTTAGTTTAGCGTCCCCGGGACTTAAAATTATTCGCCAACTTCCGGGAAATCGAGCCGAAGTCAGTCAAAATCACGATTTGCGTGAGACAGACTCGGCTACTCTTACTTTTAAAAAGAAGTGGGGCTATATTTCGGCCCAGAAGCTCGAAGGTGAGTCTTCACAGCGTTTTGCTCTGTCAGTTTCAATGCAAAGCAAGGCGATCAGGAGTTAGTTTAGAGTCCCCGGGACTGGAAAATATCCCCCAAGTTCCGGGATATTGATCCGAAGTCGGTCAAAATCACGATGCGCGAAACGCGATCTCGGCTATTGTTTCAGTCTTAAAGTGAAGTGGGGCTATATTTCAGCCCAGAACCTCGAAAGTGACCGTTTAAAAAGTTACGCTTTGTGCATTTAACTGCAAACAAAGGCCATCAGGAGTTAGTTTAAAGTTCCCCGGACTTGAAAATATCCGCCAAGTTCCGGGAAATCGAGCTGAAGTTGGTCAAAAGCACGATGCCTGTAAGGCGGTCTCCGCTACTCTTTCAGTCTTAAAGTGAAGTGGGGCTATATTTCGGCCCAGACGCTGCAAAGTGATTGTTAAAAAAGTTATGCTCTGTGCATTTCACTGCAAACCAAGGCCAGCAGGAGTTAGTTTAGAGTCCCCCGGACTGGAAAATATCCCCCAAGTTCCGGGAAATCGAGCTGAACTTGGAAATCTGAAATCACGATGCGCGTAAGGCGGTCTCGGCTACTATTTCAGGGTTAAAGTGAAGTGGTCTTCTATTTAAGCCCACAAGCTAGAAGGTGAGTGTTAAAAAAGTTCTGCTCTGTCCATTTCTCCGAAAACCAAGGTCATAAGGAGGTAATTTAGAGCTCGCGGGACTCGAATATATCCGCCAAGCTCCGGGAAATCGACCCGAACGTGGTCAAAATCACGATTCGCGCAAGACGGTTTCGGCTACTCTTTCAGTCTTAAAGTAAAGTGGGCTATATTTCGGGCCAGATGCTCGAAAGTAAGCGTTCAAAAAGTTTCGCTGTGTCCACTTCAATGCAAACCAAGACGATCAGGAGTTACTTTAGGGTCTCTGGGACTGGAAAATATCCCCCAAATTCCGGGAAATCGAGCCGAAGTTGGTCCAAATTACGATGCGCGCAAGACGGTCTCAGCTATTCTTTCAGTCTTAAAGTGAAGTGGGGCTATATTTGGGCCAAGAAGCTCGAAAATGAACGTTCAAAAAGTTTTCCTGTGTCCATTTCAATGCAAACCAAGACGATCAGGAGTTAGTTTAGCGTCTCCGGGACTGGAAAATATTTCCCCAAATTCCGGGAAATCGAGCCGAAGTTGGTCAAAATCACGATGCGCGCAATGCGGTCTCGGCTATTCTTTCAGTCTTAAAGTGAAGTGGGGCTATATTTCGCCCCAGAAGCTCGAAAGTGAGCGTTCAAAAAGTTTTCCCTTTTCAAGTTCACTTCAAACCAAGGTGATCAGGAGTTAGTTTAGGGTCCCCAGGACTGGAAAATATCCCCCAAGTTCCGGGATATCGATCCGAAGTTGGTCAAAATCACGTTTCGCGAAACGCGGGTCGGCTATTGTTGCAGTCTTAAAGTGAAGTGGGGCTATATGTGCTGTGTCCATTTCGCTGCAAACCAAGGCCATCAGCAGTTAGTGTACAGTCCCCGGGACTGGAATATATCCCCGAAGTTACGGGAAATCGAACGTAAGTTGGTCAAAATCACGATGCGCCTAAGACGGTCTCGGCTACTCTTTTAGTCTTAAAGTAAAGTGGGGCTATATTTCGGCCCAGAAGCTCGAAAGTGACCATTTAAAAAGTTACGCTTCGTGCATTTAACTGCAGAAAAGGGCAGCAGGAGTTATTTTAAAGTCCCCCGGACTGGAAAATATCCGCCAAGTTCCGGGAAATCGAGCTGAACTTGGTCAAAATCACGATGTCTGTAAGGCGGTCTCGGCTATTCTTTCAGTCTTCAAGTGAAGTGGGGCTATATTTTGGCGCAGAAGCTCGAAGATGAGCGTTCAAAAAGTTTTGCTGTGTCCATTTCATTGCAAACCAAGGCCATCAGGAATTAGTTTAGAGTCCGCAGAACTGGAAAATATTCCCTAAGTTCCGGCCAATCGAGCCCAAGTTGGTCAAAATCACGATGCGCGTAAGGCGGACTCGGCTCATCTTTCACTCCTCAAGTGAAGTGGGGCTATATTTCGGCCCAGAAGCTCGAAACTCTGCTTTCAAAAACTTTTGCTGTCTCAATTTCACTGCAAAACAAGGTCATCAGGACTTAGTTTATAGTCCCCGGGACTAGAAAATATCCCCCAAGTCCTGGGAAATCAAGCGGAAGATGGTCAAAATCACGATGCGCGTAAAGTGGTCTCGGCAACTCTTTAAGTCTTAAAGTGAAGTGGGGTTATATTTCGGCCCAGAAGGTCCAAAGTGAGCGTTCAAAAAGTTTTGCTGTGTCCATTTCACTGCAAAGCAAGGCCATCAGGAGTTAGTTTGGAGTCCCCGGGACTGGAAAATATCCCCCAAGTTCCGGAAAATCAAGCCAAAGTTGGTCAAAATCACGATGCGCGTAAGACGGTCTCGGCTACTCTTTCAGGCTTAAAGTGAAGTGGGGCTATATTCGGCCCAGAAGTTTGAAGGTGAGCGTTTAAAATGTTTTGCTCTTTCCATTTCAATGCAAACCAAGGCAATCGGGAGTTAGTTTACAGTCCCTGGGACTGAAAAATATCCCACAAGTTCCGGCAAATTGAGCCAAAGTTGCTCAAAATCACGAGGCGTGTAAGGCCGTTTCGTCTATTTTTTCAGTCTTAAAATGAAGTGGGGCTATATTTCGACCTAGAAGCTCGGCACCGAGCGTGCGCTAATTTAATCTGTGTCGATTTCACTGAAAACTAAGGCAATCAGGAGTTAGTTTAGAGTCCCCGGGACTGAAAAATATTCCCTAAATTAAGGCAAATCGAGCCAAAGTTCCATAAAATCACGATGTGCGTAAGGCGCTTTCCGCTACTCCTTCAGTCTTGAAATGAAGTGGGGCTATATTTCGACCTAGAAGCTCGACACCGAGCGTGTGCCCCTTTTACCTGTGTCCATTTTACTGAAAACCAAGGCCATCAGGAGTCAGATTAGAGTCCCCCGTACTGGAAAATATCCCCAAATTTGGCCAACTAGAGCCAAAGTTGGTGAAAATAATTATGCGCGTGAGGCGGTTCCGTCTACTCTTTAGGGCTTAAAATGTAGTGGGGCTATATTTCGGCCTAGAAGCTCGAAACCGAGCGTGCGCTCTATTTACCTGTGTCCATTTCACGGAAAACTAAGGCCATCAGGAGTTAGTTTGGAGTCCCCAGAACTGGAAAATATCCCCCACGTTTCGGCAAATCGTATCAGGGATGGTCAAAATCACGATGCGCGTGAGAATGTCTCGGCTACTCTTTCAGTCTTAAAATAAAGCTGGCCTATATTTCGGCCTATAAGCTCCACACCGAGCGTGCGCTCCTTTTACCTCTGTCCGTTTCAATGGAAACTAAGGCCATCAGGAGTTACTTTAGAGTTCCTTGAAGTGGAAAATATCCCCCAACTTCCGGCAAATCGAGCCAAAGTTTCTCAAAATCACGATGCGCGTAAGGTGGTCTAGGCTACTCTTTCAGTCTTAAAATGAGGCAAGGCTACATTTCGGGCTAGAAACTTGACACCGAGCGTGCGCTCCTTTTACCTGTGTCCATTTCACTAAAAACTAAGGCAATCAGGAGTTAGTTTAGAGCTCCCAAAGCTGGAAAATACCCCCCAAGTTCCGGGAAATCGAGCCATAGAGGCTCAAAATCACGATGCGCGTAAGGCGGTCTCGTCTACTCTTTCAGCCTTAAAATGAAATGGGCTATATTTCGGACCAAAGGCTCGAAAGGAAGCGTTCAAAAAGATTTCCTGTGTCCATTTCACTGCAAACCAAGGCCAAGAGGAAATACGTTAGAGTCCCCGGGACTGTAAAATATCCCCCAAGTTCCGGGAAATCAAGCGGAAGTTGGTCAAAATCGCGTTGCGCGCAAGGCGGTCTCGGCTACTTTTTCAGTTTTAAAGTGAAGTGGGGCTATATTTCGACCCAGCAGCTCGAAAGTGAGCGTTCAAAAAGTTTTGCTGTGTCCATTGCTCGGCCAACCAAGGCAATCAGGAGTTAGTTTAGAGTCCCCGGGACTGGAAAATATCCCCCCAGTTCCGGGAAATGGAGCCGAACTTGGTCAAAATCACGATGCGCTTAAGACGGTCTCGGCTACTCTTTAAGTCTTAAAGTGAAGTGGGGCTATGTGTTGGCCCATAAGCTTTAAAGTGAGCGTTGAAAAAGTTTTGCCGTTTCCATTTTACTGCAAACCAAGGCAATCAGGAGTTAGTTTAAAGTTCCCGGGTCTGGAAAATATCCCCCAAGTTCCGGGAAATCGACGCGCAGTTTGTCAAAATCACGATTCAGATTAACAGTGTTGTTAATGAAATGATTGCCTCCGCGAAGCACACATTTTATTCATCAGTGATCCAGGAAAACTCAGGGAACTCTGGACTTCTTTTTAAGACAATAGAGAAGCTTCTGCACTCCAATTCAGTCCAGCGTTATCCATCTGGGCCTAATAACTGTTCTCTGTCCGAATCATTCGTTGAATATTTTAGTGACAAAATTGTTAAAATCCGCAATGATCTTGACAAAGTTGATGGAACTCTGAATGACGGTCAAGTTACTTCATGCAATGCTGAGTCTGAAAGCTGTCTAGCTGGTCAGCTGCTAAGTGAATTTAAACTGGTCACTGAGGAGGTCGTATCTGGTTTTGTGAATCACCTGTGTTCAAAGTCCTGTACACTTGATCCAATTCCATCCTCAGTGTTCAAAGGGTGCCGTCATTATCTGCTTCCAATGATCACTCGTATGTTAACTTGTCTCTTACAAGTGGCCAAGTACCTGATAGATTCAAGGTTGCCATGTTGAAGCCGTTGTTGAAAAAGAGTGGAGCTGATCATGAACTATTTTCGAACTTTCGTCCTGTCTCGAATTTATATTTTCTATCCAAAGTTACGGAGAAAGCAGTTGCAGCACAATTAATGGACCACCTTAATGATAATGAAGGCTTATTAGAAGAATTTCAGTCGGCATATAAATCTCATCACAGTACAGAGACTGCGCTTGTGAGAGTTCAAAATGATATTTTGAAGGCTATTGACAATAACAGATCGGTTATATTACTATTGCTCGATTTATCGGCTGCGTTTGATACTGTCGATCATTCGATTTTGTTATCTAGACTACAGAATCGCTTTGGTATTAGGAACACTGCTCTTAATTGGTTTCATTCGTATCTTCACTCACGCGAACAGTTTGTTTCTGTCAATGGAATTGAATCGTCAAAGAAGAATTTACCCTACGGGGTACCACAGGGTTCTGTACTGGGACCCTTGTTGTATTCCCTTTATACAAGTCCGCTGGGTGACATAGCCAGAAAGCATAGCATACCGTTTCATCTCTATGCAGATGACACACAGTTGTACTTGTCGTTTACGTCCAATTGCCCTAATCATCTATCAAGCTCAAAGATGGCAGTAGAATTATGTGTTAAGGACATTGGGGACTGGATGCTGCGCAACAAACTTAAGTTAAATCGGGATAAGACTGAACTTTTGCTTATTAGTTCTAAATATCGTCCACGACCACCCCTCGACTATATACGAATTGGTGATGAAGTAATCAAGTCTAGTAAACAGGCCAGGAATTTAGGAGTTGCATTCGATCAATGTTTGGATTTCAAAGAACACGTTAAAATAACCTGCAAGAGCGCATTTTTCCGCATTCGTAGTATAGCTAAAATTAGGCGATACCTATCCCAGAGTACTACTGAGACCATTGTTCACGCTTACATAACATCGCGTTTGGACTATTGTAACGCCCTACTGTACGGTCTCCCAAAGTATCTGATTAATAGACTTCAGCTTGTACAGAACTCAGCAGCTCGCCTTGTTACCTTGACTAGAAGACAGGAACACATCACACCAATACTAAGGAGCTTACATTGGTTGCCAGTTCATTTTAGGATTATTTTCAAAATATTGTTGTTAACCTACAAAGCTCTGAATGGACTGGCCCCTGATTACATTAGAGACCTACTGCGATTTAACATTTCTGGTCGGACACTACGATCTTCAAACAACAGGTTGCTTGATGAGCCTAGAGCAAATCTTAAAACGTATGGTGAAAGGGCTTTTTCCGTGGCGGCACCAAGGCTCTGGAATAAACTACCCCTCCAGATCAGACTTTCATCATCAGAGGCAGTTTTTAAGGCTAATCTTAAGACTTATCTTTTTAAGCGTGCATTTGATTTGTAGTTTTTACTTTTTATTTGTAGCCTAATTGTATTATATAGCGTATTTAATTCTTAGGATTTTAACTTTTAGGATTTAGGATTTTAGGTTTTTAAAGAATTAGGATTTTAATTTTAAAGTATTGTAAAGCGCCATGGACAATTAGTGGAAAATGGCGCTATATAAATGTATATTTATTTATATTTATTTATTTATTCGCATAAGGCGGTCTCGGCTACTCTTTCAGTCTTAAAGTGAAGTGTGGCTATATTTTGGCCCAGAAGCTCGCACAAGAGCGTTAAAAAAGTTTTGCTCTGTCCATTTCACTGCAAAGCAAGGCCATCAGAAGTTAGTTTAGAGTGCCCGGGACTGGAAAATATCCCCCAAGTTTCCGAAAATCGAGCTTAAGTTAGTCAAAATTACGATACGCGTAAGGCGGCCTTGGCTACTCTTTCAATCTTAAAATGAAGTGGGGCTAAACTTTTGGGTCCAGAAGCTGGAAAGTCAGCGTTCACAAAGTTTTGCTGTTTCCATTTCACCCCAAACCAAGACAAGCAGGAGTTAGTTTAGAGTCCCCGGGATTGGAAAATATCCCCCAAGTTCCGGGAAATCAACCCGAAGTTTGTCAAAATCACGATACGCATAAGGCGGTCTCGGCTACCCTTTTAGTGTTAAAGTAAAGTGGGGCTATATTTTGGCCCAGAAGCTCGAAAATGAGCGTTCAAAAACTTTTGCTGTGTCCATTTTACTGCAAACCAAGGCCATCAGCAATTAGTTTAGAGTCCTCAGAACTGGAATATATCCCCTAAGTTCCGGCAAATCGAGCCGAAGTTGCTCAAAATCAGGATGCGCGTAAGTCGGTCTCGGCTACTCTTTCAGTCTTCAAGTGAAGTGGGGCTCTATTTCGGTCCAGAACCTCGAAAGTGTGCGTTCAAAAACTTGTGCTGTGTAAATTTCACTGCAAACCATGGCCATCAGGAGTTAGTTTAGAGTCCCCGGGACTGGAAAATATTTCCCAAGTTCCGGGAAATCGAGCAGATGTTGATCAAAATCACGATGCGCGTAACGCGGTCTCGGCTACTGTTTCAGTCTTAAAGTGAAGTGGCTGTATTTCGGCCCACAAGCTCGAAAGTGAGCGTTCAAAAACTTTTGCTGTGTCCATTTCACTGCAAAGCAAGGACACCAGGCGTTAGTTTAGAGCACGCGGAAGTAGAAAATATCCCCCCAGTTCCGGGAAATCGAGCCCATGTTGGTCAAAATCACGATGCGCGCAAGGCGGTCCCGGCTACTCTTTCAGTCTTAAAGTGAAGTTGCGCTATATATCGGCCAAGAGGCTCGAAAGTGCGCATTCGAAAACTTTTGCTGTGTCCATTTCACTGCAAAGCAAGGCCATCAGGAGTTAGTTTAGAGTCCTTGGGACTAGAAAATATTTCCCAATTTCCGCCAGATTGAGCCGAAGTTGGTCAAAGTCACGATGCGAGTAAGGCGCTCTCGGTTAGTCTTTCAGTGTTAAAGTGAAGTTGGGCTATAGTTCGGCCAAGAAGCTCGAAAGTGCGCGTTCAAAAAGTTTTGCTCTGTCCCTTTCACTGGAAACCAAGGCCGTCAGGAGTTAGTTTAGAGTCCCCGGGAGTGGAAAATATTCTCCAAGTTCCAGGAAATCGCGCCGAAGTTGATCAAAATCACCATGCGCGTAACGGGCTCTCGGCTATTCTTTCAGTCTTAAATTTAAGTAGGGCTATATTTCGGCCGTGAAGCTCGAAGGTGAGCGTTCAGAATGTTTTGCTGTGTTCATTAAATTGGAAACCAAGGTCATCGGGAGTTAGTTTAGCGTCCCCGGGACATTAAATTATTCGCCAACTTCCGGGAACTCGAGCAAAAGTTGGAAAAAATCACGATGCGCGTAAGGCGGTCTCGGCTACTCTTTCAGTCTTAAAATTAAGGAGGGCTATATTTCCACCTACAAGCTCGAGACCGGGCGTGCGCTAATTTTACCTGTGTCCATTTCACTGACATCTTAGGCGATCAGGTGTTAGTTTAGAGTCCTTGGGACTGGAAAATATTCCCCAAATTCTGGCAGATCGAGCCAAAGTTGCTCAAAATCACGATGCGCGTAAGGCCGTCTCGGCTACTCTTTCAGTCTTAAAATGAAGTGGGGCTATATTTCGGCCGAGAAGCCCGACACCGAGCGTGCGCTCCTTTTGCCTGTGTACATATCACTGAAAACTAAGTTCATCATGAGTTAGCATAGAGTCCTCGGGACTGGAAAATATTCCCCGAATTCCGGCAAATCGAGCCAAAGATGCTCAAAATCAAGATGCGAGTAAGGCGGTGTCGGCTACTCTTTCACTCTGAAAATGAAGTGGGGCCATATTTCGGTTCTACAAGCTTGACACCGAGCGTGCGCCCCTTTTGCCTGTGTCCTCTTCACTAAGAACTACGTCCATCAGGAGATAGTTTAGAGTCCTCGAGACTGGAAACTATCCTCCAAGTTTCGGCAAATTGAGCCATACTTTCTTAAAATTACGTTGAGCGTACAGCAGTTTCGTTTACTCTTTCAGTCTTAAAATGAAGTGGGGCTTTATTTCGACCTAGAAGCTCGACAGGGAGCGTGCGCTCCTGTTACCTGTGACCATTTTACTGAAAACTAAGGTTATCAGGAGTTAGCTTAGAGTCCCCGGGACTGGAAAATAACCCCCAAGTTTAGGCAGATCGAGCCATAGTGGCTAAAAATTTCGATGCGCTTAAGGCGGTTTCGTCTATCCTTTCAGTCTTAAAATAAAGTGGGGCTACATTTCGGCCTACAACCTGGAAACCTAGCGTGCGCTCCCTCTACCTGTGTCCATTTCACTGAAAACCAAGGCAATCAGGAGTTAGTTTAGAGCTTCCGGCACTGGAAAATATCCCCCAAACCACGAGAAATCAAGCCGAATTTGGACAAATTTACCACGCGCGTAAGGCAGTCTCGGCTACTCTTTCAGTCTTAAAGTGAAGTGGGGCTATATTTCGGCCCAGAAGCTCGAAGGTGAACGTTCAAAAAGTTTGGCTGTGTCTATTTCACTGAAAACCAAGGCCATCAGGAGTTAGTTTAGAGTGCCCGGAACTGGAAAATATCCCCCAAGTTCCGCGAAATCGAGACGAAGTTGGTCAAAATCACGATGCGCGTAAGGCGGTCTCTGCTACTCTTTCAGTCTTAAAGTGAAGTAGGGCTATATTTCGCTCCAGAAGCTGGAAAGTGAGCGTTCAAAAAGTTTTGCTCTCTCAATTTAACTGAAAACCAAGGCCATCTTGAGTTAGTTTCGAGTCCCCGGGACTGAAAAATATCCCTTAAGTTCCGGAAACTCGAGCCGAAGTTGGTCAAAATCACGATGCGCCTAAGGCGGTCTTGGCTACACTTTCAGTTTTAAAGTGAAGTGGGGCTATATTTCTCCCCAGAATTTCGAAAGTATGCGTTCAAACAAATTGGCTGTGTCCATTTCACTGCAAACCAAGGCCATCAGGAATTACTTTAGAGTCCTTGGGACTGGAATATATCCCCGAAGTTTCGGAAATCTAGCCGAAGTTGGTCAAAACCACGATGCGCGTAAGACGGTCTCGGCTACTCTTTCAGTCTTAAATTGAAGTGGGGCTATATTTCGACTCAGAAGCTCGAAGGGGAGCGTTCAAAAAGTTTTGCTCTCTCCATTTCAATGCAAACCAAGGCAATCAGGAGTTACTTTAGAGTCCCCGGTACCGGAAAATATCCCCCATTTCCCGGGATATCGAGCCAAATTTGGTCAAAATCACCATGCGCGTAAGCCGGTCTCGGCTACTCTATCAGTCTTAAAGTAAAGTTGGACAATTTTTTTAAAATAATACTAGTGAGCAGCACTTCAGCAACAGATCTTGTCAACTTGCTTTATTTTCTCCGACCGGTTTCGTCTGATCATACAGACTTCATCAGGGAGTTTGAACAAGATACATAAAGGAACTTATTTTATACCTATTCTTTAGAGTACAAATCACGTTCCGACTAGGGTGTGAACAGCAAAAAACACCTACAAAATTGCGTGCAGGATATGACTAAAATCCTGCGAATGTGCAATGTTTAATTTTGGGGCTCACGGATTTAACGTTAAATCCGTGAGCCCCAAAATTATACATTGCACATTCGCAGGATTTTAGTCATATCCTGCACGCAATTTTGTAGGTGTTTTTTGCTGTTCACACCCTAGTCGGAACGTGATTTGTACTCTAAAGAATAGGTATAAAATAAGTTCCTTTATGTATCTTGTTCAAACTCCCTGATGAAGTCTGTATGATCAGACGAAACCGGTCGGAGAAAATAAAGCAAGTTGACAAGATCTGTTGCTGAAGTGCTGCTCACTAGTATTATTTTAAAAAATTTTTTAAAAAATTATTTTGTTCCAGAAACTCACAGGTGAGCGTTTAAAAAGTTCTGCTAAGTCCACTTCACTGCAAACCACGACAATGAGGAGTTAGTTTAGAAATCCCGGGACTGCAAAATATCCTCGAAGTTGCGGGAAATCGAGCCGAAGTTGGTGAAAATCACGATGCGCGGAAGGCGTTCTTTGCTACTCTTTCCGTCTTAAAGTGAAGTGGGGCTATATTTCGGCCTAGAAGCTCGACACCGAGCGAGCGCTCCTTTTATCTGTGTCCATTTTAGTAAGAATTAAGGCCATCAGAAGTTAGTTTAGAGTCCCCGCGACTGTAAAATATCAACCAAAATCCGGCAAATCAACCAAAGTTGCTGAAAATCACGATGTGCGTAGGAGTTTATGGTACTCTTACCATTTTAAATTAAAGTGGGGCTATATTTCGGCCTAGAAGCTCCACACCTAGCGTCCGCTTCGTTTACCTCTGTCCTTTTCACTTAATAATACGGCAATCAGGAGTTAGTTTAGAGTCCCCGGGACTGAAAAATATCCCCCTAGTCCCCGCAAATCCAGCCAAAGATGCTCAAAAATCACCATTCGCGTAAGGCGGTCTCGGCTACTCTTTTAGTCTTAAAATCAATTGGGGCTATATTTCGGCCTAGAAGCTCGACACCTAGCTTGCGCTTCTTTAACCTGTGTCCATTTCAGCAAAAAATAAAGACATCAGGGTTTAGTTTAGAGATTCCGGCACTGGAAAATATCCCCCAATTTCCGGAAAATCGAGCCGAAGTTGATCAAAATCACGATGCGCGTAAGGCGGTCTCGGCTACTCTTTCAGTCTTGAAGTGAAGTGGGGCTACATTGCTGCCCAAGAGCTTGAAAGTGAGCGTTTAAAATGTTTTGCTCTGTCTATTTCACCGCAAACGAAGGCCATCAGGAGTTAATTTAGAGTTTCCGGGGGTAGAAAATATCCCCCAACTTCCTGGCAATCGAGCCGCGGTTCGTTAAAATCACCATGCCCGTAAGGCGGTCTCGGCTACTCTTTCAGTCTTAAAGTGAAGTGGGGCAATATTTCGGCCCAGAAGCTCTAAAGTGAGTGTTTAAAAAGGTTTTGCTGTGTCAATTTCACTGCAAACCAAGGCAATCAGTAATAAGTTTAGAGTCCCCGAGACTTGAATATATCCCCTAAGTTCCCGGAAATCGAGCCAAAGTTTGTCAAACTCACGATGCGCGTAAGACGGACTCGGCTACTCTTTCATTCTTAAAGTGAACTGGGGCTATATTTCGGCCCAGAAGCTCGAAGGTGAGCGTTCAAAATGTTTTCCTCTGTCCATTGCAATACAAACCAAGGCGATCAGGGTTAGTTTAGAGTCCTCGGGACTGGAAAATACCCCCCAAGTTCCTAGAAATCGATCCGAAGTTGGTCAAAATCACGATGCGCGTAAGGCGGTCTCGGCTACTCTTTCAGTCTTAAAGTGAAGTGTGGCTATATTTCGGCAAAGAAGGTCGAAAGTGAACGTTGAAAAAGTTATGATGTGCCCAGTTCACTGCAAAGCAAGGCAATCAGGTGTTAGTTTAGAGTCCGCCGGATTTCAAAATATCCCCCAAGTTCCGGGAAATCGAGCCTAAGCTGGTCAAAATCACGATGCGCGTATGGCGGTCTCGACTACTCTTAAAGTCTTAAAGTGAAGTGGGGCTATATTTGGGCCAAGAAGCTCGAAGGTGAGCGTTCAAAATGTTTTCCTATGTCAATTTCAATGCAAACCAAGGCCATCAGGAGTTAGTTTAGAGTCCCCGGGACTAAAAAAATATCCCCCAAGTTCCGGGAAATCGAGCCGAAGTTGGTCAAAATCACGATGCGCGTAAGGCGCTCTCGTCTACTCTTTCAGCCTTAAAATGAAATGGGCTATATTTCGTCGCAAAGGCTCGAAAGTGAGCGTTCAAAAAGTTTTGCTATGCCAAATTCACCGCAAACCAAGGCCAAGAGGAAATACGTTAGAGTCCCCGGGACTGTAAAATATCCCCCAAGTTCCGGGAAATCAAGCGGCCGTTGGTCAAAATCACGTTGCGCGCAAGGCGGTCTCGGCTACTCTTTCAGTTTTAAAGTGAAGTGGGGCTATATTTCGACCCAGCGGCTCGAAAGTGAGCGTTCAAAAAGTTTTCCTATGTCCATTGCTCGGCCAACCAAGGCAATCAGAAGTTTGTTTAGAGTCCCCGGGACTGGAAAGTATACCCGCAGTTCCGGGAAATGGAGCCGAACTTGGTCAAAATCACGATGCGCTTAAGACGGTCTCGGCTACTCTTTAAGTCTTAAAGTGAAGTGGGGCTATGTGTTGGCCCAGAAGCTTTAAAGTGAGCGTTGAAAAAGTTTTGCCGTTTCCATTTTACTGCAAACCAAGGCAATCAGGAGTTAGTTTAAAACTCCCGGGTCTGGAAAATATCCCCCAAGTTCCGGGAAATCGAGGCATAGTTTGTCAAAATCACGATTCGCATAAGGCGGTCTCGTCTACTCTTTCAGTCTTAAAGTAACGTGTGGCTATATTTTTGCCCAGAAGCTCGCACAAGAGCGTTAAAAAAGTTTTCCTGTGTCCCTTTCACTGCAAAGCAAGGCCATCAGGAGTTAGTGTAGAGTGCCCGGGACTGGAAAATATCCCCCAAGTTTCCGAAAATCGAGCTTAAGTTAGTCAAAATTACGATGCGCGTAAGGCGGTCTCGGCTACCGTTTTAGTGTTAAAGTAAAGTGGGGCTATATTTTGGCCCAGAAGCTCGAAATTGAGCGTTCAAAAACTTTTGCTGTGTCCATTTTACCGCAAACCAAGGCCATCAGGAATTAGTTTAGAGTCCTCAGAACTGGAATATATCCCCTAAGTTCCGGCAAATCGAGCCGAAGTTGCTCAAAATCAGGATGCGCGTAAGTCGGTCTCGGCTACTCTTTCAGTCTTCAAGTGAAGTGGGGCTCTATTTCGGTCCACAACCTCGAAAGTGTGCGTTCAAAAACTTGTGCTGTGTAAATTTCACTGCAAACCATGGCCATCAGGAGTTAGTTTAGAGTCCCCGCGACTGGAAAATATTCCCCAAGTTCCGGGAAATCGAGCAGAAGTTGATCAAAATCACGATGCGCGTAACGCGGTCTCGGCTACTCTTTCAGTCTTAAAGTGAAGTGTGGCTGTATTTCGGCCCACAAGCTCGAAAGTGAGCGTTCAAAAACTTTTGCTGTGTCCATTTCACTGCAAACCAAGGACACCAGGCGTTAGTTTAGAGCACGCGGAAGTAGAAAATATCCCCCCAGTTCCGGGAAATCGAGCCCAAGTTGGTCAAAATCATGATGCGCGCAAGGCGGTCCCGGCTACTCTTTCAGTCTTAAAGTGAAGTTGCGCTATATTTCGGCCAAGAGGCTCGAAAGTGCGCATTCGAAAACTTTTGCTGTGTCCATTTCACTGCAAAGCAAGGCCATCAGGAGTTAGTTTAGTCCTTGGGACTAGAAAATATTTCCCAATTTCCGCCAGATTGAGCCGAAGTTGGTCAAAGTCACGATGCGAGTAAGGCGCTCTCGGTTAGTCTTTCAGTCTTAATATGAAGTTGGGCTATAGTTCGGCCAAGAAGCTCGAAAGTGCGCGTTCAAAAAGTTTTGCTCTGTCCCTTTCACTGGAAACCAAGGCCGTCAGGAGTTAGTTTAGAGTCCCCGGGAGTGGAAAATATTCTCCAAGTTCCAGGAAATCGCGCCGAAGTTGATCAAAATCACCATGCGCGTAACGGGCTCTCGGCTATTCTTTCAGTCTTAAATTTAAGTAGGGCTATATTTCGGCCCTTAAGCTCGAAGGTGAGCGTTCAGAATGTTTTGCTGTGTTCATTAAATTGGAAACCAAGGTCATCGGGAGTTAGTTTAGCGTCCCCGGGACTTTAAATTATTCGCCAACTTCCGGGAAATCGAGCAAAAGTGGCCCAAAATCACGATGCGCGTAAGGCGGTCTCGGCTACTCGTTTACTCCGAAAATGAAGTGGGGCCATATTTCGGTTCTACAAGCTTGACACCGAGCGTACTCTCCTTTTACCTGTGTCCATTTCACTAAGAACTTAGTCCATCAGGAGATAGTTTAGAGTCCTCGAGACTGGAAACTATCCTCCAAGTTTCGGCAAATTGAGCCATACTTTCTTAAAATTACGATAAGCGTACGGCAGTTTCGTTTACTCTTTCAGTCTTAAAATGAAGTGGGGCTTTATTTCGACCTAGAAGCTCGACAGGGAGCGTGCGCTCCTGTTACCTGTGACCATTTTACTGAAAACTAAGGCCATCAAGAGTTAGGGTAGAGTCCCCGGTACTGGAAAACATCCCCCAAGTTTTGGCAGATCGAGCCATAGTGGCTAAAAATTTCGATGTGCTTAAGGCGGTTTCGTCTACCCTTTCAATCTTAAAATAAAGTGGGGCTACATTTCGGCCTACAACCTGGAAACCTAGCGTGCGCTCCCTCTACCTGTGTCCATTTCACTGAAAACCAAGGCAATCAGGAGTTAGTTTAGAGCTTTCGGGACTGGAACATATCCCCCAAGTCCCAGAAAATCAAGCCGAAGTTCGACAAAATTACCATGCGCGTAAGGCGGTCCCGGCTGCTCTTTCAGTCTTAAAGTGAAGTGGGGCTCTATTTCGGCCCAGAAACTCCAAAGTGAACGTTCAAAAAGTTTGGCTGTGTCCATTTCACTGAAAACCAAGGCCTTCAGGAATTAGTCTAGAGTGCCCGGGACTGGGAATTATTTCCCAAGTTCCGGGAAATCGAGCCGAAGTAGCCCAAAATCACGATGCGCGTAAGGCGGTCTCGGGTAGTCTTTCAGTCTTAAAGTGAAGTAGGGCTATGCTTCGGCCCAGAAGCTCAAAAGTGACCGTTCATAAAGTTGTGCTGTGTCCATTTCACTGCAAACCAAGGCAATCAGGAGTTAGTTTAGAGTCCCCAGTATCGGAAAATATCCCCCATTTCCCGGGAAATCGAGCCAAAGTTGGTCAAAATCACGATAAGCGTAAGGTGGTCCCGGTTACTCTTTCATTCTTAGTGAACTGGGACAATATTTCCGCCCAGAAGCTTGAAAGAGAGCGTTCAAAAAGTTGTGCTGTGTCCATTTCACTTCAGAGCAAGGCCATCAGGAGTTACTTTAGAGTCCGCGGGACTGGAAAATATCCCCCAAGTTCCGGGAAATCGAGCCGAAGTTGGTCAAAATTACGATGGGCGTAAGGCGGTCTCTGCTACTCTTTCAATCTTAAAGTGAAGTGGAGCTATATTTCGGCCCAGAAGCTCGAAAGTGAGCGTTCAAAAAGTTTTGCTCTGTCCATTTTACTGCAGACCAAGGACGTCAGGTGTCAGTTTAGAGTCCCCGGGACTGGAAAATATCCCCGAAGTTCCGGGAACTTTAACCGAAGTTGGTCAAAACCACGACGTGCGTACGGCGGTCTCGGCTACTCTTTCAGTCTTAAAGTGAAGTGGGGCAATATTTCGGCCCAGAAGCTCGAAACTGAGTGTTTAAAAAGTTTTGCTGTGTCCATTTCACTGCAAAACAAGGCCATCACGACTTAGTTTAGCGTCCAAGGGACTGGAAATATCCCCCAAGTTACGGGAAATCCACCCGAAGTTAATCAAAATCACGATGCGCTAAAGGGGGTTTCGGCTACTCTTTCAGTCTTAAGGTAAAGTGGGCTTAGATTTAACTCCAGAAGCTCGAAAGTAAGGGTTCAAAAATTTTTGTCTCTATTTCACTCACATCTTAGACAATCAGGAGTGAGTTTAGAGACTTTGGGACTGGAAAATATCTCCCAAGTTTCGCCAGATCGAGCCGAAGATCCTCAAAATCACAATGGGCGTAAGGCGCTCCCGCCTATTCTTTCAGTCTTAAAAAGAAGTAGGGCTATATTTCCACCAGCAAGCTCGAAAGTGCCCGTTCAAAAAGTGTTCCTGTGTCCATTTCACTGGAAACCAAGGCCATCAGGAGTTAGTTTAGAGTCCCCAGGACTGGAAAGTATCCCCCTATTTCCGGGAAATCGAGCCGAAGTATCCCAAAATCACGATGCGCGTAAGGCGGTCTCGGCTACTCTTTCAGTCTTAAGGTAAAGTGGGCTTAGATTTAACTCCAGAAGCTCGAAAGTAAGGGTTCAAAAATTTTTGTCTCTATTTCACTCACATCTTAGACAATCAGGAGTGAGTTTAGAGACTTTGGGACTGGAAAATATCTCCCAAGTTTCGCCAGATCGAGCCGAAGATCCTCAAAATCACAATGCGCGTAAGGCGCTCCCGCCTACTCTTTCAGTCTTAAAAAGAAGTAGGGCTATATTTCCACCAGCAAGCTCGAAAGTGCCCGTTCAAAAAGTGTTCCTGTGTCCATTTCACTGGAAACCAAGGCCATCAGGAGTTAGTTTAGAGTCCCCGGGCCTGGAAAATATCCCCCTATTTCCAGGAAATCGAGCCGAAGTATCTCAAAATCACGATGCGCGTAAGGCGGTCTCGGCTACTCTTTCAGTCTTAAAGTTCAGTGGGGCTATATTTCGACCCATAAGCTCGAAAGTGAGCGTTCAAAACGTTTTCCTGTGTCCATTTAACTGCAAACTAAGGCCATCGGAAGTTAGTTTAGCTTCCCCGGGAATTGAAAATATTCGCTAACTTCCGGGAAATCGAGCCGAAGTTGGTCAAAATTACGATGCGCGTAAGGCGGTCTCGGCTACTCTTTCAGTCTTAAAGTGAAGTAGGGCTATATTTCGGCCGAGAAGCTCGAAAGTGAGCGTTCAAAAAAATGTGCTGTCTCCATTTCACTGCAAACCAAGGCCATCAGCAGTTAGTTTCGAGTCCCCGGGACTGGAATATATCCCCGAAGTTGCGGGAAATCGAACGGAAATTGGTCAAAATCACGATGCGCCTAAGACGGTCTCGGCTACTCTTTCAGTCTTAAAGTAAAGTGGGGCTATATTTCGGCCCACAAGCTCGAAAGTGACCCTTTCAAAAAGTTACGCTTTGTGCATTTAACTGCAAACCAAGCCCATCAGGAGTTAGTTTAAAGTCCTCCGGACTGGAAAATATCCCCCAAGTTCCGGGAAATCGAGCTGAACTTGGTCAAAATCACGATGCTCGGAAGGCGGTCTCGGCTACTATTTCAGTCTTAAAGTAAATTACGGTTGTATTTCGACCCAGAAGCTCGAAACTGAGCATTCAAAAAGTTTTCCTGCGTCCATTTCACTGCAAACCAAGGCCATCAGGAGTTAGTTTAGAGTCCCCGGGACTTGAAAATATCGCCAAAACTCTAGAAAATCGAGCGGCATGTGCTCAAAATCACGATGCGCGTAAGGCGGTCTCGCCTAGTCTTTCAGTCTTAAAGTGAAGTGGGGCTATATTTCGTCCCAGAAGCTCGAAAATAAGCCTTCAAAAAGTGTTACTGTATTCATTTCACTGGAAACCAGGGCCATCAGGAGTTAGTTTAGACTCCTCGGGACTGAAAATATCGCCCAAGTTTGGGGAAATCGAGCCGAATTTTGTCAAAATCACGATGCGCGTAAGGCGGTCTCGGCTACTCTTTCATTCTTAAGGTGAACTGGGGCTATATTTCGGCCCAGAAGCTAAAAAGTGAAAGTTCAAAAAGTTTTGCTGTGTTCATTTCACTGCAAACCAAGGCCATTAGGAGTTAGTTTAGACTCCTCCGGAGTGGAAAATATCGCCCAAGTTCGGGGAAATCGAGCCTAATTTTGTCAAAATCACGATGCGCGTAAGGCGGTCTCGGCTACTCTTTCATTCTTAAAGTGAGCTGGGGCTATATTTCGGCCCAGAAGCTAGAAAGTAAAAGTTCAAAAAGTTTTCCTGTGTCCATTTCACCGCAAACCAAGCCACATCAGCAGATTGTTTACAGTGTTCGGGACATCAAAATATCCCCCAAGTCCCGGGAAATCGAGCCGAAGTTTCTCAAAATCACGATACGCGTAAAGTAGTCTCGGCTACTCTTTTAGTCTTAAAGTGACGTGGCTGCATATTTCGGCCCAGAAGCTCGAAAGTGAGCGTTCAAAAAGTTTTGCTCTCTCAATTTAACTGCAAACCAAGGCCATCATGAGTTAGTTTAGAGTCCACGGCACTGGGAAATATCCCTTAAGTTCTGGCAACTCAAGCCGAAGTTGGTCAAAATCACGATGCGTCTAAGTTGGTCTCGCCTACTATTTCAGTCTTAAAGTGAAGTGGGGCTATATTTTGGCCCAGAATTTCGAAAGTAAGCGTTCAAAAAAATTTAATGTGTCCATTTCACTGCAGACCAAGGCCATCAGGGGTTAGTTTAGAGTCCTTGGGAATTGAATATATCCGCAAAGTTTCGGGAAATCGAGCCGAAGTTGGTCAAAATCACGATGCGCGTAAGACGGTCTTGGCTACTCTTTCGGTCTTAAAGTGAAGTGGGGATATATTTCGGCTCAGAAGCTCGAAGGGGAGCGTTCAAAAAGTTTTGCTCTCTCCATTTCAATGCGAACCAAGGCAATCAGGAGTTACTTTAGAGTCCCCGGTACCGGAAAATATTTCCCATTTCCCGGGAAATCGAGCCAAAGTTGGTCAAAATCACGATGCGCGTAAGGCGGTCTCGGCTACTCTTTCATTATTAAAGTGAACTCGGGCTATATTTCGGCCCAGAAGCTCGAAAGTGAAAGTTCAGAAAGTTTTGCTGTGTCCATTTCACCGCGAACCAAGCCACATCAGGAGATAGTTTACAGTCTTCGGGACATCAAAATATCCCCCAAGTTCCGGGAAATCGAGCCGAAGTTTGTCAAAATCACGATGCGCGTAAAGCAGTCTCGGCTACTCTTTGAGTCTTAAAGTGACGTGGCTGTATATTTCGGCCCAGAAGCTCGAAAGTGAGCGTTCAAAAAGTTATGTTGTGAACATTTCACTGCAAAGCAAGGCCCTCAGGAAGTAGTTTACAGTGCCCGGAACTGGAAAATATCCCCCAAGTTCCGCGAAATCGAGACGAAGTTGGTCAAAATAACGATTCGCGTAAGGCGGTCTCGGCTACTCTTTCAGTCTTAAAGTGAAGTAGGGCTATATTTCGTTCCAGAAGCTCGAAAGTGAGCGTTCAAAAAGTTTTCCTCTCTCAATTTCACTGAAAACCAAGGCCATCATGAGTTAGTTTAGAGTCTCCGGGACTGGAAAATATCTTTTAAGTTCTGGGAACTCAAGCCGAAGTTGGTCAAAATCACGATGCGCCTAAGGCGGCCTCGGCTACTCTTTCAGTCTTAAAGTGAAGTGGGGCTCTATTTCGGCCCAGAAGCTCCAGTGTGAGCGCTGCAAAACATTTGCCGTGTCCATTTCACTGCAAACCAAGGCCATCAGGAGTTAGTTTAGAGTCCCCGGGACTGCAATATTTTTCCCAAGTTCCGGAAAATCGAGAAGACGTTGGTCAAAATCACGATGCGCGCAAGGCGGTCTTGGTTAGTCCTTCAGTCTTAAAGTCAAGTGGGGCTATATTTCGACCCAGAGGCTCAAAAGTGAGCTTCAAAAAGTTTTGCTGTATCCATTTCAATGCAAACGAAGGCCATCAGGCGTTACTTAAGAGTCTTCGGGACTGGAAAATATCCCCCAAGTTAAGGGAAATTTAGCCGAAGTTCGTCAAAATCACGGTGCGCGTTATGCGGTCTCGCTTACTGTTTCAGTCTTAAAGTGAAGTGAGGCTTTATTCCTGCCCAGGAGCTCGAAAGTGAGCGTTCAAAAAGTTTTGCTGTGTCCATTTTACTTCAGACCAAGGACGTCGGGGTCCAGTTTAGAGTCCCCGGGAATGGAAAATATCCCCCAAGTTCCGGGAAATTTAGCCAAAGTTGGTCAAAATCACGACGCGCGTACGGCAGTCTCGGCTACTCTTTCAGTCTTAAAGTGAAGTGGGGCAATATTTCGGCCCAGAAGCTCGAAACTGAGTGTTTAAAAAGTTTTGCTGTCTCAATTTCACTGCAAACCAAGGCCATCAGGAGTTAGTTTAGAGACCCAGGGAGGTAAAAATATTCCCCATATTCCGGGAAATTTAGCCGAAGTTTGTCAAAATCACCAAGGCGTAAGGCGGTCTTGGCTAATCTTTCAGTCTTAAAGTGAAGTGGGGCTATATTTCGCCCCAGAAGCTCGAAAGTGAGCGTTCAAAAAGTTTTCCTGTGTCAATTTTACATCGAACCAAAGCCATCTAGAGTTAGTTTAGAGTCCCAGGGACTGGAAAATATCCCGTAAGTGCCGAAAAGTCGAGACAAAGTTTGGCAAAATAAATAAGCGCGTAAGGCCGTCTCGGCTACTCTTTTAGTGTTAAAATAAAGTGGGGCTCTATTTCGGCCCAGAAGCTCCAAAGTAAGGGTTCAAAACAGTTTACTGTGTCAATTTCACTGGAAACCAAGGCCATCAGGAGTTAGTTTAGTGTTCCCGGGACTGGAATATATCCCCCAGGTTCCGGGAAATCGAGCCGAAGTTAGTCAAAATTACGATTTGCGTAAGACAGACTCGGCTACTCTTACTCTTAAAAAGAAGTGGGGCTATATTTCGGACCAGAAGCTCGAAGGTGAGTCTTAACAACGTTTTGTTCTGTCAGCCTCAATGCAAAGCAAGGCGATCAGGAGTTAGTTTAGAGTCCCCGGGACTGGAAAATATCCCCCAAGTTCCGGGATATCAATCCGAAGTTGGTCAAAATCACGATGCGCGAAACGCGATCTCGGCTACTGTTTCAGTCTTCAAGTGAAGTGGGGCTATATTTCGGCCCAGAACCTCGAAAGTGACCGTTTAAAAAGTTACGCTTTGTACATTTAACTGCAAACAAAGGCCATCAGGAGTTAGTTTAAAGTCCCCCGGACTGGAAAATATCCGCCAAGTTCCGGGAAATCGAGCTGAACTTGGTCAAAATCAGGATGCCTGTAAGGCGGTCTCGGCTACTATTTCAGGGTTAAAGACAAGTGGGCTTCTATTTAAGCCCACAAGCTAGAAGGTGAGTGTTAAAAAAGTTCTGCTCTGTCCATTTCTCCGAAAACCAAGGCCATAAGGAGTTAATTTAGAGCTCGCGCGATTCGAATATATCCGCCAAGCTCCGGGAAGTCGACCCGAAGTTGGTCAAAATCACGATTCGCGCAAGACGGTTTTGGCTACTCTTTCAGTCTTAAAGTAAAGTGGGCTATATTTCGGGCCAGAAGCTCGAAAGTGACCGTTCATAAACTTTCGCTGTGTCTATTTCAATGCAAACCAAGACGATCAGGAGTTAGTTTAGAGTCTCCGGGACTGGAAAATATCACCCAAATTCCGGGAAATCGAGCCGAAGTTGGTCAAAATCACGATGCGCGCAAGGCGGTCTCAGCTATTCTTTCAGTCTTAAAGTGAAGTTGGGCTATATTTTAGGCCAGAAGCTCGAAGATAAGCGTTCAAAAAGTTTTCTTGTGTCCATTTCACTCCAAACCAAGGCCATCAGGAATAAGTTTAGAGTCCACAGAACTGGAAAATATTCCCTAATTTCCGCCAAATCAAGCCGAAGTTGGTCAAAATCACGATGCGCGTAAAGCGGACTCGGCTCATCTTTCACTCTTCAAGTGAAGTGGGGCTATATTTCGGCCTAGAAGCTCGAAACTTTGCTTTCAAAAAGTTTGGCTGTTTCAATTTCACTGCAAAACAAGGCCATCCGGAATTAGTTTAGAATCCCCGGGACTAGAAAATATCCCCCAAGTCCCGCGAAATCAAGCCGAAGATGGTCAAAATCACGATGCGCGTAAGGCGGTCTCGGCTACTCTTTAAGTCTTAAAGTCAAGTGGGGCTATGTTTCGGCCCAGAAGCTCGAAAGGAAGCGTTCAAAAAGTTTTCCTGTGTCCATTTCACTGCAAACCCAGGCCATCAGGAGTTAGTTTAGAGTCCCCGAGACTGGAATATATCCCCCAAGTTCCGGGAAATCGAGCCAAATTTGGTCAAAATCACCATGCGCGTAAGCCGGTCTCGGCTACTCTATCAGTCTTAAAGTAAAGTTGGGCTATATCTCATCCCAGAAGCTCGAAAATGAGCGTTCAAAAAGCCTTGCTGTGTCCAGTTTACTGCAGACCAAGGACGTCAGGGGTCAGTTTAGAGTCCCCGGGAATGGAAAATATCCCCCAAGTTCCGGGAAATCGAGCTGAAGTTGGTCAAAAGCACGATGCCTGTAAGGCGGTCTTCGCTACTCTTTCAGTCTTAAAGTGAAGTGGGGCTATATTTCGGCCCAGAAGCTGCAAAGTGATTGTTAAAAAAGTTATCCTCTGTGCATTTCACTGCAAACCAAGGCAATCAGGAGTTAGTTTAGAGTCCCCCGGACCGGACAATATCCCCCAAGTTCCAGGAAATCGAGCTGAACTTGGTCAAAATTACGATGCGCGTAAGGCGGTCTCCGCTACTATTTCAGGGTTAAAGTGAAGTGGGCTTCTCTTTAAGCCCACAAGCTAGAAGGTGAGTGTTAAAAAAGTTCTGCTCTGTCCATTTCTCCGAAAACCAAGGCCATAAGGAGTTAATTTAGAGCTCGCGGGACTCGAATATATCCGCCAAGCTCCGCGAAATCGACCCGAAGTTGCTCAAAATCACGATTCGCGCAAGACGGTTTCGGCTACTCTTTCAGTCTTAAAGTAAAGTAGGCTATATTTCGGGCCAGAAGCTCGAAAGTGAGCGTTCAAAAAGTTTCGCTGTGTCCACTTCAATGCAAACCAAGACGATCAGGAGTTAGTTTAGAGTCTCCGGGACTGGAAAATATCACCCAAATTCCGGGAAATCGAGCCGAAGTTGGTCAAAATCACGATGCGCGCAAGGCGGTCTCAGCTATTCTTTCAGTCTTCAAGTGAAGTGGGGCTATATTTTGCCCCAGAAGCTCGAAGATAAGCGTTCAAAAAGTTTTGCTGTGTCCATTTCACCCCAAACCAAGGCCATCAGCAATAAGTTTAGAGTCCACAGAACTGGAAAATATTCCCTAATATCCGGCAAATCGAGCCGAAGTTGGTCAAAATCACGATACGCGTAAGGCGGACTCGGCTCATCTTTCACTCTTCAAGTGAAGTGGGGCTATATTTCGGCCTAGAAGCTCGAAACTTTGCTTTCAAAAACTTTTGCTGTTTCAATTTCACTGCAAAACAAGGTCATCAGGACTTAGTTTATAGTCCCCGGGACTAGAAAATATCCCCCAAGTCCCGGGAAATCAAGCCGAAGATGGTCAAAATCACGATGCGCGTAAAGCGGTCTCGGCAACTCTTTAAGTCTTAAAGTGAAGTGCGGTTATATTTCGGCCCAGAAGGTCCAAAGTGAGCGTTCAAAAAGTTTTGCTGTGTCCATTTCACTGCAAAGCAAGGCCATCAGGAGTTAGTTTAGAGTCCCCGGGACTGGAAAATATCCCCCAAGTTCCGGAAAATCAAGCCAAAGTTGGTCAAAATCACGATGCGCGTAAGACGGTCTCGGCTACTCTTTCAGGCTTAAAGTGAAGTGGGGCTATATTCGGCTCAGAGGCTTGAAGATGAGCGTTTAAAATGTTTTGCTCTGTCCATTTCAATGCAAACCAAGGCGATCGGGAGTTAGTTTACAGTCCATGGGAGTGAAAAGTATCCCACAAGTTCCGGCAAATTGAGCCAAAGTTGCTCAAAATCATGATGCGCGTAAGGCCGTTTCGTCTATTTTTTCAGTCTTAAAATGAAGTGGGGCTATATTTCGACCTAGAAGCTCGGCAGCGAGCGTGCGCTAATTTAATCTATGTCGATTTCACTGAAAACTAAGGCAATCAGGAGTTAGTTTAGAGCTCCCAAAGCTGGAAACTATCCCCCAAATTCCGGGAAATCGAGCCATAGAGGCTCAAAATCACGATGCGCGTAAGGCGGTCTCGTCTACTCTTTCAGCCTTAAAATGAAATGGGCTATATTTCGGCCAAAAGGCTCGAAAGTGAGCGTTCAAAAAGTTTTCCTGTGTCCATTTCACTGCAAACCAAGGCCAAGAGGAAATACGTTAGAGTCCCCGGGACTGTAAAATATCCCCCCAGTTCCGGGAAATGGAGCCGAACTCGGTCAAAATCACGATGCGCTTAAGACGGTCTCGGCTACTCTTTAAGTCTTAAAGTGAAGTTGGGCTATGTGTTGGCCCAGAAACTTTAAAGTGAGCGTTGAAAAAGTTTTGCCGTTTCCATTTTCCTTCAAACCAAGGCAATCAGGAGTTAGTTTAAAGTTCCCGGGTCTGGAAAATATCCCCCGAGTTCCGGGAAATCGAGGCGTAGTTTGTCAAAATCACGATTCGCATAAGGCGGTCTCGGCTACTCTTTCAGTCTTAAAGTGAAGTGTGGCTATATTTTGGCCCAGAAGCTCGCACAAGAGCGTTAAAAAAGTTTTCCTGTGTCCATTTCACTGCAAAGCAAGGCCATCAGGAGTTAGTTTAGAGTCCCCGGGACTGGAAAATATCCCCCAAGTTTCCGAAAATCCAGCTTAAGTTAGTCCAAATTACGATGCGCGTAAGGCGGCCTCGACTACTCTTTCAATCTTAAAATGAAGTGGGGCTAAACTTTTGGGCCCAGAAGCTGGAAAGTCAGCGTTCAAAAAGGTTTGCTGTTTCCATTTCACTCCAAACCAAGACAAGCAGGAGTTAGTTTAGAGTCCCCGGGACTGGAAAATATCCCCCAAGTTCCGGGAAATCAACCCGAAGTTTGTCAAAATCACGATGCGCGTAAGGCGGTCTCGGCTACCCTTTTAGTGTTAAAGTAAAGTGGGGCTATATTTTGGCCCAGAAGCTCGAAAATGAGCGTTCAAAAACTTTTGCTGTGTCCATTTTACTGCAAACCAAGGCCATCAGGAATTAGTTTAGAGTCCTCAGAACTGGAATATATCCCCTAAGTTCCGGCAAATCGAGCCGAAGTTGCTCAAAATCAGGATGCGCGTAAGTCGGTCTCGGCTACTCTTTCAGTCTTCAAGTGAAGTGGGGCTCTATTTCGGTCCAGAACCTCGAAAGTATCGAGCAGAAGTTGATCAAAATCACCATGCGCGTAAGGCGGTCTCGGCTACTCTTTCAGTCTTAAAGTGAAGTGTGGCTGTATTTCGGCCCACAAGCTCGAAAGTGTGCGTTCAAAAAGTTTTGCTGTGTCCATTTCACTGCAAACCAAGGACATCAGGCGTTAGTTTAGAGTACGCGGACGTAGAAAATATCCCCCCAGTTCCGGCAAATCGAGCCCAAGTTGGTCAAAATCACGATGCGCGCAAGGCGGTCCCGGCTACTCTTTCAGTCTTAAAGTGAAGTTGCGCTATATTTCGGCCAAGAGGCTCGAAAGTGCGCATTCCAAAAGTTTTGCTGTGTCCATTTCACTGCAACGCAAGGCCATCAGGAGTTAGTTTAGAGCACTTGGGACTAGAAAATATTTCCCAAGTTCCGCCAGATCGAGCCGAAGTTGGTCAAAGTCACGATGCGCGTAAGGCGCTCTCGGTTAGTCTTTCAGTCTTAAAGTGAAGTTGGGCTATAGTTCGGCCAAGAAGCTCGAAAGTGCGCCTTCAAAAAGTTTTGCTCTGTCCCTTTCACTTGATACCTAGGCCGTCAGGAGTTAGTTTAGAGTCCCCGGGAGTGGAAAATATTCTCCAAGTTCCAGGAAATCGCGCCGAAGTTGATCTAAATCACAATGCGCGTAACGGGCTCTCGGCTATTCTTTCAGTCTTAAATTTAAGTAGGGCTATATTTCGGCCCTGAAGCTCGAAGGTGAGCGTTCAGAATGTTTTGCTGTGTTCAATAAATTGGAAACCAAGATCATCGGGAGTTAGTTTAGCGTCCCCGGGACTTTAAATTATTCGCCAACTTCCGGGAAATCGAGCAAAAGTGGCCCAAAATCACGATGCGCGTAAGGCGGTCTCGGCTACTCTTTCAGTCTTAAAATTAAGGGGGGCTATATTTCCACCTACAAGCTCGACAGGGAGCGTGCGCTAATTTTACCTGTGTCCATTTCACTGACATCTTAGGCGATCAGGTGTTAGTTTAGAGTCCTTGGGACTGGAAAATATCCCCCAAGTTCCGGGAAAACCGAGCCATAGTGGCTGAAAATTTCGATGCGCTTAAGGCGGTTTCGTCTACCCTTTCAGTCTTAAAATAAAGTGGGGCTACATTTCGGCCTACAACCTGGAAACCTAGCGTGCGCTCCTTTTACCTGTGTCCATTTCACTGAAAACCAAGGCAATCAGGAGCTAGTTTAGAGCTTCCGGGACTGGAAAATATCCTCCAAACCCCGAGAAATCAAGCCGAAGTTGGACAAATTTACCATGCGCGTAAGGCGGTCTCGGCTACTCTTTCAGTCTTAAAGTGAGGTGGGGCTATACTTCGGCCCAGAAGCTCGAAAGTGAACGTTGAAAAAGTTTGGCTGTGTCCATTTCACTGAAAACCAAGGCCATGAGGAATTAGTTTAGAGTGCCCGGGACTGGGAATGATTTCCCAAGTTCCGGGAAATCGAGCAGAAGTAACCCAAAATCACGATGCGCGTAAGGCAATCTCAGCTACACTTTCAGTCTGAAAGTGAAGTGGGGCTATATTTGGGCCCAGAAGCTCGAAGGTGAGCATTCAAAAAGTTTTCCTATCTCCATTTCAACGCAAACCAAGGCCATCGGCAGTTAGTTTAGAGTCCCCGGGACTAAAAAAATATCCCCCAAGTTCCGCGAAATCGAGACGAAGTCGGTCAAAATCACGATGGGCGTAAAGCGGTCTCGGCTACTCTTTCAGTCTTAAAGTGAAGTAGGGCTATATTTCGGTCCAGAAGCTCGAAAATGAGCGTTCAAAACGTTTTGCTCTCTCAATTTAACTGAAAACCAAGGCCATCGTGAGTTAGTTTAGAGTCCCCCGGACTGAAAAATATCCCTTAAGTTCGGGAAACTCGAGCCGAAGTTGGTCAAAATCACGATGCGCCTCAGGCGGTCTTGGCACTCTTTCAGTTTTAAAGTGAAGTGGGGCTATATTTCTCTCCAGAATTTCGAAAGTATGCGTTCAAAAAAATTGGCTGTGTCCATTTCACTGCAAACCAAGGCCATCAGGAATTACTTTAGAGTCCGCCGGACTGTAAAATATCCCCCAAGTTCCGGGAAATCGAGCCGAAGTTGGTCAAAATTACGATCCGCGTACGGCGGTCTCGGCTACTCTTTCAATCTTAAAGTAAAGTGGAGCTATATTTCGGCCCAGAAGCTCGAAAGTGAGCGTTCAAAAAGTTTTGCTCTCTCCATTTTACTGCAGACCAAGGACGTCGGGGTCCAGTTTAGAGTCCCCGGGAATGGAAAATATCCCCCAAGTTCCGGGAAATTTAGCCAAAGTTTGTCAAAATCACGACGCGCGTACGCCGGTCTCGGCTACTCTTTCAGTCTTAAAGTGAGGTGGGGATATATTTCGCCCCAGAAGCTCGAAACTGCGTGTTTAAAAAGTTTTGCTGTCTCAATTTCACTGCAAACCAAGGCCATCACGAGTTAGTTTAGGGACCCAGGGAGTGGAAAATATCCCCCAAATTCCGGGAAATGTAGCCGAAGTTTGTCAAAATCACCAGGGCGTAAGGCGGTCTTGGCTAATCTTTCAGTCTTAAAGTGAAGTGGGGCTATATTTCGCCCCAGAAGCTCGAAAGTGAGCGTTAAAAAAGTTTTCCTGTGTCAATTTCACTTCGAAGCAAAGCCATCAAGAGTTAGTTTAGTGTCCCAGGGACTGGAAAATATCCCGTAAGTGCCGAAAAGTCGAGACAAAGTTCGGCAAAATAAATAAGCGCGTAAGGCCGTCTCGGCTACTCTTTTAGTGTTAAAATAAAGTGGGGCTCTATTTCGGCCCAGAAGCTCCAAAGTAAGGCTTTAAAAAAATTTGCTGTGTCCATTTCACTGGAAACCAAGGCCATCAGGAGTTAGTTTAGTGTTCCCGGGACTGGAAAATATCCCCCAGGTTCCGGGAAATCGAGCCGAAGTTAGTCAAAATCACGATTTGCGTAAGACAGACTCGCCTACTCTTACTCTTAAAGTGAAGTGGGGCTATATTTCGGCCCAGAAGCTCGAAAGTGACCGTTTAAAAAGTTACGCTTCGTGCATTTAACTGCAAACAAAGGCCATCGGGAGTTAGTTTAAAGTCCCGCGGATTGGAAACTATCCGCCAAGTTCCGGGAAATCGAGCTGAAGTTGGTCAAAATCACAATGCCTGTAAGGCGGTCTCCGCTACTCTTTCAGTCTTAAAGTGAAGTGGGGCTATATTTCGGCCCTGAAGCTGCCAAGTGATCGTTAAAAAGGTTATGCTCTGTGCATTTCACTGCAAACCAAGGCAATCAAGAGTTAGTTTAGAGTCCCCCGGACCGGAAAATATACCCCATGTTCCGGGAAATCGAGCTGAACTTGGTCAAAATCACGATGCGCGCAAGGCGGTCTCGGCTACTATTTCAGGGTTAAAGTGAAGTGGGCTTCTATTTAAGCCCACAAGCTACAAGGTGAGTGTTAAAACAGTTCTGCTCTGTCCATTTCTCCGAAAACCAAGGCCATAAGGAGTTAATTTAGAGCTCGCGGGACTCGAATATATCCGCCAAGCTCCGCGAAATCGACCCGAAGTTGCTCAAAATCACGATTCGCGCAAGACGGTTCCGGCTACTCTTTCAGTCTATATTTCGGGCCAGAAGCTCGAAAGTGAGCGTTCAAAAGTTTCGCTGTGTCCATTTCAATGCAAACCAAGACGATCAGGAGTTAGTTTAGAGTCTCCGGGACTGGAAAATATCCCCCAAATTCCGAAAAATCGAGCCGAAGTTGGTCAAAATCACGATGCGCGCAAGGCGGTCTCAGCTATTCTTTCAGTCTTAAAGTGAAGTTGGGCTATATTTTAGGCCACAAGCTCGAAGATAAGCGTTCAAAAAGTTTTGCTGTGTCCATTTCACTGCAAACCAAGGTCACCAGGAATAAGTTTAGAGTCCACAGAACTGGAAAATATTCCCTAATTTCCGGCAAATCGAGCCGAAGCTGGTCAAAATCACGATGCGCGTAAGGCAGACTCGGCTCATCTTTCACTCTTCAAGTGAAGTGGGGCTATATTTCGGCCTAGAAGCTCGAAACTTTGCTTTCAAAAACTTTTGCTGTTTCAATTTCACTGCAAAACAAGGCCATCCGGACTTGGTTTAGAATCCCCGGGACTAGAAAATATGCCCCAAGTCCCGCGAAATCAAGCCGAAGATGGTCAAAATCACGATGCGCGTAAGGCGGTTTCGGCTACTCTTTAAGTCTTAAAGTGAAGTGGGGCAATGTTTCGGCCCAGAAGCTCGAAAGGAAGCGTTCAAAAAGTTTTCCTGTGTCCATTTCACTGCAAACCCAGGCCATCAGGAGTTAGTTTAGAGTCCCCGGGACTGGAATATATCCCCCAAGTTCCGGGAAATCGAGCCAAATTTGGTCAAAATCACCATGCGCGTAAGCCGGTCTCGGCTACTCTATCAGTCTTAAAGTAAAGTTGGGCTATATTTTGTTCCAGAAACTCACAAGTGAGCGCTTAAAAAGTTCTGCTAAGTCCACTTCACTGCAAACCACGACAATGAGGAGTTAGTTTAGAAATCCCGGGACTGCAAAATATCCTCGAAGTTGCGGGAAATCGAGCCGAAGTTCGTGAAAATCACGATGCGCGGAAGGCGTTCTTTGCTACTCTTTCCGTCTTAAAGTGAAGTGGGGCTATATTTCGGCCTAGAAGCTCGACACCGAGCGAGCGCTCCTTTTATCTGTGTCCATTTTAGTCAAAATTAAGGCCATCAGAAGTTAGTTTAGAGTCCCCGGGACTGAAAAATATCCCCCTAGTCCCCGCAAATCCAGCCAAAGATGCTCAAAAATCACCATTCGCGTAAGGCGGTCTCGGCTACTCTTTTAGTCTTAAAATCAAGTGGGGCTATATTTCGGCCTAGAAGCTCGACACCTAGCTTGCGCTTCTTTAAACTGTGTCCATTTTAGCAAAAAATAAAGACATCAGTGTTTAGTTTAGAGATTCCGGCACTGAAAAATATCCCCCAATTTCCGGAAAATCGAGCCGAAGTTGATCAAAATCACGATGCGCGTAAGGCGGTCTCGGCTACTCTTTCAGTCTTGAAGTGAAGTGGGGCTACATTGCTGCCCAAGAGCTTGAAAGTGAGCGTTTAAAAAGTTTTGCTCTGTCTATTTCACTGCAAACGAAGGCCATCAGGAGTTAATTTAGAGTTTCCGAGAGTAGAAAATATCCCCCAACTTCTTGGCAATCGAGTCGATGTTCGTTAAAATCACCATGCCCGTAAGGCGGTCTCGGCTACTCTTTCAGTCTTAAAGTGAAGTGGGGCAATATTTCGGCCCAGAAGCTCTAAACTGAGTGTTTAAAAAGATTTTGCTGTGTCAATTTCACTGCAAACCAAAGCCATCAGGAATTAGTTTAGAGGCCCAGGGAGTGGAAAATATCCCCCAAAATTCCGGGAAATCTAGCCGAAGTTGGTCAAAATCACCATGTGCGTAAGGCGGTCTCGGCTAATCTTTCAGTCTTAAAGTGAAGTGGGGCTATATTTCTGCCCAGAAGCTCGAAAGTGACCGTTCAAAAGGTCTTCCTGTGTCAATTTCACTGCAAACAAAGGCGAGCAGAAGTTAGGTTAGAGTCCCAGGGACTGGAAAATATCCTGTAAGTGTGGGCAAATGGGGACAAAGGTTGTCAAAATGAAGATACGCGTAAGGCCGTCTCGGCTATTCGTTCAGTCTTAAAGTAAAGTGAGGCTCTAATTCGGCCCAGAAGGTCCAAAGTCAGCGTTCAAAAAAAATTGCTGTGTCCATTTCACTGCAAACCAAGGCAATCAGGAGATAGTTTAGAGTCCCCGAGACTTGAATATATCCCCTAAGTTCCGGGAAATCGAGACAAAGTTTGTCAAACTCACGATGCGCGTAAGACGGACTCGGCTACTCTTTCAATCTTAAAGTAGAGTGGGGCTATATTTCGGCCCAGAAGCTCGAAAGTGAGCGTTCAAAATGTTTTCCTCTGTCCGTTTCAATACAAACCAAGGCGATCAGGGGTTACTTTAGAGTCCTCGGGACTGGAAAATACCCCCCAAGTTCCTAGAAATCAATCCGAAGTTGGTCAAAATCACGATGCGCGTAAGGCGGTCTCGGCTACTCTTTCAGTCTTAAAGTGAAGTGTGGCTATATTTCGGCAAAGAAGGTCGAAAGTGAGCGTTGAAAAAGATATGCTGTGCCCAATTCACTGCAAAGCAAGGCAATCAGGTGTTAGTTTAGAGTCCGCCGGATTTGAAAATATCCCCCAAGTTCCAAGAAATCGAGCCTAAGCTGGTCAAAATCACGATGCGCGTAAGGCGGTCTCGGCTACTCTTAAAGTCTGAAAGTGAAGTGGGCCTATATTTGGGCCCAGAAGCTCGAAGGTGAGCGTTCAAAAAGTTTTCCTATGTCCATTTCAATGCAAACCAAGGCCATCAGGAGTTACTTTAGAGTCCGCGGGACAGAAAAAATATTCCCCAAGTGCCGTGAAACCGAGCGAAGTTGGTCAAAATCACGATGCGCGTAAGGCGGGCTCGGCTACTCTTTTAGTCTTAAAGTAAAGTGGGGCTATATCTCGTCCCAGAAGCTCCAATATGAGCGTTCAAAAACCCTTGCTGTGTCCAGTTTACTGCAGACCGAGGACATCTGGGGTCAGTTTAGAGTCCCCGGGAATGGAAAATATCCCCCAAGTTCCGGGAAATTTAGCCGAAGTTGGTCAAAATCACGACGCGCGTACGCGGTCTCGGCTACTCTTTCAGTCTTAAAGTGAAGTAGGGCAATATTTCGCCCCAGAAGCTCGAAACTGAGTGTTTAAAAAGTTTTGCTGTGTCAATTTCACTGCAAACCAAGGCCATCAGGAGTTAGTATACAGACCCAGGGAGTGGAAAATATCCCCCAAATTCCGGGAAATTTACCCTAAGTTTGTCAAAATCACCTTGGGCGTAAGACGGTCTTGGCTAATCTTTCAGTCTTAAAGTGAAGTGGGGCTATATTTCGCCCCAGAAGCTCGAAAGTGAGCGTTCAAAAAGTTTTCCCTTGCCAAGTTCACTTCAAACCAAGGTGATCAGGAGTTAGTTTAGGGTCCCCAGGAATGGAAAATATCCCCCAAGGTCCGGGATATCGATCCAAAGTTGGTCAAAATCACGATTCGCGAAACGCGGGTCGGCTATTGTTGCAGTCTTAAAGTGAAGTGGGGCTTTATTTCAGCCCAGAAGCTCGAAAGTGACCGTTTAAAAAGTTACGCTTCGTGCATTTAACTACAAAACAAGGCCATCAGTAGTTATTTTAAAGTCCCCCGGACTGGAAAATATCCCCCAAGTTCCGGGAAACCGAGCTGAACTTGGTCGAAATCACGATGTCTGTAAGGCGGTCTCCGCTATTCTTTCAGTCTTCAAGTGAAGTGGGGCTATATTTTGGCGCAGAAGCTCGAAGATGAGCGTTCAAAAAGTTTTGCTGTGTCCATTTCATTGCAAACCAAGGCCATAAGGAATTAGTTTAGGGTCCACAGAACTGGAAAATATTCCCTAAGTTCCCGCCGATCGAGCCGAAGTTGGTCAAAATCACGATGCGCGTAAGGCGGACTCGGCTCATCTTTCACTCCTCAAGTGAAGTGGCGCTATATGTCGGCCTAGAAGCTCGAAACTCTGCTTTCAAAAACTTTTGCTGTTTCAAGTTCACTGCAAAACAAGGTCATCAGGACTTAGTTTATAGTCCCCGGGACTAGAAAATATCCCCCAAGTCCCGGGAAATCAAGCCGAAGATGGTCAAAATCACGATGCGCGGAAAGCGGTCTCGGCAACTCTTTAACTCTTAAAGTGAAGTGCGGTTATATTTCGGCCCAGAAGGTCCAAAGTGAGCGTTCAAAAAGTTTTGCTGTGTCCATTTCACTGCAAAGCAAGGCCATCAGGAGTTAGTTTAGAGTCCCCGGGACTGGAAAATATCCCCCAAGTTCCGGGAAATCAACCCGAAGTTTGTCAAAATCACGACGCGCGTAAGGCGGTCTCGGCTACCCTTTTAGTGTTTAAGTAAAGTGGCGCTATATTTTGGCCCAGAAGCTCGAAAGTGAGGGTTCAAAAACTTTTGCTGTGTCTATTTTACTGCAAACCAAGGCCATCAGGCGTTAGTTTAGAGTACGCGGAAGTAGAAAATATCCCCCCAGTTCCGCGAAATCCAGCCCAAGTTGGTCAAAATCACGATGCGCGCAAGGCGGTCCCGGCTACTCTTTCAGTCTTAAAGTGAAGTTGCGCTATATTTTGGTCCAGAGGCTCGAAAGTGCGCATTCCAAAAGTTTTGCTGTGTCCATTTCACTGCAACGCAAGGCCATCAGGAGTTAAGTTAGAGCACTTGGGACTAGAAAATATTTCCCAATTTCCGCCAGATCGAGCCGAAGTTGGTCAAAGTCACGATGCGCGTAAGGCGCTCTCGGTTAGTCTTTCAGTCTTAAAGTGAAGTTGGGCTATAGTTCGGCCAAGAAGCTCGAAAGTGCGCGTTCAAAAAGTTTTGCTCTGTCCCTTTCACTGGAAACCAAGGCCGTCAGGAGTTAGTTTAGAGTCCGCGGGAGTGGAAAATATTCTCCAAGTTCCAGGAAATCGGGCCGCAGTTGATCTAAATCACAATGCGCGTAACGGGCTCTCCGCTATTCTTTCAGTCTTAAATTTAAGTAGGGCTATATTTCGGCCCTGAAGCTCGAAGGTGAGCGTTCAGAATGTTTTGCTGTGTTCATTAAATTGGAAACCAAGGTCATCGGGAGTTAGTTTAGCGTCCCCGGGACTTTAAATTATTCGCCAACTTCCGGGAAATCGAGCAAAAGTGGCCCAAAATCACGATGCGCGTAAGGCGGTCTCGGCTACTCTTTCAGTCTTAAAATTAAGGGGGGCTATATTTCCACCTACAAGCTCGACAGGGAGCGTGCGCTAATTTTACCTGTGTCCATTTCACTGACATCTTAGGCGATCAGGTGTTAGTTTAGAGTCCTTGGGACTGGAAAATATTTCCCAAATTCTGGCAGATCGAGCCAAAGTTGCTCAAAATCACGATGCGCGAAAGGACGTCTCGGCTACTCTTTCAGTCTTAAAATGAAGTGGGGCTATATTTCGGCCGAGAAGCTCGACACCGAGCGTGCGCTCCTTTTGCCTGTGTACATATCACTGAAAACTAAGTTCATCATGAGTTAGCATAGAGTCCTCCGGACTGGAAAATATTCTCCGAATTCCGGCAAAGCGAGCCAAACATGCTCAAAATCAAGATGCGAGTAAGGCGGTCTCGGCTACTCTCTCACTCTAAAAATGAAGTGGGGCCATATTTCGGTTCTACAAGCTTGACACCGAGCGTGCGCTCCTTTTGTCTGTGTCCTTTTCACTAAGAACTAAGTCCATCAGGAGATAGTTTAGAGTCCTCGAGACTGGAAACTATCCTCCAAGTTTCGGCAAATTGAGCCATACTTTCTTAAAATTACGATAAGCGTACGGCAGTTTCGTTTACTCTTTCAGTCTTAAAATGAAGTGGGGCTTTATTTCGACCTAGAAGCTCGACAGGGAGCGTGCGCTCCTGTTACCTGTGACAATTTTACTGAAAACTAAGGTTATCAGGAGTTAGCTTAGAGTCCCCGGGACTGGAAAATATCCCCCAAGTTTTGGCAGATCGAGCCATAGTGGCTAAAAATTTCGATGCGCTTAAGGCGGTTTCGTCTATCCTTTCAGTCGTAAAATAAAGTGGGGCTACATTTCGGCCTACAACCTGGAAACCTAGCGTGCGCTCCTTTTACCTGTGTCCATTTCACTGAAAACCAAGGCAATCAGGAGTTAGTTTAGAGCTTCCGGCACTGGAAAATATCCTCCAAACCCCGAGAAATCAAGCCGAAGTTGGACAAATTTACCATGCGCGTAAGGCGGTCTCGGCTACTCTTTCAGTCTTAAAGTGAGGCCGGGCTATACTTCGGCCCAGAAGCTCGAAAGTGAACGTTGAAAAAGTTTGGCTGTGTCCATTTCACTGAAAACCAAGGCCATCAGGAATTAGTTTAGAGCGCCCGGGACTGGGAATGATTTCCCAAGTTCCGGGAAATCGAGCAGAAATAACCCAAAATCACGATGCGAGTAAGGCAATCTCAGCTACACTTTCAGTCTGAAAGTGAAGTGGGGCTATATTTGCGCCCAGAAGCTCGAATGTGAGCGTTCAAAATGTTTTCCTATGTCCATTTCACTGCAAACCAAGGCCATCAGGAGTTAGTTTAGAGTTCCCGGGACTAAAAAAAATATCCCCCAAGTTCCACGAAATCGAGACGAAGTTGGTCAAAATCACGATGCGCGTAAGGCGCTCTCGGCTACTCTTTCAGTATTAAAGTGAAGTAGGGCTATATTTCGGTCCAGAAGCTCGAAAATGAGCGTTCAAAAAGTTTTGCTCTGTCAATTTAACTGAAAACCAAGGCCATCGTGAGTTACTTTAGAGTCCCCGGGACTGAAAAATATCCCTTAAGTTCCGGAAACTCGAGCCGAAGTTGGTCAAAATCACGATGCGCCTAAGGCGGTCGTGGCTACTCTTTCAATTTTAAAGTGAAGTGGGGCTATATTTCTCCCCAGAATTTCGAGAGTATGCGTTCAAAAAACATTGGCTGTGTGCATTTCACTGCAAACCAAGGCCATCAGGAATTACTTTAGAGTCCTTGGGACTGGAATATATCCCCGAAGTTTCGGCAAATCTAGCCGAAGTTGGTCAAAACCACGATGCGCGTAAGACGGTCTCGGCTACTCTTTCAGTCTTAAAGTGAAGTGGGGCTATATTTCGGCTCAGAAGCTCGAAGGGGAGCGTTCAAAAAGTTTTGCTCTCTCCATTTCAATGCAAACCAAGGCAATCAGGAGTTACTTTAGAGTCCCCGGTACCGGAAAATATCCCCCATTTCCCGGGAAATCGAGCCAAAGCTGGTCACAATCACGATAAGCGTAAGGCGGTCTCAGCTACTCTTTCATTCTTAAAGTGAACTGGGGCAATATTTCCGCCCAGAAGCTTGAAAGTGAGCGTTCAGAAAGTTTTGCTGTGTCCATTTCACTCCAAAGCAAGGCCATCACGAGTTACTTTAGAGTCCGCGAGACTGTAGAATATCCCCCAACTTCCGGGAAATCAAGCCGAAGTTGGTCAAAATTACGATGCGCGTAAGCCAGTCTCGGCTACTCTTTCAATCTTAAAGTAAAGTGGAGCTATATTTCGGCCCAGAAGCTCGAAAGTGAGCGTTCAAAAACTTTTCCTGTGTCCATTTTACTTCAGACCAAGGACGTCGGGGGCCAGTTTAGAGTCCCCGGGAATGGAAAATATCCCCCAAGTTCCGGGAAATTTAGCCAAAGTTGGTCAAAATCACGACGCGCGTACGGCGGTCTCGGCTACTCTTTCAGTCTTAAAGTGAAGTGGGGCAATATTTCGGCCCAGAAGCTCGAAACTGAGTGTTTAAAAAGTTTTGCTGTCTCAATTTCACTGCAAACCAAGGCCATCAGGAGTTAGTTTAGAGACCCAGGGACTGGAAAACAACCCCCAAATTCCGGGAAATTTAGCCGAAGTTTGTCAAAATCACCAGGGCGTAGGGCGGTCTTGGCTAATCTTTCAGTCTTAAAGTGAAGTGGGGCTATATTTCGCCCCAGAAGCTCGAAAGTGAGCGTTCAAAAAGTTTTCCTGTGTCAATTTCACTTCGAAGCAAAGCGACTGGAAAATATCCCGTAAGTGCCGAAAAATCGAGACAAAGTTTGGCAAAATAAATAAGCGCGTAAGGCCGTCTCGGCTACTCTTTTAGTGTTAAAATAAAGTGGGGCTCTATTTCGGCCCAGAAGCTCCAAAGTAAGGCTTCAAAAAAATTTGCTGTGTCCATTTCACTGGAAACCAAGGCCATCAGGAGTTAGTTTAGTGTTCCCGGGACTGGAATATATCGCCCAGGTTCCGGGAAATCGAGCCGAAGTTAGTCAAAATCACGATTTGCGTGAGACAGACTCGGCTACTCTTACTCTTAAAAAGAAGTGGGGCTATATTTCGGCCCAGAAGCTCGAAGGTGAGTCTTCACAACGTTTTGCTCTGTCAGTTTCAATGCAAAGCAAGGCGATCAGGAGTTAGTTTAGAGTCCCCGGGACTGGAAAATATCCCCCAAGTTCCGGGACATCGATCCGAAGTTGGTCAAAATCACGATGCGCGAAACGCGATCTCGGCTATTGTTTCAGTCTTAAAGTGAAGTGGGGCTATATTTCGGCCCAGAAGCTCGAAAGTGACGGTTTAAAAAGTTACGCTTTGTGCATTTAACTGCAAACAAAGGCGATCAGGAGTTAGTTTAAAGTCCCCCGGACTGGAAAATATCCGCCAAGTTCCGGGAAATCGAGCTGAAGTTGGTCAAAATCAGGATGCCTGTAAGGCGGTCTCCGCTACTCTTTCATTCTTAAAGTGAAGTGGGGCTATATTTCGGCCCAGAAGCTGCAAAGTGATCGTTAAAAAAGTTATGCTCTGTGCATTTCACTGCAAACCAAGGCAATCAGGAGTTAGTTTAGAGTCCCCCGGACTGGAAAATATCCCTCAAGTTCCGGGAAATCGAGCTGAGCTTGGTCAAAATCACGATGCGCGTAAGGCGGTCTCGGCTACTATTTCAGGGTTAAAGTGAAGTGGGCTTCTATTTAAGCCCACAAGCTAGAAGGTGAGCGTTAAAAAAGTTCTGCTCTGTTCATTTCTCCGAAAACCAAGGCCATAAGGAGTTAATTTAGAGCTCGCGGGACTCGAATATATCCGCCAAGCTCCGGGAAATCGACCCGAAGTTGGTCAAAATCACGATTCGCGCAAGACGGTTTCGGCTACTCTTTCAGTCTATATTTCGGGCAAGAAGCTCGAAAGTGAGCGTTCAAAAAGTTTCGCTGTTTCCATTTCAATGCAAACCAAGACAATCAGGAGTTAGTTAAGAGTCTCCGGGACTGGGAAATATCCCCCAATTTCCGCGAAATCGATTCGAAGTTGGTCAAAATCACGATGAGCGCAAGGCGCTCCCAGCTATTCTTTCAGTCTTAAAGTGAAGTTGGGCTATTTTTTAGCCCAGAAGCTCAGGATAAGCGTTCAAAAAGTTTTGTTGTGTCCATTTCACTGCAAACCAAGACCATCAGGAATAAGTTTAGAGTCCACAGAACTGGAAAATATTCCCTAGTTTCCGCCAAATCGAGCCAAAATTGGTCAAAATCACGATACGCGTAAGGCGGACTCGGCTCATCTTTCACTCTTCAAGTGAGGTGGGGCTATATTTCGGCCTAGAAGCTCGAAACTTTGCTTTCAAAAACTTTGTCTGTTTCAATTTCACTGCAAAACAAGGCCATCCGGACTTAGTTTAGAATCCCCGGGACTAGAAAATATCCCCCAAGTCCCGCGAAATCAAGCCGAAGATGGTCAAAATCACGATGCGCGTAAGGCGGTCTCGGCTACTCTTTAAGTCTTAAAGTGAAGTGGGGCAATGTTTCGGCCCAGAAGCTCGAAAGGAAGCGTTCAAAACGTTTTCCTGTGTCCATTTCACTGCAAACCCAGGCCATCAGGAGTTAGTTTAGAGTCCCCGGGACTGGAATATATCCCCCAAGTTCCGGGAAATCGAGCCAAATTTGGTCAAAATCACCATGCGCGTAAGCCGGTCTCGGCTACTCTATCAGTCTTAAAGTAAAGTTGGGCTATATTTTGTTCCAGAAACTCACAAGTGAGCGTTTAAAAAGTTCTGCTAAGTCCACTTCACTGCAAACCACGACAATGAGGAGTAAGTTTAGAAATCCCGGGACTGCAAAATATCCTCGAAGTTGCGGGAGATCGAGCCGAAGTTGGTGAAAATCACAATGCGCGGAAGGCGTTCTTTGCTACTCTTTCCGTCTTAAAGTGAAGTGGGGCTATATTTCGGCCTAGAAGCTCGACACCGAGCGAGCGCTTCTTTTATCTGTGTCCATTTTAGTAAAAATTAAGGCCATCAGAAGTTAGTTTAGAGTCCCCGCGACTGTAAAATATCAACCAACATCCGGCAAATCAACCAAAGTCGCTGAAAATCACGATGTGCGTAGGAGTGTATGGTGCTCTTACCGTTTTAAATTAAAGTGGGGCTATATTTCGGCCTAGAAGCTCCACACCTAGCGTCCGCTTCGTTTACCTCTGTCCTTTTCACTTAATAACACGGCAATCAGGGTTTAGTTTAGAGATTCCGGCACTGGAAAATATCCCCCAATTTCCGGAAAATCGAGCCGAAGTTGATCAAAATCACGATGCGCGTAAGGCGGTCTCGGCTACTCTTTCAGTCTTGAAGTGAAGTGGGGCTACATTGCTGCCCAAGAACTTGAAAGTGAGCGTTTAAAAAGTTTTGCTCTGTCTATTTCACTGCAAACGAAGGCCATCAGGAGTTAATTTAGAGTTTCCGGGAGTAGAAAATATCCCCCAACTTCCTGGCAATCGAGCCGAGGTTGTTTAAAATCACCATGCCCGTAAGGCGGTCTCGGCTACTCTTTCAGTCTTAAAGTGAACTGGGGCAATATTTCGGCCCAGAAGCTCTAAAGTGAGTGTTTAAAAAGGTTTTGCTGTGTCAATTTCACTGCAAACCAAAGCCATCAGGAATTAGTTTAGAGACCCAGGGAGTGGAAAATATCCCCCAAATTCCGGGAAATCTAGCCGAAGTTGGTCAAAATCACCATGTGCGTAAGGCGGTCTCGGCTAATCTTTCAGTCTTAAAGTGAAGTGGGGCTATATTTCTGCCCAGAAGCTCGAAAGTGACCGTTCAAAAGGTCTTCCTGTGTCAATTTCACTGCAAACAAAGGCGAGCAGAAGTTAGGTTAGAGTCCCAGGGACTGGAAAATATCCTGTAAGTGCGGGAAAATGGGGACAAAGGTTATCAAAATGAAGATACGCGTAAGGCCGTCTCGGCTATTCGTTCAGTCTTAAAGTGAAGTGAGGCTCTACTTCGGCTCAGAAGGTCCAAAGTCAGCGTTCAAAAAAAATTGCTGTGTCCATTTCACTGCAAACCAAGGCAATCAGGAGATAGTTTAGAGTCCGCGAGACTTGAATATATCCCCTAAGTTCCGGGAAATCGAGCCAAAGTTTGTCAAACTCACGATGCGCGTAAGACGGACTCGGCTACTCTTTCAATCTTAAAGTAGAGTGGGGCTATATTTCGGCCCAGAAGCTCGAAAGTGAGCGTTCAAAATGTTTTCCTCTGTCCGTTTCAATACAAACCAAGGCGATCAGGGGTTAGTTTAGAGTCCTTGGGACTGGAAAATACCCCCCAAGTTCCTAGAAATCGATCCGAAGTTGGTCAAAATCACGATGCGCGTAAGGCGGTCTCGGCTACTCTTTCAGTCTTAAAGTGAAGTGTGGCTATATTTCGGCAAAGAAGGTCGAAAGTGAGCGTTGAAAAAGATATGCTGTGCCCCATTCACTGCAAAGCAAGGCAATCAGGTGTTAGTATAGAGTCCGCCGGATTTGAAAATATCCCCCAAGTTCCAGGAAATCGAGCCTAAGCTGGTCAAAATCACGATGCGCGTAAGGCGGTCTCGGCTACTCTTAAAGTCTGAAAGTGAAGTGGGCCTATATTTGGGCCCAGAAGCTCGAAGGTGAGCGTTCAAAATGTTTTCCTATGTCAATTTCAATTCAAACCAAGGCCATCAGGAGTTAGTTTAGAGTCCCCGGGACTAAAAAAATATCCCCCAAGTTGCGGGAAACCAAGCGAAGTTGGTCAAAATCACAATGCGCGTAAGGGGGGCTCGGCTACTCTTTTAGTCTTAAAGTAAAGTGGGGCTATATCTCGTCCCAGAAGCTCCAATATGAGCGTTCAAAAAGCCTTGCTGTGTCCAGTTTACTGCAGACCAGGGACGTCGGGGGTCAGTTTAGAGTCCCCGGGAATGGAAAATATCCCCCAAGTTCCGGGAAATTAAGCCAAAGTTGGTCAAAATCACGACGCGCGTACGCGGTCTCGGCTACTCTTTCAGTCTTAAAGTGAAGTGGGGCAATATTTCGCCCCAGAAGCTCGAAGCTGAGTGTTTAAAAAGTTTTGCTGTGTCAATTTCACTGCAAACCAAGGCCATCAGGAGTTAGTATAGAGACCCAGGGAGTGGAAAATATCCCCCAAGTTCCGGGAAATTTAGCCTAATTTTGTCAAAATCACGACGCGCGTACGCGGTCTCGGCTACTCTTTCAGTCTTAAAGTGAAGTGGGGCAATATTTCGCCCCAGAAGCTCGAAGCTGAGTGTTTAAAAAGTTTTGCTGTGTCAATTTCACTGCAAACCAAGGCCATCAGGAGTTAGTTTAGAGACCCAGGGAGTGGAAAATATCCCCCAAATTCCGGGAAATTTAGCCTAAGTTTGTCAAAATCACCATGGCCGTAAGACGGTCTTCGCTAATCTTCCAGTCTTAAAGTGAAGTGGGGCTATATTTCGCCCCAGAAGCTCGAAAGTGAGCGTTCAAAAAGTTTTCCCTTGTCAAGTTCACTTCAAACCAAGGTGATTAGGAGTTAGTTTAGGGTCCCCAGGAATGGAAAATATCCCCCAGGTTGCGGCATATCGATTCGAAGTTGGTCAAAATCACGATTCGCGAAACGCGGGTCGGCTATTGTTGCAGTCTTAAAGTGAAGTGGGGCTATATTTCAGCCCAGAAGCTCGAAAGTGACCGTTTAAAAAGTTACACTTCGTGCATTTAACATCAAAAAAAGGCATTCAGGAGTTATTTTAAAGTCCCCCGGACTGGAAAATATCCCCCAAGTTCCGGGATATCGAGCTGAACTTGGTCAAAATCACGATGTCTGTAAGGCGGTCTCGGCTATTCTTTCAGTCTTCAAGTGAAGTGGGGCTATATTTTGGCGCAGAAGCTCGAAGATGAGCGTTCAAAAAGTTTTGCTGTGTCCATTTCATTGCAAACCAAGGCCATCAGGAATTAGTTTAGAGTCCAAAGAACTGGAAAATATTCCCTAAGTTCCGCCAAATCGAGCCGAAGCTGGTCAAAATCACGATGCGCGTAAGGCGGACTCGGCTCATCTTTCACTCCTCAACTGAAGTGGGGCTATATTTTGACCCAGAAGATCGAAACTCTGCTTTCAAAAACTTTTGCTGTTTTAATTTCACTGCAAAACAAGGTCATCAGGACTTAGTTTATAGTCCCCGGGACTAGAAAATATCCCCCAAGTCCCGGTAAATCAAGCCGAAGATGGTCAAAATCACGATGCGCGTAAAGCGGTCTCGGCAACTCTTTAAGTCTTAAAGTGAAGTGGGGTTATATTTCGGCCCAGAAGGTCCAAAGTGAGCGTTCAAAAAGTTTTGCTGTGTCCATTTCACTGCAAAGCAAGGCCATCAGGAGTTAGTTTAGAGCCCTTGGGACTAGAAAATATTTCCCAAGTTCCGCCAGATCGAGCCGAAGTTGGTCAAAGTCACGATGCGCGTAAGGCGCTTTCGGTTAGTCTTTCAGTGTTAAAGTGAAGTGGGGCTATATTTCGACACAGCAGCTCCAAACTGAGCGTTCAAAAAGTTTTCCTGTGTCCAATGCTCGGCCAACCAAGGCAATCAGGAGTTACTTTAGAGTCCCCGGGACTGGAAAATATCCCCCCAGTTCCGGGAAATGGAGCCGAACTTGGTCAAAATCACGATGCGCTAAAGACGGTCTCGGCTGCTCTTTAAGTCTTAAAGTGAAGTGGGGCTATGTGTTGGCCCAGAAGCTTTAAAGTGAGCGTTGAAAAAGTTTTGCCGTTTCCATTTTACTGCAAACCAAGGCAATCAGGAGTTAGTTTAAAGTTCCCGGGTCTGGATAATATCCCCCAAGTTCCGGGAAATCGATGCGTAGATTGTCAAAATCAGGATTCGCATAAGGCGGTCTCGGCTACTCTTTCAGTCTTAAAGTGAAGTGGGTCTAAATTTTTGGGCCCAGAAGCTGGAAAGTCAGCGTTCAAAAATTTTTCCTGTTTCCATTTCACTCAAAACCAAGACAAGCAGAAGTTAGTTTAGAGTCCCCGGGACTGGAAAATATCCCCCCAGTTCCGGGAAATGGAGCCGAACTTGGTCAAAATCACGATGCGCTAAAGACGGTCTCGGCTGCTCTTTAAGTCTTAAAGTGAAGTGGGGCTATGTGTTGGCCCAGAAGCTTTAAAGTGAGCGTTGAAAAAGTTTTGCCGTTTCCATTTTACTGCAAACCAAGGCAATCAGGAGTTAGTTTAAAGTTCCCGGGTCTGGATAATATCCCCCAAGTTCCGGGAAATCGATGCGTAGATTGTCAAAATCAGGATTCACATAAGGCGGTCTCGGCTACTCTTTCAGTCTTAAAGTGAAGTGGGGCTAAATTTTTGGGCCCAGAAGCTGGAAAGTCAGCGTTCAAAAATTTTTCCTGTTTCCATTTCACTCAAAACCAAGACAAGCAGAAGTTAGTTTAGAGTCCCCGGGACTGGAAAATATCCCCCAAGTTTCCGAAAATCGAGCTTAACTTAGTCAAAATTACGATGCGCGTAAGGCGGCCTCGGCTACTCTTTCAATCTTAAAATGAAGTGGGGCTAAACTTTTGGGCCCGGAAGCTGGAAAGTCAGCGTTGAAAAAGTTTTGCCGTTTCCATTTTACTCCAAACCAAGACAAGCAGGAGTTACTTAGAGTCTCCGGGACTGGAAAATATCCCCCAAGTTCCGGGAAATCAACCCGAAGTTTGTCAAAATCACGACGCGCGTAAGGCGGTCTCGGCTACCCTTTTAGTGTTAAAGTAAAGTGGGGCTATATTTTGGCCCAGAAGCTCGAAGATGAACGTTCAAAAACTTTTGCTGTGTCCATTTTACCGCAAACCAAGGCCATCAGGAATTAGTTTAGAGTCTACAGAACTGGAAAATATTCCCTAAGTTCCGGCAAATCGAGCCGAAGTTGCTAAAAATCACGATGCGCGTAAGGCGGACTCGGCTCATCTTTCACTCCTCAAGTGAAGTGGGGCCCTATTTCGGTCCAGAACCTCGAAAGTGTGCGTTCAAAAACTTGTGCTGTGTAAATTTCACTGCAAACCATGGCCATCAGGAGTTAGTTTAGAGTCCCCGGGACTGGAAAATATTCCCCAAGTTCCGGGAAATCGAGCAGAGGTTGATCAAAATCACGATGCGCGTAACGCGGTCTCGGCTACTGTTTTAGTCTTAAAGTGAAGTGTGGCTGTATTTCGGCCCACAAGCACGAAAGTGAGCGTTCAAAGAGTTTTGCTGTGTCCATTTCACTGCAAACCAAGGACATCAGGCGTTAGTTTAGAGTACGAGGAAGTAGAAAATATCCGCCCAGTTCCGCGAAATCCAGCCCAAGTTCGTCAAAATCACGATGCGCGCAAGGCGGTCCCGGCTACTCTTTCAGTCTTAAAGTGAAGTTGCGCTATATTTCGGCCCAGAGGCTCGAAAGTGCGCATTCCAAAAGTTTTCCTGTGTCCATTTCACTGCAAAGCAAGGCCATCAGGAGTTAGTTTAGAGCACTTGGGACTAGAAAATATTTCCCAAGTTCCGCCAGATCGAGCCGAAGTTGGTCAAAGTCACGATGCGCGTAAGGCGCTCTCGGTTAATCTTTCAGTCTTAAAGTGCAGTTGGGCTATAGTTCGGCCAAGAAGCTCGAAAGTGCGCGTTCAAAAAGTTTTGCTCTGTCCCTTTCACTGGAAACCAAGGCCGTCAGGAGTTAGTTTAGAGTTCCCGAGACTGGAAAATATTCTCCAAGTTCCATGAAATCGCGCCGAAGTTGATCAAAATCACCATGCGCGTAACGGGCTCTCGGCTATTCTTTCAGCCTTAAATTTAAGTAGGGCTATATTTCGGCCCTTAAGCTCGAAGGTGAGCGTTCAGAATGTTTTGCTGTGTTCATTACACTGCAAACCAAGGTCATCGGGAGTTAGTGTAGCGTCCCCGGGACTTTAAATTATTCGCCAACATCCGGGAAATCGAGCAAAAGTGGCCCAAAATCACGATGCGCGTAAGGCGGTCTCGGCTACTCTTTCAGTCTTAAAATTAAGGGGGGCTATATTTCGACCTACAAGCTCGAGACCGGGCGTGCGCTAATTTTACCTGTGTCCATTTCACTGACATCTTAGGCGATCAGGTGTTAGTTTAGAGTCCTTGGGACTGGAAAATATTTCCCAAATTCTGGCAGATCGAGCCAAAGTTGCTCAAAATCACGATGCGAGTAAGGCGGTCTCGGCTACTCTTTCAGTCTTAAAATGAAGTGGGGCCATATTTCGGTTCTACAAGCTTGACACCGAGCGTGCGCTCCTTTTGCCTGTGTCCCTTTCACTAAGAAGTAAGTCCATCAGGAGATAGTTTAGGGTCCTCAAGACTGGAAACTATCCTCCAAGTCTCGGCAAATTGAGCCATAGTTTCTTAAAATTACGATAAGCGTACGGCAGTTTCGTTTACTCTTTCAGTCTTAAAATGAAGTGGGGCTTTATTTCGACCTAGAAGCTCGACAGGGAGCGTGCGCTCCTGTTACCTGTGACCATTTTACTGAAAACTAAGGTTATCAGGAGTTAGCTTAGAGTCCCCGGGACTGGAAAATATCTCCCAAGTTTTGGCAGATCGAGCCATAGTGGCTAAAAATTTCGATGCGCTTAAGGCGGTTTCGTCTTCCCTTTCAGTCTTAAAATAAAGTGGAGCTACATTTCGGCCTACAACCTGGAAACCTAGCGTGCGCTCCTTTTACCTGTGTCCATTTCACTGAAAACCAAGGCAATCAGGAGTTAGTTTAGAGCTTCCGGGACTGGAAAATATCCCCCAAACCCCGAGAAATCAAGCCGAAGTTGGACAAATTTACCATGCGCGTAAGGCGGTCTCGGCTACTCTTTCAGTCTTAAAGTGAGGTAGGGCTATATTTCGGCCCAGAACCTTCAAACTGATCGTTAAAAAAGTTATGCTCTGTGCATTTCACTGCAAACCAAGGCAATCAGGAGTTAGTTTAGAGTCCCCCGGACTGGAAAATATACCCCATGTTCCGGGAAATCGAGCTGAACTTGGTCAAAATCACGATGCGCGTAAGGCGGTCTCGGCTACTATTTTAGGGTTAAAGTGAAGTGGGCTTTTATTTAAGCCCACAAGCTAGAAGGTGAGTGTTAAAACAGTTCTGCTCTGTCCATTTCTCCGAAAACCAAGGCCATAAGGAGTTAATTTAGAGCTCGCGGGACGCGAATATATCCGCCAAGCTCCGCGAAATCGACCCGAAGTTGGTCAAAATCACAATTCGCGCAAGACGGTTTCGGCTACTCTTTCAGTCTTAAAGTAAAGTGGGCTATATTTCAGGCAAGAAGCTCGAAAGTGAGTGTTCAAAAAGTTTCGCTGTGTCTATTTCAACGCAAACCAAGACGATCAGGAGTTAGTTTAAAGTCTCCGCGACTGGAAACTATGCCCCAAATTCCGCGAAATCGAGCCGCGCAAGGCGGTCTCAGCTATTCTTTCAGTCTTAAAGGGAAGTTGGGCTATATTTTAGGCCAGAAGCTCGAAGATAAGCGTTCAAAAAGTTTTGCTGTGTCCATTTCAGTCCAAACCAAGGCCATCCGGACCTAGTTTATAATCCCCGGGACTAGAAAATATCCCCAAGTCCCGCGAAATCAAGCCGAAGATGGTCAAAATCACGATGCGCGTAAGGCGGTCTCGGCTACTCTTTAGGTCTTAAAGTGAAGTGGGGCAATGTTTTGGCCCAGAAGCTCGAAAGGAAGCGTTCAAAAAGTTTTCCTGTGTCCATTTCACTGCAAACCCAGGCCATCAGGAGTTAGTTTAGAGTCCCCAGGACTGGAATATATCCCCCAAGTTCTGGGAAATCGAGCCAAATTTGGTCAAAATCACCGTGCGCGTAAGCCGGTCTCGGCTATTCTATCAGTCTTAAAGTAAAGTTGGGCTATATTTTGTTCCAGAAACTCGCAAGTGAGCGTTTAAAAAGTCCTGCTAAGTCCACTTCACTGCAAACCACGACAATGAGGAGTTAGTTTAGAAATCCCGGGACCGCAAAATATCCTCGAAGTTGCGGGAGATCGAGCCGAAGTTGGTGAAAATCACGATGCGCGGAAGGCGTTCTTTGCTACTCTTTCCGTCTTAAAGTGAAGTGGGGCTATATTTCGGCCTAGAAGCTCGACACCGAGCGAGTGCTCCTTTTATCTGTGTCCATTTTAGTAAAAATTAAGGCCATTAGAAGTTAGTTTAGAGTCCCCGCGACTGTAAAATATCAACCAAAATCCGGAAAATCAACCAAAGTTGCTGAAAATCACGATGTGTGTAAGAGTTTATGGTACTCTTACCGTTTTAAATTAAAGTGGGGCTATATTTCGCCCTAGAAGTTCCACACCTAGCGTCCGCTTCGTTTACCTCTGTCCTTTTCACTTAATAATACGGCAATCAGGAGTTAGTTTAGAGTCCCCGGGACTTAAAAATATCGCCCTAGTCCCCGCAAATCCAGCCAAAGATGCTCAAAAATCACCATTCGCGTAAGGCAGTCTCGGCTACTCTTTTTAGTCTTAAAATCAAGTGGGGCTATATTTCGGCCTAGAAGCTCCACACCTAGCTTGCGTTTCTTTAACCTGTGTCCATTTCAGCAAAAAATAAAGACATCAGGGTTTAGTTTAGAGATTCCGGCACTGGAAAATATCCCCCAATTTCCGGAAAATCGAGCCGAAGTTGATCAAAATCACGATGCGCGTAAGGCGGTCTCGGCTACTCTTTCAGTCTTGAAGTGAAGTGGGGCTACATTGCTGCCCAAGAGCTTGAAAGTGAGCGTTTAAAAAGTTTTGCTCTGTCTATTTCACTGCAAACGAAGGCCATCAGGAGTTAATTTAGAGTTTCCGGGAGTACAAAATATCCCCCAAACTTCCTGGCAATCGAGTCAAGGCTGGTTAAAATCACCATGCCCGTAAGGCGGTCTCGGCTACTCTTTCAGTCTTAAAGTGAACTGGGGCAATATTTCGGCCCAGAAGCTCTAAAGTGAGTGTTTAAAAAGGTTTTGTTGTGTCAATTTCACTGCAAACCAAAGCAATCAGGAATTAGTTTAGAGACCCAGGGAGTGGAAAATATCGCCCAAAATTCCGGGAAATATAGCCGAAGTTGGTCAAAATCACCATGTGCGTAAGGCGGTCTCGGCTAATCTTTCAGTCTTAAAGTGAAGTGGGGCTATATTTCTGCCCAGAAGCTCGAAAGTGACCGTTCAAAAGGTCTTCCTGTGTCAATTTCACTGCAAACAAAGGCGAGCACAAGTTAAGTTAGAGTCCCAGGGACTGGAAAATATCCTGTAAGTGCGGGAAAATGGGGACAAAGGTTGTCAAAATGAAGATACGCGTAAGGCCGTCTCGGCTATTCGTTCAGTCTTAAAGTGAAGTGAGGCTCTACTTCGGCTCAGAAGGTCCAAAGTCAGCGTTCAAAAAAAATTGCTGTGTCCATTTCACTGCAAACCAAGGCAATCAGGAGATAGTTTAGAGTCCCCGAGACTTGAATATATCCCCTAAGTTCCGGGAAATCGAGCCAAAGTTTGTCAAACTCACGATGCGCGTAAGACGGACTCGGCTACTCTTTCAATCTTAAAGTAGAGTGGGGCTATATTTCGGCCCAGAAGCTCGAAGGTGAGCGTTCAAAATGTTTTCCTCTGTCCATTTCAATACAAACCAAGGCGATCAGGAGTTACTTTAGAGTCGCCGGGGCTAAAAAAATATCCCCCAAGTTGCGGGAAATCGAGCCGAAGTTGGTCAAAATCACGATGCGCGTAAGGCGGTCTCGGCTACTCTTAAAGTCTGAAAGTGAAGTGGGGCTATATTTGGGCCCAGAAGCTCGAAGGTGAGCGTTCAAAATGTTTTCCTATGTCAATTTCAATGCAAACCAAGGCAATCAGGAGTTACTTTAGAGTCGCCGGGGCTAAAAAAATATCCCCCAAGTTGCGGGAAATCGAGCCGAAGTTGGTCCAAATCACGATGCGCGTAAGGCGCTCTGGCCTACTCTTTCAGTCTTTAAGTGAATTGGGGCTATATCTCGTCCCAGAAGCTCCAATATGAGCGTTCAAAAAGCCTTGCTCTGTCCAGTTTACTGCAGACCAAGGACGTTGGGGGTCAGTTTAGAGTCCCCAGGAATGGAAAATATCCCCCAAGTTCCGGGAAATTTAGCCAAAGTTGGTCAAAATCACGACGCGCGTACGGCGGTCTCGGCTACTCTTTTAGTCTTAAAGTGAAGTGGGGCAATATTTCGCCCCAGAAGCTCGAAGCTGAGTGTTTAAAAAGTTTTCCTGTGTCAATTTCACTGCAAACCAAGGCCATCAGGAGTTAGTATAGAGACCCAGGGAGTGGAAAATATCCCCCAAATTCCGGGAAATTTAGCCTAAGTTTGTCAAAATCACCATGCGCGTAAGACGGTCTTCGCTAATCTTTCAGTCTTAAAGTGAAGTGGGGCTATATTTCGCCACCAGAAGCTCGAAAGTGAGCGTTCAAAAAGTTTTCCCTTGTCAAGTTCACTTCAAACCAAGGTGATTAGGAGTTAGTTTAGGGTCCCCAGGACTGGAAAATATCCGCCAAGTTCCCGGATATCGAGCTGAACTTGGTCAAAATCACGATGTCTGTAAAGCGGTCTCGGCTACTATTTCAGGGTTAAAGTGAAGTGGGCTTCTATTTAAGCCCACAAGCTAGAAGGTGAGTGTTAAAACAGTTCTGCTCTGTCCATTTCTCCGAAAACCAAGGCCATAAGGAGTTAATTTAGAGCTCGCGGGACTCGAATATATCCGCCAAGCTCCAGGAAATCGACCCGAAGTTTGTCAAAATCACGATTCGCGCAAGACGGTTTCGGCTACTCTTTCAGTCTTAAAGTAAAGTGGGCTATATTTCGGACCAGAAGCTCGAAACTGAGCGTTCAAAAAGTTTCCCTGTGTCTATTTCAATGCAAACCAAGACGATCAGGAGTTAGTTTAGAGTCTCCGGGACTGGAAACTATCCCCCAAATTCCGCGAAATCGAGCCGAACTTGGTCTAAATCACGATGCGCGCAAGGCGGTCTCAGCTATTCTTTCAGTCTTCAAGTGAAGTTGGGCTATATTTTAGGCCAGAAGCTCGAAGATAAGCGTTCAAAAAGGTTTTGCTGTGTCCATTTCACTGCAAACCAAGGCCATCAGGAATAAGTTTAGAGTCCACAGAACTGGAAAATATTCCCTAATTTCCGCCAAATCGAGCCGAAGCTGCTCAAAATCACGATGCGCGTAAGGCGGACTCGGCTCATCTTTCACTCCTCAACTGAAGTGGGGCTATATTTCGACCCAGAAGCTCCAAACTCTGCTTTCAAAAACTTTTGCTGTTTTAATTTCACTGCAAAACAAGGCCATCAGGACTTAGTTTATAGTCCCTGGGACTAGAAAATATCCCCCAAGTCCCGGGAAATCAAGCCGAAGATGGTCAAAATCACGATGCGCGTAAAGCGGTCTCGGCAACTCTTTAAGTCTTAAAGTGAAGTGGGGTTATATTTCGGCCCAGAAGGTCCAAAGTGAGCGTTCAAAAAGTTTTGCTGTTTCAATTTCACTCCAAAACAAGGTCATCAGGACTTAGTTTAGAGTGCCCGGGACTAGAGAATATCCCCCAAGTCCCGGAAAATCAAGCCAAAGTTGGTCAAAATCACGATGCGCGTAAGACGGTCTCTGCTACTCTTTCAGGCTTAAAGTGAAGTGGGGCTATATTCGGCTCAGAAGCTTGAAGGTGTGCGTTTAAAATGTTTTGCTCTGTCCATTTCAATGCAAACCAAGGCGATCGGGAGTTAGTTTACAGTCCCTGGGACTGAAAAATATCCCACTAGTTCCGCCAAATTGAGCCAAAGTTGCTCAAAATCACGATGCGCGTAAGGCCGTTTCGTCTATTTTTCAGTCTTAAAATGAAGTGGGGCTATATTTCGACCTAGAAGCTCGGCACCGAGCGTGCGCTAATTTAATCTGTGTCGATTACACTGAAAACTAAGGCAATCAGGAGTTAGTTTAGAGCTCCCAAAGCTGGAAGCTATCCCTCAAGTTCCGGGAAATCGAGCCAGAGAGGTTCAAAATCACGATGCGCGGGAGGCGGTCTCGTCTACTTTTTCAGCCTTAAAATGAAATGGGCTATATTTCGGCCCAAAGGCTCGAAAGTGAGCGTTCAAAAAGTTTTCCTGTGTCCATTTCACTGCAAATCAAGGCCAAGAGGAAATACGTGAGAGTCCCCGGGAGTGTAAAATATCCCCCAAGTTCCGGGAAATCAAGCGGACGTTGGTCAAAATCACGTTGCGCGCAAGGCGGTCTCGGCTACTCTTTCAGTTTTAAAGTGAAGTGGGGCTATATTTCGACCCAGCAGCTCCAAACTGAGCGTTCAAAAAGTTTTGCTGTGTCTATTGCTCGGCCAACCAAGGCAATCAGGAGTTAGTTTAGAGTCCCCGGGACTGGAAAATATCCCCCCAGTTCCGGGAAATGGAGCCGAACTTGGTCAAAATCATGATGGACTTAAGACGGTCTCGGCTACTCTTTAAGTCTTAAAGTGAAGTGGGGCTATGTGTTGGCCCAGAAGCTTTAAAGTGAGCGTTGAAAAAGTTTTGCCGTTTCCATTTTACTGGAAACCGAGGCAATCAGGAGTTAGTTTGAAGTTCCCGGGTCTGGAAAATATCCCCCAAGTTCCGGGAAATCGAGGCGTAGTTTGTCAAAATCACGATTCGCATAAGGCGGTCTCGGCTACTCTTTCAGTCTTAAAGTGAAGTGTGGCTATATTTTGGCCCAGAAGCTCGCACAAGAGCGTTAAAAAAGTTTTCCTGTGTCCATTTCCCTGCAAAGCAAATCCATCAGCCGTTAGTTTAGAGTTCCCGGGACTGGAAAATATCCCCCAAGTTTCCGAAAATCCAGCTTAAGTTAGTCAAAATTACGATGCGCGTAAGGCGGCCTCGGCTACTCTTTCAATCTTAAAATGAAGTGGGGCTAAACTTTTGGGCCCAGAAGCTGGAAAGTCAGCGTTCAAAAAGTTTTGCTGTTTCCATTTCACTCCAAACCAAGACAAGCAGGAGTTAGTTTAGAGTCCCCGGGACTGGAAAATATCCCCCAAGTTCCGGGAAATCAACCCGAAGTTTGTCAAAATCACGATGCGCGTAAGGCGGTCTCGGCTACCCTTTTAAAGTTAAAGTAAAGTGGGGCTATATTTTGGCCCAGAAGCTCGAAATTGAGCGTTCAAAAACTTTTGCTGTGTCTATTTTACTGCAAACCAAGGCCATCAGGAATTAGTTTAGAGTCCTCAGAACTGGAATATATCCCCTAAGTTCCGGCAAATCGAGCCGAAGTTGCTCAAAATCAGGATGCGCGTAAGTCGGTCTCGCCTACTCTTTAAAGTAAAGTGGGGCTCTATTTCGGTCCAGAACCTCGAAAGTGTGCGTTCAAAAATTTGTCCTGTGTAAATTTCACTGCAAACCATGGCCATCAGGAGTTAGTTTAGAGTCCCCGCGACTGGAAAATATTCCCCAAGTTCCGGGAAATCGAGCAGAGGTTGATCAAAATCACGATGCGCGTAACGCGGTCTCGGCTACTCTTTCAGTCTTAAAGTGAAGTGTGGCTGTATTTCGGCCCACAAGCTCGAAAGTGAGCGTTCAAAGAGTTTTGCTGTGTCCATTTCACTGCAAACCAAGGACATCAGGCGTTAGTTTAGAGTACGCGGAAGTAGAAAATATCCCCCCAGTTCCGGGAAATCGAGCCCAGGTTGGTCAAAATCACGATGCGCGCAAGGCGGTCCCGGCTACTCTTTCAGTCTTAAAGTGAAGTTGCGCTATATTTCGGCCCAGAGGCTCGAAAGTGCGCATTCCAAAAGTTTTGCTGTGTCCATTCCACTGCAAAGCAAGGCCATCAGGAGTTAGTTTAGAGCACTTGGGACTAGAAAATATTTCCCAAGTTCCGCCAGATCGAGCCGAAGTTGGTCAAAGTCACGATGCGCGTAAGGCGCTCTCGGTTAGTCTTTCAGTCTTAAAGTGAAGTTGGGCTATAGTTCGGCCAAGAAGCTCGAAAGTGCGCCTTCAAAAAGTTTTTCTCTGTCTCTTTCACTGGAAACCAAGGCCATCAGGAGTTAGTTTAGAGTCCCCGGGAGTGGAAAATATTCTCCAAGTTCAAGGAAATCGCGCCGAAGTTGATCAAAATCACCATGCGCGTAACGGGCTCTCGGCTATTCTTTCAGTCTCAAATTTAAATAGGGCTATATTTCGGCTCTGAAGCTCGAAGGTGAGCGTTCAGAATGTTTTGCTGTGTTCATTAAATTGGAAACCAAGGTCATCGGGAGTTAGTTTAGCGTCCCCGGGATGCGCGTAAGGCGGTCTCGGCTACTCTTTCAGTCTTAAAATTAAGGGGGGCTATATTTCGACCTACAAGCTCGAGACCGGGCGTGCGCTAATTTTACCTGTGTCCATTTCACTGACATCTCAGGCGATCAGGTTCTTGGGACTGGAAAATATTTCCCAAATTCTGGCAGCTCGAGCCAAAGTTGCTCAAAATCACGATGCGCGTAAGGCGGTCTCGGCTACTCTTTCAGTCTTAAAATGAAGTGGGGCTATATTTCGGCCGAGAAGCTCGACACTGAGCGTGCGCTCCTTTTGCCTGTGTACATATCACTGAAAACTAAGTTCATCATGAGTTAGCATAGAGTCCTCGGGACTGGAAAATATTCTCCGAATTGCGGCAAATCGAGCCAAAGATGCTCAAAATCAAGATGCGAGTATGGAGGTGTCGGCTACTCTTTCACTCTGAAAATGAAGTGGGGCCATATTTCGGTTCTACAAGCTTGACACCGAGCGTGCGCTCCTTTTGCCTGTGTCCTTTTCACTAAGAACTAAGTCCATCAGGAGATAGTGTAGAGTCCTCGAGACTGGAAACTATCCTCCAAGTTTCGGCAAATTGAGCCATAGTTTCTTAAAATTACGATAAGCGTACGGCAGTTTCGTTTACTCTTTCAGTCTTAAAATGAAGTGGGGCTTTATTTCGACCTAGAAGCTCGACAGGGAGCGTGCGCTCCTGTTACCTGTGACCATTTTACTGAAAACTAAGGTTATCAGGAGTTAGCTTAGCGTCCCCGGGACTGGAAAATATCCCCCAAGTTTTGGCAGATCGAGCCATAGTGGCTAAAAATTTCGATGCGCTTAAGGCGGTTTCGTCTACCCTTTCAGTCTTAAAATAAAGTGGGGCTACATTTCGGCCTACAACCTGGAAACCTAGCGTGCGCTCCTTTTACCTGTGTCCATTTCACTTAAAACTAAGGCAATCAGGAGTTAGTTTAGAGCTTCCGGGACTGAAAAATATCCCCCAAACCCCGAGAAATCAAGCCGAAGTTCGACAAATTTACCATGCGCGTAAGGCGGTCTCGGCTACTCTTTCAGTCTTAAAGTGAAGTGGGGCTATATTTCGGCCCAGAACCTCGAAAGTGAACGTTCGAAAAGTTTGCCTGTGTCCATTTCACCGAAAACCAAGGCCATGAGGAATTAGTTTAGAGTGCCCGGGACTGGGAATTATTTCCCAAGTTCCGGGAAATCGAGCAAAAGTTGATCAAAATCACGATGCGCGTAACGCGATCTCAGCTCCTGTTTCAGTCTTAAAGTGAAGTGTGGCTATTTCGGCCCACAACCTCGAAAGTGAGCGTTCAAAAAGTTTTCCTGTGTCAATTTCACTTCGAACCAAAGCCATCAAGAGTTTGTTTAGAGTCCCAGGGACTGGAAAATATCCCGTAAGTGCCGAAAGCTCGACACAAAGTTTGGCAAAATAAATAAGCGCGTAAGGCCGTCTCGGCTACTCTTTTAGTGTTAAAATAAAGTGGGGCTCTATTTCGGCCCAGAAGCTCCAAAGTAAGGCTTCAAAAAAATTTGCTGTGTCCATTTCACTGGAAACCAAGGCCATCAGGAGTTAGTTTAGTGTTCCCGGGACTGGAATATATCGCCCAGGTTCCGGAAAATCGAGCCGAAGTTAGTCGAAATCACGATTTGCGTAAGCCAGACTCGGCTACTCTTACTCTTAAAAAGAAGTGGGGCTATATTTCGGCCCAGAAGCTCGAAGGTGAGTCTTCACAACGTTTTGCTCTGTCAGTTTCAATGCAAACCAAAGCGATCAGGAGTTAGTTTAGAGTCCCCGGGACTGGAAAATATCCCCCAAGTTCCGGGATATCGATCCGAAGTTGGTCAAAATCACGATGCGCGAAACAAGATCTCGGCTATTGTTTCAGTCTTAAGGTGAAGTGGGGCTATATTTCGGCCCAGAAGCTCGAAAGTGACCGTTTAAAAAGTTACGCTTTGTGCATTTGACTGCAAACAAAGGCCATCAGGAGTTAGTTTAAAGTCCCCCGGACTGGAAAATATCCGCCAAGTTCCGGGAAATCGAGCTGAAGTTGGTCAAAATCAGGATGCCTGTCAGGCGGTCTCCGCTACTCTTTCAGTCTTAAAGTGAAGTGGGGCTATATTTCGGCCCAGAAGCTGCAAAGTGATCGTTAAAAAAGTTATGCTCTGTGCATTTCACTGCAAACCAAGGCAATCAGGAGTTAGTTTAGAGTCCCCGGGAATGGAAAATATCCCCCAAGTTGCGGGAAATTTAGCCAAAGTTGGTCAAAATCACGACGCGCGTACGGCGGTCTCGACTATTCTTTCAGTCTTAAAGTGAAGTGGGGCAATATTTCGGCCCAGAAGCTCGAAACTGAGTGTTTAAAAAGTTTTGCTGTGTCAATTTCACTGCAAACCAAGGCCATCAGGAGTTAGTTTAGAGACCCAAGGAGTGGAAAATATCCCCCAAATTCCGGGAAATTTAGCCGAAGTTTGTCAAAATCACCAGGGCGTAAGGCGGTCTTGGCTAATCTTTCAGTCTTAAAGTGAAGTGGGGCTATATTTCGCCCCAGAAGCTATAAAGTGAGCGTTCAAAAAGTTTTCCTGTGTCAATTTCACTTCGAACCAAAGCCATCAAGAGTTTGTTTAGAGTCCCAGGGACTGGAAAATATCCCGTAAGTGCCGAAAGCTCGACACAAAGTTTGGCAAAATAAATAAGCGCGTAAGGCCGTCTCGGCTACTCTTTTAGTGTTAAAATAAAGTGGGGCTCTATTTCTGCCCAGAAGCTCCAAAGTAAGGCTTCAAAAAAATTTGCTGTGTCAATTTCCCTGGAAATCAAGGCCATCAGGAGTTAGTTTAGTGTTCCCGGGACTGGAATATATCGCCCAGGTTCCGGGAAATCGAGCCGAAGTTAGTCGAAATCACGATTTGCGTAAGCCAGACTCGGCTACTCTTACTCTTAAAAAGAAGTGGGGCTATATTTCGGCCCAGAAGCTCGAAGGTGAGTCTTCACAACGTTTTGCTCTGTCAGTTTCAATGCAAAGCAAGGCGATCAGGAGTTAGTTTAGAGTCCCCGGGACTGGAAAATATCCCCCAAGTTCCGGGATATCGATCCGAAGTTGGTCAAAATCACGATGCGCGAAACGCGATCTCGGCTATTGTTTCAGTCTTAAAGTGAAGTGGGGCTATATTTCGGCCCAGAAGCTCGAAAGTGACCGTTTAAAAAGTTACGCTTTGTGCATTTAACTGCAAACAAAGGCAATCAGGAGTTAGTTTAAAGTCCCCCGGACTGGAAAATATCCGCCAAGTTCCGGGAAATCGAGCTGAAGTTGGTCAAAATCAGGATGCCTGTCAGGCGGTCTCCGCTACTCTTTCAGTCTTAAAGTGAAGTGGGGCTATATTTCGGCCCAGAAGCTGCAAAGTGATTGTTAAAAAAGTTATGCTCTGTGCATTTCACTGCAAACCAAGGCAATCAGGAGTTAGTTTAGAGTCCCCCGGACTGGAAAATATCCCCCAAGTTCCGGGAAATCGAGCTGAACTTGGTCAAAATCACGATGCGCGTAAGGCGGTCTCGGCTACTATTTCAGGGTTAAAGTGAAGTGGGCTTCTATTTAAGCCCACAAGCTAGAAGGTGAGTGTTAAAAAAGTTCTGCTCTGTTCATTTCTCCGAAAACCAAGGCCATAAGGAGTTAATGTAGAGCTCGCGGGACTCGAATATATCCGCCAAGCTCCGGGAAATCGACCCGAAGTTGGTCAAAATCACGATTCGCCGAAGACGGTTTCGGCTACTCTTTCAGTCTTAAAGTAAAGTGGGCTATATTTCGGGCCAGAAGCTCGAAAGTGAGCGTTCAAAAAGTTTCGCTGTGTCTATTTCAATGCAAACCAAGACGATCAGGAGTTAGTTTAGAGTCTCCGGGACTGGAAAATATCCCCCAAATTCCGGGAAATCCAGCCGAAGTTGGTCAAAATCACGATGCGCGCAAGGCGCTCTCAGCTATTCTTTCAGTCTTAAAGTGAAGTTGGGCTATATTTTAGGCCAGAAGCTCGAAGATAAGCGTTCAAAAAGTTTAGCTGTGTCCATTTCAGTGCAAGGCTAAGCCATCACGAATTAGTTTAGAGACCCAGGGAGTGGAAAATATCCCCCAAATTCCGGGAAATTTAGCCGAAGTTGGTCAAAATCACCATGTGTGTAAGGCGGTCTCGGCTAATCTTTCAGTCTTAAAGTGAAGTGGGGCTATATTTCTGCCCAGAAGCTCGAAAGTGACCGTTCAAAAGGTCTTCCTGTGTCAATTTCACTCCAAACAAAGGCGAGCAGAAGTTAGGTTAGAGTCCCAGGGACTGGAAAATATCCTGTAAGTGCGGGAAAATGGGGACAAAGGTTGTCAAAATGAAGATACGCGTAAGGCCGTCTCGGCTATTCGTTCAGTCTTAAAGTGAAGTGAGGCTCTACTTCGGCCCAGAAGGTCCAAAGTCAGCGTTCAAAAAAAATTGCTGTGTCCATTTCACTGCAAACCAAGGCAATCAGGAGATAGTTTAGAGTCCCCGAGACTTGAATATATCCCCTAAGTTCCGGGAAATCGAGCCAAAGTTTGTCAAACTCACGATGCGCGTAAGACGGACTCGGCTACTCTTTCAATCTTAAAGTAGAGTGGGGCTATATTTCGGTCCAGAAGCTCGAAGGTGAGCGTTCAAAATGTTTTCCTCTGTCCATTTCAATACAAACCAAGGCGATCAGGGGTTAGTTTAGAGTCCTCGCGACTGGAAAATACCCCCCAAGTTCCTAGAAATCGATCCGAAGTTGGTCAAAATCACGATGCGCGAAAGGCGGTCTCGGCTACTCTTTCAGTCTTAAAGTGAAGTGTGGCTATATTTCGGCAAAGAAGGTCGAAAGTGAGCGTTGAAAAACTTATGCTGTGCCCAATTCACTGCAAAGCAAGGAAATCAGAAGTTAGTTTAGAGTCCGCCGGATATGAAAATATCCCCCAACTTCCGGGAAATCGAGCCTAAGCTGGTCAAAATCACGATGCGCGTAAGGCGGTCTCGGCTACTCTTCAAGTCTTAAAGTGAAGTGGGGCTATATTTGGGCCCAGAAGCTCGAAGGTGAGCGTTCAAAATGTTTTCCTATGTCCATTTCAATGCAAACCAAGGCAATTAGGAGTTAGTTTACAGTCCCCGGGACTAAAAAAGTATACCCGAGTCGCGGGAAATCGAGCCGAAGTTGGTCAAAATCACGATGCGCGTAAGGCGCTCTCCCTTACTCTTTCAGTCTTTCAGAGAATTGGGGCTATATTTGGGCCAAGAAGCTCGAAAGCGAACGTTCAAAAACTTTTGCTGTGTCCATTTCAATGCGAACCAAGGCCATCAGGAGTTACTTTAGAGTCCGTGGAACTAAAAAATATTCCCCAAGTTCCGGCAAACCGAGCCGAAGTTGGTCAAAATCACGATGCGCGTAAGGCGGGCTCGGCTACTCTTTTAGTCTTAAAGTAAAGTGGGGCTATATCTCGTCCAGGAAGCTCGAAAATGAGCGTTCAAAAAGCCTTGCTGTGTCCAGTTTACTGAAGACCAAGGACGTCGGGGGTCAGTTTAGAGTCCCCAGGAATGGAAAATATCCCCCAAGTTCCGGGAAATTTAGCCAAAGTTGGTCAAAATCACGACGCGCGTACGCGGTCTCGGCTACTCTTTCAGTCTTAAAGTGAAGTGGGGCAATATTTCGCCCCAGAAGCTCGAAACTGAGTGTTTAAAAAGTTTTGCTGTGTCAATTCCACTGCAAACGAAGGCCATCAGGAATTACTATAGAGACCCAGGAAGTGGAAAATATCCCCCAAATTCCGGGAAATTTAGCCAAAGTTTGTCAAAATCACCATGGGCGTAGGACGGTCTTGGCTAATCTTTCAGTCTTAAAATGAAGTGGGGCTATATTTCGCCACCAGAAGCTCGAAGGTGAGCGTTCAAAAGGTTTTCCCTTGTCAAGTTCACTTCAAACCAAGGTGATTAGGAGTTAGTTTCAGGACTGGAAAATATCCCCCAAGGTCCGGGATATCGATCCGAAGTTGGTCAAAATCACGATTCGCGAAACGCGGGTCGGCTATTGTTGCAGTCTTAAAGTGAAGTGGGGCTATATTTCAGCCCAGAAGCTCGAAAGTGACCGTTTAAACAGTTACGCTTCGTGCATTTAACTGCAAAAAAAGGCCATCAGGAGTTACTTAAGAGTCCCCCGGACTGGAAAATATCCCCCAAGTTCCGGGAAATCGAGCTGAACTTGGTCAAAATCACGATGTCTGTAAGGCGGTCTCGGCTATTCTTTCAGTCTTCAAGTGAAGTGGGGCTATATTTTGGCGCAGAAGCTCGAAGATGAGCGTTCAAAAAGTTTTGCTGTGTCGATTTCATTGCAAACCAAGGCCATCAGTAATTAGTTTAGAGTCCACAGAACTGGAAAATATTCCCTAAGTTCCGGCCAATCGAGCCAAAGTAGGTCAAAATCACGATGCGCGTAAGGCGGACTCGGCTCATCTTTCACTCCTCAAGTAAAGTGGGGCTATATTTCGGCCCAGAAGCTCCAAACTCTGCTTTCAAAAACTTTTGCTGTTTCAATTTCACTGCAAAACAAGGTCATCAGGACTTAGTTTAAACTCCCCGGGACTAGAAAATATCCCCCAAGTTCCGGGAAATCGAGCCATAGAGGCTGAAAATCACGATGCGCGTAAGGCGGTCTCAGCTACTCTTTCAGTATTAAAGTGAAGTAGGGCTATATTTCGCTCCAGAAGCTCGAAAGTGAGCGTTCAAAAAGTTTTGCTCTCTCAATTTAACTGAAAACCAAGGCCATCGTGAGTTAGTTTAGAGTCCCCGGGACTGAAAAATATCCCTTAAGTTCCGGAAACTCGAGCCGAAGTTGGTCAAAATCACGATGCGCCTAAGGCGGTCTCGGCTACTCTTTCAGTTTTAAAGTGAAGTGGGGCTATATTTCTTCCCAGAATTTCGAAACTATGCGCACAAAAAAATTGGCTGTGTCCATTTCACTGCAAACCAAGGCCATCAGGAATTACTTTAGAGTCCTTAGGACTGGAATACATCCCCGAAGTTTCGGGAAATCTAGCCGAAGTTGGTCAAAACCACGATGCGCGTAAGACGGTCTCGGCTACTCTTTCAGTCTTAAAGTGAAGTGGGGCTATATTTCGGCTCAGAAGCTCGAAGGGGAGCGTTCAAAAAGTTTTGCTCTCTCCATTTCAATGCAAACCAAGGCAATCAGGAGTTACTTTAGAGTCCCCGGTACCGGAAAATATCCCCCATTTCCCGGGAAATCGAGCCAAAGTTGGTCACAATCACGATAAGCGTAAGGCGGTCTCGGCTACTCTTTCATTCTTAACGTGAACTGGGACAATATTTCCGCCCAGAAGCTTGAAAGTGAGCGTTCAGAAAGTTTTGCTGTGTCCATTTCACTCCAAAGCAAGGCCATCAGGAGTTACTTTACAGTCCGCGGGACTGTAAAATATCCCCCAAGTTCCGGGAAATCGCGTAGAAGTTGGTCAAAATTACGATGCGCGTAAGCCGGTCTCGGCTACTCTTTCAATCTTAAAGTAAAGTGGAGCTATATTTCGGCCCAGAAGCTCGAAAATGAGCGTTCAAAAAATTTTGCTGTGTCCATTTAACTGCAGACCAAGGACGTCGGGGGCCAGTTTAGAGTCCCCGGGAATGGAAAATATCCCCCAAGTTCCGGGAAATTTAGCCAAAGTTGGTCAAAATCACGACGCGCGTACGGCGGTCTCGGCTACTCTTTCAGTCTTAAAGTGAAGTGGGGCAATATTTCGGCCCAGAAGCTCGAAACTGAGTGTTTAAAAAGTTTTGCTGTGTCAATTTCACTGCAAACCAAGGCCATCAGGAGTTAGTTTAGAGACCCAAGGAGTGGAAAATATCCCCCAAATTCCGGGAAATTTAGCCGAAGTTTGTCAAAATCACCAGGGCGTAAGGCGGTCTTGGCTAATCTTTCAGTCTTAAAGTGAAGTGGGGCTATATTTCGCCCCAGAAGCTATAAAGTGAGCGTTCAAAAAGTTTTCCTGTGTCAATTTCACTTCGAACCAAAGCCATCAAGAGTTTGTTTAGAGTCCCAGGGACTGGAAAATATCCCGTAAGTGCCGAAAGCTCGACACAAAGTTTGGCAAAATAAATAAGCGCGTAAGGCCGTCTCGGCTACTCTTTTAGTGTTAAAATAAAGTGGGGCTCTATTTCTGCCCAGAAGCTCCAAAGTAAGGCTTCAAAAAAATTTGCTGTGTCAATTTCCCTGGAAATCAAGGCCATCAGGAGTTAGTTTAGTGTTCCCGGGACTGGAATATATCCCCCAGGTTCCGGAAAATCGAGCCGAAGTTAGTCGAAATCACGATTTGCGTAAGCCAGACTCGGCTACCCTTACTCTTAAAAAGAAGTGGGGCTATATTTCGGCCCAGAAGCTCGAAGGTGAGTCTTCACAACGTTTTGCTCTGTCAGTTTCAATGCAAAGCAAGGCGATCAGGAGTTAGTTTAGAGTCCCCGGGACTGGAAAATATCCCCCAAGTTCCGGGATATCGATCCGAAGTTGGTCAAAATCACGATGCGCGAAACAAGATCTCGGCTATTGTTTCAGTCTTAAAGTGAAGTGGGGCTATATTTCGGCCCAGAAGCTGCAAAGTGATTGTTAAAAAAGTTATGCTCTGTGCATTTCACTGCAAACCAAGGCAATCAGGAGTTAGTTTAGAGTCCCCCGGACTGGAAAATATCCGCCAAGTTCCGGGAAATCGAGCTGAACTTGGTCAAAATCACGATGCGCGTAAGGCGGTCTCGGCTACTATTTCAGGGTTAAAGTGAAGTGGGCTTCTATTTAAGCCCACAAGCTAGAAGGTGAGTGTTAAAAAAGTTCTGCTCTGTTCATTTCTCCGAAAACCAAGGCCATAAGGAGTTAATGTAGAGCTCGCGGGACTCGAATATATCCGCCAAGCTCCGGGAAATCGACCCGAAGTTGGTCAAAATCACGATTCGCCGAAGACGGTTTCGGCTACTCTTTCAGTCTTAAAGTAAAGTGGGCTATATTTCGGGCCAGAAGCTCGAAAGTGAGCGTTCAAAAAGTTTCGCTGTGTCCATTTCAATGCAAACCAAGACGATCAGGAGTTAGTTTAGAGTCTCCGGGACTGGAAAATATCCCCCAAATTCCGGGAAATCGAGCCGAACTTGGTCAAAATGACGATGCGCGCAAGGCGCTCTCAGCTATTCTTTCAGTCTTAAAGTGAAGTTGGGCTATATTTTAGGCCCGAAGCTCGAAGATAAGAGTTCAAAAAGTTTTCCTGTGTCCATTTCACTGCAAACCAAGGCCAACAGGAATAAGTTTAGAGTCCACAGAACTTGAAAATATTTCCTAGTTTCCGGCAAATCGAGCCGAAGTTGGTCAAAATCACGATGCGCGTAAGGCGGACTCGGCTCATCTTTCACTCTTCAAGTGAACTGGGGCTATATTTCGGCCTAGAAGCCCGAAACTTTGCTTTCAAAAAGTTTGGCTGTCTCAATTTCACTGCAAAACAAGGCCATCCGGACTTAGTTTAGAATCCCCGGGACTAGAAAATATCCCCCAAGTCCCGCGAAATCAAGCCGAAGATGGTCAAAATCACGATGCGCGTAAGGCGGTCTCGGCTACTCTTTAAGTCTTAAAGTGAAGTGGGGCTATATTTCGGCCCAGAAGCTCCAAACGAAGCGTTCAAAAAGTTTTCCTGTGTCTTTTTCACTGCAAACCCAGGCCATCAGGAGTTAGTTTAGAGTCCCCGCGACTGGAATATATCCCCCAAGTTCCGGGAAATCGAGCCAAATTTGGTCAAAATCACCATGCGCGTAAGCCGGTCTCGGCTACTCTATCAGTCTTAAAGTAAAGTTGGGCTATATTTTGTTCCAGAAACTCACAAGTGAGCGTTTAAAAAGTTCTGCTAAGTCCACTTCACTGCAAACCACGACAATGAGGAGTTAGTTTAGAAATCCCGGGACTGCAAAATATCCTCGAAGTTGCGGGAAATCGAGCCGAAGTTGGTGAAAATCACGATGCGCGGAAGGCGTTCTTTGCTACTCTTTCCGTCTTAAAGTGAAGTGGGGTTATTTTTCGGCCTAGAAGCTCGACACCGAGCGAGCGCTCCTTTTATCTGTGTCCATTTTAGTAAAAATTAAGGCCATCGGAAGTTAGTTTAGAGTTCCCGGGACTGTAAAATATCAACCAAAATCCGGCAAATCAACCAAAGTTGCTGAAAATCACGATGTGCGTAAGAGTTTATGGTACTCTTACCGTTTTAAATTAAAGTGGGGCTATATTTCGGCCTAGAAGCTCCACACCTAGCGTCCGCTTCGTTTACCTCTTTCCTTTTCACTTGATAATACAGCAATCAGGAGTTAGTTTAGAGTCCCCGGGACTTAAAAATATCCCCCTAGTCCCCGCAAATCCAGCCAAAGATGCTCAAAAATCACCATTCGCGTCAGGCGGTCTCGGCTACTCTTTTAGTCTTAAAATCAAGTGGGGCTATATTTCGGCCTAGCAGCTCGACACCTAGCTTGCGCTTCTTTAACCTGTGTCCATTTCAGCAAAAAATAAAGACATCAGGGTTTAGTTTAGAGATTCCGGCACTGGAAAATATCCCCCAATTTCCGGAAAATCGAGCCGAAGTTGATCAAAATCACGATGCGCGTAAGGCGGTCTCGGATACTCTTTCAGTCTTGAAGTGAAGTGGGGCTACATTGCTGCCCAAGAGCTTGAAAGTGAGCGTTTAAAAAGTTTTGCTTTGTCTATTTCACTGCAAACGAAGGCCATCAGGAGTTAATTTAGAGTTTCCGGGAGTAGAAAATATCCCCCAACTTCCTGGATATCGAGCCGAGGTTGGTTAAAATCACCATGCCCGTAAGGCGGTCGCGGCTACTCTTTCAGTCTTAAAGTGAAGTGGGGCAATATTTCTGCCCAAAAGCTCGAAACTGAGTGTTTAAAAAGGTTTTCTTGTGTCAATTTCACTGCAAACCAAACCCATCAGGAAAATATCCCGCAAAATTCCGGGAAATTTAGCCGAAGTTGGTCAAAATCACCATGTGCGTAAGGCGGTCTCGGCTAATCTTTCAGTCTTAAAGTGAAGTGGGGCTATATTTCTGCCCAGAAGCTCGAAAGTGACCGTTCAAAAGGTCTTCCTGTGTCAATTTCACTCCAAACAAAGGCGAGCAGAAGTTAGGTTAGAGTCCCAGGGACTGGAAAATATCCTGTAAGTGCGGGAAAATGGGGACAAAGGTTGTCAAAATGAAGATACGCGTAAGGCCGTCTCGGCTATTCGTTCAGTCTTAAAGTGAAGTGAGGCTCTACTTCGGCCCAGAAGGTCCAAAGTCAGCGTTCAAAAAAAATTGCTGTGTCCATTTCACTGCAAACCAAGGCAATCAGGAGATAGTTTAGAGTCCCCGAGACTTGAATATATCCCCTAAGTTCCGGGAAATCGAGCCAAAGTTTGTCAAACTCACGATGCGCGTAAGACGGACTCGGCTACTCTTTCAATCTTAAAGTAGAGTGGGGCTATATTTCGGTCCAGAAGCTCGAAGGTGAGCGTTCAAAATGTTTTCCTCTGTCCATTTCAATACAAACCAAGGCGATCAGGGGTTAGTTTAGAGTCCTCGCGACTGGAAAATACCCCCCAAGTTCCTAGAAATCGATCCGAAGTTGGTCAAAATCACGATGCGCGTAAGGCGGTCTCGGCTACTCTTTCAGTCTTAAAGTGAAATGTGGCTATATTTCAGCAAAGAAGGTCGAAAGTGAGCGTTGAAAAACTTATGCTGTGCCCAATTCACTGCAAAGCAAGGAAATCAGGTGTTAGTTTAGAGTCCGCCGGATTTGAAAATATCCCTCAAGTTCCGGGAAATCGAGCCTAAGCTGGTCAAAATCACGATGCGCGTAAGGCGGTCTCGGCTACTCTTCAAGTCTTAAAGTGAAGTGGGGCTATATTTGGGCCCAGAAGCTCGAAGGTGAGCGTTCAAAATGTTTTCCTATGTCCATTTCAATGCAAACCAAGGCAATCAGAAGTTACTTTAGAGTCCCCGGGACTAAAAAAATATCCCCCAAGTTGCGGGAAATCGAGCCGAAGTTGGTCAAAATCACGATGCGCGTAAGGCGGTCTCGCTTACTCTTTCAGTCTTTAAGTGAAGTGGGGCTATATTTGGGCCAAGAAGCTCGAAAGCGAACGTTCAAAAACTTTTGCTGTGTCCATTTCAATGCGAACCAAGGCCATCAGGAGTTACTTTAGAGTCCGCGGGACTAAAAAATATTCCCCAAGTTCCGGCAAACCGAGCCGAGGTTGGTCAAAATCACGATGCGCGTAAGGCGGGCTCGGCTACTCTTTTAGTCTTAAAGTAAAGTGGGGCTATATCTCGTCCCAGAAGCTCGAAAATGAGCGTTCAAAAAGCCTTGCTGTGTCCAGTTTACTGAAGACCAAGGACGTCGGGGGTCAGTTTAGAGTCCCCGGGAATGGAAAATATCCCCCAAGTTCCGGGAAATTTAGCCGAAGTTGGTCAAAATCACGACGCCCGTACGCCGGTCTCGGCTACTCTTTCAGTCTTAATGTGAAGTGGGGCAATATTTCGCCCCAGAAGCTCGAAGCTGAGTGTTTAAAAAGTTTTGCTGTGTCAATTTCACTGCAAACCAAGGCCATCAGGAGTTAGTATACAGACCCAGGGAGTGGAAAATATCCCCCAAATTCCGGGAAATTTGGCCAAAGTTTGTCAAAATCACCATGGGCGTAAGACGGTCTTGGCTAATCTTTCAGTCTTAAAGTGAAGTGGGGCTATATTTCGCCCCAGGAGCTCGAAAGTGAGCGTTCAAAAAGTTTTCCCTTGTCAAGTTCACTTCAAACCAAGGTGATTAGGAGTTAGTTTCAGGACTGGAAAATATCCCCCAAGGTCCGGGATATCGATCCGAAGTTGGTCAAAATCACGATTCGCGAAACGCGGGTCGGCTATTGTTGCAGTCTTAAAGTGAAGTGGGGCTATATTTCAGCCCAGAAGCTCGAAAGTGACCGTTTAAACAGTTACGCTTCGTGCATTGAACTGCAAAAAAAGGCCATCAGGAGTTATTTTAAAGTCCCCCGGACTAGAAAATATCCCCCAAGTACCGAGAAATCGAGCTGAACTTTGTCAAAATCACGATGTCTGTAAGGCGGTCTCGGCTATTCTTTCAGTCTTCCAGTGAAGTGGGGCTATACTTTGGCGCAGAAGCTCGAAGATGAGCGTTCAAAAAGTTTTGCTGTGTCGATTTCATTGCAAACCAAGGCCATCAGTAATTAGTTTAGAGTCCACAGAACTGGAAAATATTCCCTAAGTTCCGGCCAATCGAGCCGAAGTAGGTCAAAATCACGATGCGCGTAAGGCGGACTCGGCTCATCTTTCACTCCTCAAGTAAAGTGGGGCTATATTTCGGCCCAGAAGCTCGAAATTCTGCTTTCAAAAACTTTTGCTGTTTTAATTTCACTGCAAAACAAGGTCATCAGGACTTAATTTATAGTCCCCGGGACTAGAAAATATCCCCCAAGTCCCGGGAAATCAAGCCGAAGATGGTCAAAATCACGATGCGCGTAAAGCGGTCTCGGCAACTCTTTAAGTCTTAAAGGGAAATGGGGTTATATTTCGGCCCAGAACGTCCAAAGTGAGCGTTCAAAAAGTTTTGCTGTGTCCATTTCACTGCAAAGCAAGGCCATCAGGAGTTAGTTTAGAGTCCCCGGGACTGGAAAATATCCCCCAAGTTACGGAAAATCAAGCCAAAGTTGGTCAAAATCACGATGCGCGTAAGACGGTCTCGGCTACTCTTTCAGACTTAAAGTGAAGTGGGGCTATATTCGGCTCAGAAGCTTGAAGGTGAGCGTTTAAAATGTTTTGTTCTGTCCATTTCAATGCAAACCAAGGCGATCGGGAGTTAGTTTACAGTCCGTGGGACTTGAAAAATATCCCACAAGTTCCGGCAAATTGAGCCAAAGTTGCTCAAAATCACGATGCGCGTAAGGCAGTTTCGTCTATTTTTTCAGTCTTATAATGAAGGGGGGCTATATTTCGACCTAGAAGCTCGGCACCGAGCGTGCGCTCATTTAATTTGTGTCGATTTCCCTGAAAACTAAGGCAATCAGGAGTTAGTTTAGAGCTCCCAAAGCGGGAAACTATCCCCCAAGTTCCGGGAAATCGAGCCATAGAGGCTCAAAATCACGATGCGCGTAAGACGGTCTCGTCTACTCTTTCAGCCTTAAAATGAAATGGGCTATATTTCGGCCCAAAGGCTCGAAAGTGAGCGTTCAAAAAGTTTTCCTGTGTCCATTTCACTGCAAACCAAGGCCAAGAGGAGATACGTTAGAGTCCCCGGGACTGTAAAATATCCCCCAAGTTCCGGGAAATCAAGCGGCCGTTGGTCAAAATCACGTTGCGCGCAAGGCGGTCTCGGCTACTCTTTCAGTTTTAAAGTGAATTGGGGCTATATTTCGACCCAGCAGCTCGAAAGTGAATGTTCAAAAAGTTTTGCTGTGTCCATTGCTCGGCCAACCAAGGCAATCAGGAGTTAGTTTAGAGTCCCCGGGACTGGAAAATATCCCCCCAGTTCCGGGAAATGGAGCCGAACTTGGTCAAAATCACGATGCGCTTAAGACGGTCTCGGCTACTCCTTAAGTCTTAAAGTGAAGTGGGGCTATGTGTTGGCCCAGAAGCTTTAAAGTGAGCGTTGAAAAAGTTTTGCCGTTTCCATTTTACTGCAAACCAAGGCAATCAGGAGTTAGTTTAAAGTTCCCGGGTCTGGAAAATATCCCCCAAGTTCCGGGAAATCGAGGCGTAGTTTGTCAAAATCACGATTCGCATAAGGCGGTCTCGGCTACTCTTTCAGTCTTAAAGTGAAGTGTGGCTATATTTTGGCCCAGAAGCTCGCACAAGAGCGTTAAAAAAGTTTTCCTGTGTCCATTTCACTGCAAAGCAAGGCCATCAGACGTTAGTTTAGAGTCCCCGGGACTGGAAAATATCCCCCAAGTTTCCGAAAATCGAGCTTAAGTTAGTCAAAATTACGATGCGCGTAAGGCGGCCTCGGCTACTCTTTCAATCCTCAAATGAAGTGGGGCTAAACTTTTGGGCTCAGAAGCTGGAAAGTCAGCGTTCAAAAAGGTTTGCTGTTTCCATTTCACTCCAAACCAAGACAAGCAGGAGTTAGTTTAGAGTCCCCGGAATATATCCGCCAAGTTCCGGGAAATCAACCCGTAGTCTGTCAAAATCACGATGCGCGTAAGGCGGTCTCGGCTACCCTTTTAGTGTTAAAGTAAAGTGGGGCTATATTTTGGCCCAGAAGCTCGAAATTGAGCGTTCAAAAACTTTTGCTGTGTCCATTTTACTGCAAACCAAGGCCATCAGGAATTAGTTTAGAGTCCTCAGAACTGGAATATATCCCCTAAGTTCCGCCAAATCGAGCCGCAGTTGATCAAAATCACGATGCGGGTAACGCGGTCTCGGCTACCCTTTCAGTCTTAAGGTGAAGTGTGGCTGTATTTCGGCCCACAAGCTCGAAAGTGAGCGTTCAAACAGTTTTGCTGTGTCCATTTCACTGCAAACCAAGGCCATCAGGCGTTAGTTTAGAGTACGCGGAAGTAGAAAATATCCCCCCAGTTCCGGGAAATCGAGCCCAAGTTCGTCAAAATCACGATGCGCGCAAGGCGGTCCCGGCTACTCTTTCAGTCTTAAAGTGAATTTGCGCTATATTTCGGCCCAGAGGCTCGAAAGTGCGCATTCCAAAAGTTTTCCTGTGTCCATTCCACTGCAAAGCAAGGCCATCAGGAGTTAGTTTAGAGCCCTTGGGACTAGAAAATATTTCCCAAGTTCCGTCAGATCGAGCCGAAGTTGGTCAAAGTCACGATGCGCGTAAGGCGCTCTCGGTTAGTCTTTCAGTCTTAAAGTGAAGTTGGGCTATAGTTCGGCCAAGAAGCTCGAAAGTGCGCGTTCAAAACGTTTTGCTCTGTCCCTTTCACTGGAAACCAAGGCCGTCAGGAGTTAGTTTAGAGTCCCCGGGAGTGGAAAATATTCTCCAAGTTCCAGGAAATCGCGCCGAAGTTGATCAAAATCACCATGCGCGTAACGGGCTCTCGGCTATTCTTTCAGTCTTAAATTTAAGTAGGGCTATATTTCGGCCCTGAAGCTCGAAGGTGAGCGTTCAGAATGTTTTGCTGTGTTCATTAAATTGGAAACCAAGGTCATCGGGAGTTAGTTTAGCGTCCCCGGGACTTTAAATTATTCGCCAACTTCCGGGAAATCGAGCAAAAGTGGCCCAAAATCACGATGCGCGTAAGGCCGTCTCGGCTACTCTTTCAGTCTTAAAATTAAGGGGGGCTATATTTCGACCTAGAAGCTCGAGACCGGGCGTGCGCTAATTTTACCTGTGTCCATTTCACTGACATCTTAGGCGATCAGGTGTTAGTTTAGAGTCCTTGGGACTGGAAAATATTTCCCAAATTCTGGCAGCTCGAGCCAAAGTTGCTCAAAATCACGATGCGCGTAAGGCGGTCTCGGCTACTCTTTCAGTCTTAAAATGAAGTGGGGCTATATTTCGGCCGAGAAGCTCGACACCGAGCGTGCGCTCCTTTTGCCTGTGTACATATCACTGAAAACTAAGTTCATCATGAGTTAGCATAGAGTCCTCGGGACTGGAAAATATTCCCCGAATTCCGGCAAATCGAGCCAAAGATGCTCAAAATCAAGATGCGAGTAAGGCGGTGTCGGCTACTCTTTCACTCTGAAAATGAAGTGGGGCCATATTTCGGTTCTACAAGCTTGACACCGAGCGTGCGCTCCTTTTGCCTGTGTCCTTTTCACTAAGAACTAAGTCCATCAGGAGATAGTGTAGAGTCCTCGAGACTGGAAACTATCCTCCAAGTTTCGGCAAATTGAGCCATAGTTTCTTAAAATTACGATAAGCGTACGGCAGTTTCGTTTACTCTTTCGGTCTTAAAATGAAGTGGGGCCTTATTTCGACCTAGAAGCTCGACAGGGAGCGTGCGCTCCTTTTTCCTGTGACCATTTTACTGAAAACTAAGGTTATCAGGAGTTAGCTTAGCGTCCCCGGGACTGGAAAATATCCCCCAAGTTCCGGGAAAACCGAGCCATAGTGGCTAAAAATTTCGATGCGCTTAAGGCGGTTTCGTCTACCCTTTCAGTCTTAAAATAAAGTGGGGCTACATTTCGGCCTACAACCTGGAAACCTAGCGTGCGCTCCTTTTACCTGTGTCCATTTCACTGAAAACTAAGGCAATCAGGAGTTAGTTTAGAGCTTCCGGGACTGGAAAATATCCCCCAAACCCCGAGAAATCAAGCCGAAGTTGGACAAATTTACCATGCGCGTAAGGCGGTCTCGGCTACTCTTTCAGTCTTAAAGTGTAGTGGGGCTCTGTTTCGGCCCAGAAGCTCGAAATAAAGCGTTCAAAAAGCTTTGCTGTGGCCATTTCAAACGAAGGCCATCAGGAAATAATTTAGCGTCCCTGGGACTGAAAAATATCCTGCAACTTCCGCGAAATCGAGCCGAAGTTTCTCAAAATCACGATGCGCGTAAGAGGGTCTCGAATACTCTTTCAGTCTTAAAGGGAAGTGGGACTATATTTCTGCCCAGAAGCTCGAACCCTAGCGTGCGCTCCTTTTACCTTTGTCCATTTCACTGAAAACTAAGGCTATCAGGAGTTAGTTTAGAGGCCCGGGACTTGAAAATATCCCTTAAGTTCCGGGAAATCGAGCCAAAGAGGCTAAAAATCACGATGCGCGTAGGGCGGTGTCGGCTACTCTTTTAACTTAAAATAAAGCTGCGCTCTATTTCGAACTAGAAGCTAGACACCGAGCGTGCGCTTTTTTTACCTGTGTGCATTTCACTGAAAACTAAGGCCATCAGGAGTTAGTTTAAAAACCCCGGGACTGGAAATTATCCCCTAAGGTCCGGCAAATCGCGCCAAAGTTGCTCAAAATCACGATGAGCGTAAGGCGGTCTCGGGTACTCTTTCAGTCTTAAATGAATTGGGCTATATTTCGACCTAGAAGGTCTATACCGAGAGTGCACTCCTTTCACTTGTGTTTTTTTTTTTTACTGTGAATTAAGGCCATCAGGAGTTAGTTTAGAATCTCCAGGACTGCAAAATATCATCCAAGTTCCAGCAAATCGAGCCAAAGTTGCTCAAAATAACGATACGTTTAAAGCGGTCTGCTCTATTCTTTCAGTCCTTAAATGAAGTGAGGCTGTATTTCGGCCTAGAAGCTCGACACGGAACGTGCACTCCTTTTACCTGTGTCCGTTTCACTGAAATGTAAGGCCATCAGGAGTTAGTTTAGAGTCCTCGGGAGTGGAACACATCCACAAGCTCCGGCAAATCGAGCCAAAGTTGCTCAAAATGACGATGCGCGTAATGCGGTTTGGTCTACTCTTTCAGTCCTTAAATGAAGTGGGGCTATATTTCGGCCTAGAAGCTTGACACCGAGCGTGCGATCCTTTTACCTGTGTCCATTTCACTGAAAACTAAGGCCATCAGGAGTTAGTTTAGAGTCCCCGGGACTGGAAAGCATCCCCAAGTTTCGGCAAATCGAGCCATAGTTGCTTAAAATCGCGATACCCGTAAGGCGGTTTTCTCTACTCTTTCAGACTTAAAATAAAGGGAGGCTATAATTCGGCCTTGTAGCTCGATACCAAGGATGCGCTCTTTCTACCTGTGTCCTTTTCACTGAAAACGAAGGTCATCAGAAGTTAGTTTAGAGTCGCCGGGACTGCAAAATATCCCCCAGGTTCCGGCAAATCAAGCCAAAGTAGCTCAAAATCACGATGGGCGTAAGGCGGTGTCGGCTACTCTTAAAACTTAAAATAGAGCTACGCTATATTTTGGCGTAGAAACTCGATACCGAACGTGCGCTCCTTTTACCTCTGTCCATTTCACTGAAAACTAAGGCCATCAGGAGTTAGTTTAGAGTCCCCGGGACTGGGGAATATCCCCCAAGTTTCGGCAAATCGAGCCATAGTGCCTCAAAATCACGATGCCCGTAAGCCGATCTCGGCTACTCTTTCAGTCTTGGGCTATATTTCGGCCTAGAAGCTCGACACTGAGCGCGCGCCTTTTACCTGTCTCCATTTAACTGAAAACTAAGGCAATCAGAAGTTAGTTTAGAGTTCCCGGGACAGGAAAATATCCCCCAAGTTCGGTTAGGCCGAGCCAAAGTTGCTCAAAATCACGATGCGCGTAATGCGGTCTCGGCTACTCTTTAATTCTTAAAATGAAGTACAGCTATAATTCGGTCTAGAAGCTCGACACCGAGCGTGCGCTCCTTTTACCTGTGTCCATTTCACTAAAAACTAAGGCCGTCAGTAGTTAATTTAGGGTCCCCGCGACTGAAAAATATCCACTAAGTTC
>NC_138145.1:45200-65200 GCF_964199315.1 Orbicella franksi | reverse complement strand
CTGATGGCCTTGGTTTGATGTGAAATGAACACAGCAAAACTTTTTGAACTTTCACTTTCTAGCTTCTGGGCCGAGATATAGCCCCAGTTCACTTTAAGAATCAAAGAGTAGCCGAGGCCGCCTTACGCGCATCGTGATTTTGACAAAATTCGGCTCGATTTCCCCGAACTTGGGCGATACTTTCCAGTCCCGAGGAGTCTAATCTAACTCCCGATGGCCTTGGTTTGCAGTGAAATGAACACAGCAAAACTTTTTGAACTTTCACTTTCTAGCTTCTCGCCCGAAATATAGCCCCGGTTCACTTTAAGAATCAAAGAGTAGCCGAGACCGCCTTACGCGCATCGTGATTTTGACAAAATTCGGCTCGATTTCCCCGAACTTGGGCGATATTTTGCAGTCCCGGGGACTCTCAACTAACTCCTGCTTGTCTTGGTTTGCAGTGAAATGGACACAGCGAAAGTTTTTGAACGCTCACTCTCGAGCTTCTGGGCCGAAATACAGCCCCATTTTACTTTAAGACTGAAAGAGTAGGCGAGACCGTCTTGAGCGAATCGTGATTTTGAGCAATTTCGCGTTTATTTCCCGAAACGTGGCGGATATATTCCAGTCAAAGGGACTCTACAGTCACTGCTGATGGCCTTAGTTTTCAGTGAAACGGACAGAGCACGACTTAGGAGCTTCTGGGCAGAAATATAGCCCCACTTTACTTTAAGACTGAAAGAGTAGATGAGACCGCCTTACGCGCATCGTAATTTTGACGAACTTCGAATGGATTTCCCTGAACTTGGGGGATATTTTGCAGTCCCTTGGACGCTAAACTAAGTCCTGAGTGCCTTGTTTTGAAGTCAAATGGACACAACAAAACTTTTTGAACGCTCACTTTCTAGCTTGTGGGCCGAAATGTAGCCACACTTCACATTAGGACTGACACAGTAGCCGAGACCATGTTACGCGCATCATGAATTTGATCAACTTCGGCTGGATTTCCCGGGACTTGGGGGATCTTCTCCAGTCCCGGGGACTCTAAACTAACTTCTGATGGCCTTGGTTTGCACTAAAATTGACAGAGCAAAACTTTTTAAACATTCACTTTCGAGCTTCTGGGCCGAAATATAGCCCCACTTCACTTTAAGACTGAAAGAGTAGCCGAGACCACCTTACGCACATCGTGATTTTGACCAACTTCGGCTGGATTTACCGGAACTTTGGGGGATATTTTCCAGTCTCTAGGACTCTTAAGTAACCCCTGATGGCCTTGGTTTGCATTGAAATGGATACAGCAAAACTTTTTGAACGCTCACTTTTGAGCTTCTGGGCCGAAATATAGCCGCACTTCACTTTAAGACTGAAAGAGTAGCCGAGACCGTCTTACGCGCATCGTGATTTTGACCAACGTCTTCTCGATTTTCCGGAACTTGGGAAATACATTCCACTCCCGGGGACTCTAAACTAACTACTCATAGCCTTGGTTTGCAGTGAAATAGACACAGTAATTTTTTTTGAGCTTTGAGCTTGTGGGCCGAAATAGAGCCCCACTTCACTTTAAGACTGAAAGAGTAGCCGAGACCGCCTTAAGCGCACCGTGATTTTGACCAACTTCGGCTCGATTTGCGGAAACTTGGGGGATATTTTCCAGTCCCGGGGACTCTAAACTAACTCCTGAATGTCTTGGTTTTCAGTGAAATGGACACAGCGAAACTTTTTGAACGCTCACTCTCGAGCTTCTGGACCGAAATATAGCCCCACTTTACTTTAAGACTGAAAGAGTAGCCGAGACCGTCTTGCGCAAATCGTGATTTTGACCAACTTCGGGTCGGTTTCCCGAAACTTGGGGGATATATTCCATTTCCGCGGGCTCTAAACTAACTCCTGATGGCCTTGGTTTTCAGTGAAATGGACAAAGGAAAGCTTTTTGAACACTCTCTTTGTAGCTTCTGGGCCGAAATAGAATCCCACTTTACTTTCAGACTGAAATAGTAGCCGAGACCGCCTCACGCGCATCGTGAGTTAGACCAAGTTCAGCTCGATTTCACGCAACTTTTGGGATATTTTCCAGTCCGGAGGACTCCAAACTAACTCCGGATGGCCTTGGTTTTCACTGAAATGCGCACAACATAAATTTTTGAACGCCCACTTTGGAGCTTCTTGGCCGAAATATAGCCGCACTTCACTTTAAGACTGAAAGAGCAGCCGAGATCGCCTTACGCGCATCGTGATTTTAACCATTTTCGGATCGATTTCTCGGAAATTGGGGGATATTTTCCAGTCCCGGGGACTCTAAACTAACTCCTGATCACCTTGCTTTGCATTGAAATGGACAGGGCAGAACTTTTGAACGCTCACTTTCGAGCTTGTGGGCCGAAATATAGCCACACTTTAGTTTAAGACTGAAACAGTAGCCAAGACCGCATTTCGCGCATCGTGATTTTCATCAACTTCGGCTCGCTTTCCCGGAACTTGGGGAATGTTTTCCAGGCCCGGGGACCCTAAACTAAGTCCTGATGGCCTTGTTTTGAAGTGAAATGGACACAGCAAAACTTTTTGAACGCTCACTTTCTAGCTTGTGGGCCGAAATATAGCCCCAGTTCACTTTAAGACTGAAAGAGTAGCCGAGACTGCCGTACGCGCGTCGTGATTTGACCAACTTCGGTTAAATTTCCCGAAATTTGGGGGATATTTTCCAGTCCCGGGGACTCTAAACTGAGCCGCGGCGCGCTTGGTCTGCAGGAAAATGGACACAGCAAAACTTTTTGAACGCTTACTTTGAGCTTCTGAGCCGAAATATAGCTCCACTTCACTTTAAGAGTGAAAGAGTAGCCGAGACCGCCTTACGCCCATCGTAATTTTGACCAACTTCGGCTTGATTTCCCGGAACTTGGGGGATATTTTCCAGTCCCGCGGACTCTAAAGTAACTCGTGATGGCCTTGCTCTGGAGTGAAATGGACACAGCACAACTTTTTGAACGCTCACTTTCGAGTTTCTGGGGCGAAATATTGCCCCAGTTCACTTTAAGACTGAAAGAGTAGCCGAGACCGCCTTACGCGCATCGTAATTTTGACCAACTTCGGCTCGATTTCCCGGAAGTTGACCAATATTTTCAATTCCCAGGAAAGCTAAACTAACTTCCGATGGCCTTAGTTTGCAGTTAAATGGACACAGCAAAACTTTTTGAACGCTCACTTTCGAGCTTATGGCTCGAAATATAGCCCCACTTAACTTGAAGACTGAAAGAGTAGCCGAGACCGCCTTACGCGCATCGTGATTTTGGGATACTTCGGCTCGATTTCCCGGAAATAGGGGGATATTTTCCAGTCGCGGGGACTCTAAACTAATTGCTGATGGCCTTCCTTTCCAGTGAAATGGACACAGGAACACTTTTTGAACGCGCACTTTCGAGCTTGCTGGCCGAAATATAGCCCTACTTCTTTTTAAGACTTAAAAAGAGTAGGCGAGAGCGCCTTACGCGCATTGTGATTTTGAGGATCTTCGGCTCGATCTGGCGAAACTTGGGAGATATTTTCCAGTCCCAAAGTCTCTAAACTCACTCCTGATTGTCTAAGATGTGAGTGAAATAGACACAAAAATTTTTCAACCCTTACTTTCGAGCTTCTGGAGTTAAATCTAAGCCCACTTTACCTTAAGACTGAAAGAGTAGCCGAGACTTCCTTAAGCGCATCGTGATTTTGACTAACTTCGGGTGGATTTCCCGTAACTTGGGGGATATTTCCAGTTCCTTTGACGCTAAACTAAGTCGTGATGGCCTTGTTTTGCAGTGAAATGGACACAGCAAAACTTTTTAAACACTCAGTTTCGAGCTTCTGGGCCGAAATATTGCCCCAATTCACTTTAAGACTGAAAGAGTAGCCGAGACCGCCGTATGCGCGTCGTGATTTTACCAACTTCGGTTAAATTTCCCGGAACTTGGGGGATATTTTCCAGTCCCAGGGACTCTAAACTGAGCCCCGACGTCCTTGGTCTGCAGTAAAATGGACACAGCAAAACTTTTTGAACGCTCACTTTGACTTCTGAGCCGAAATATAGCTCCACTTCACTTTAAGAGTGAAAGAGCAGCCGAGACCGCCTTACGCCCATCGTAATTTTGACCAACTTCGGCTCGATTTCCCGGAACTTGGGGGATATTTTCCAGTCCCGCGGACTCTAAAGTAACTAGTGATGGACTTGCTCTGGATTGAAATGGACACAGCACAACTTTTTGAACGCTCACTTTCGAGCTTCTGGGGGGAAATTTTGCTCCAGTTCACTTTAAGAATGAAAGAGTAACCGGGACCGCCTTACGCGAATCGTGATTTTGACCAACTCTGGCTCGATTTCTCGGGAAATGGGGGATATTTTCCGGTACCGCGGACTCTAAACTAACTCCTGATTTCCTCGGTTTGCAGTGGAATGGACACAGCACAACTTTTTGAACGCTCACTTTTGAGCTTCTGGGCCGAAGCATAGCCCTACTTCACTTTAAGACTCAAAGACTAGCCGAGACCGCCTTACGCGCATCGTGATTTAGGGCTACTTCGGCCCGATTTCCCGGAACTTGGGAGATAATTGCCAGTCAAGGGCACTCTAAACTAATTCCTGATGGCCTTGGTTTTCAGTGAAATGGACACAGCCAAACTTTTTGAACGTTCACTTTCGAGCTTCTGGGCCGAAATATAGCCCCTTTTCACTTTAAGACTGAAAGAGTAGCCGGGACCGCCTTACGCGCATGGTAATTTTGTCGAACTTCGGCTTGATTTCCTGGGACTTGGGGGATATTTTTCAGTCCCGGAAGCTCTAAACTAACTCCTGAATGCCTTGGTTTTTAGTGAAATGGACACAGGTAAAAGGAGCGCACGCTCGGTTTCCAGGTTGTAGGCCGAAATATAGCCCCACTTTATTTTAAGACTGAAAGTGTACACGAAACCGCCTTAAGCGCATCGAAATTTTTAGCCACTATGGCTCGATATGCCAAAACTTGGGGGATATTTTCCAGTCCCGGGGACTCTACCCTAACTCTTGATGGCCTTAGTTTTCAGTAAAATGGTCACAGGTAACAGGAGCGCACGCTCGGTGTCGAGCTTCTAGGCCGAAATGTAGCCCCAGTTCATTTTAAGACTGAAAGAGTAAACGAAACTGCCGTACGCCTATCGTAATTTTAAGAAAGTATGGCTCAATTTGCCGAAACTTGGAGGATAGCTTCCAGTCTCGAGGATTCTAAACTATCTCCTGATGGACTTAGTTCTTAGTGAAATGGACACAGGTAAAAGGAGAGCACGCTCGGTGTCGAGCTTGTAGAACCGAAATATAGCCCCACTTCATTTTCGGAGTAAAGGAGTAGCCGAGACCGCCTTAGGCGCATCGTGATTTTGAGCATCTTTGGCTCGATTTGCCGGAATTCGGGGAATATTTTCCAGTCCCGAGGACTCTATGTTAACTCCTGATGAACTTAGTTTTCAGTGATATGTACACAGGCAAAAGGAGCGCACGCTCGGTGTTGAGCTTGTCGGCCGAAATATAGCCCCACTTCATTTTAAGACTGAAAGAGTAGCCGAGACAGCCTTACGCGCATCGTGATTTTGAGCAACTTTGGCTCGATCTGCCAGAATTTGGGAAATATTTTCCAGTCCCAAGGACTCTAAACTAACTCCTGATGGCCTAAGATGTCAGTGAAATGGACACAGGTAAAATTAGCGCACGCCCGGTTTCGAGCTTCTAGGTCGAAATATAGCCCCCCTTAATTTTAAGACTGAAAGAGTAGCCGAGACCGCCTTACGCGCATCGTGATTTTGGGCCACTTTTGCTCGATTTCCCGCAAGTTGGCGAATAATTTAAAGTCCCGGGGACGCTAAACTAACTCCCGATGACCTTGGTTTGCAGTTTAATGAACACAGCAAAACATTCTGAACGCTCACCTTCGAGCTTCAGTGCCGCAATATAGCCCTACTTAAATTTAAGACTGAAAGAATAACCGAGAGCCCGTTACGCGCATCGTAATTTTTATCAACTTCGCGCCATTTCCTGGAGCTTGGAGAATATTTTCCAGTTCCGGGGACTCTAAACTAACTCCTGATTGCCTTGGTTTGCAGTGAAATGGACACAGCAAAACTTTTTGAACGCTCACTTTCGAGCTTGTGGGCGTAAGTATAGCCACACTTCACTTTAAGACTTAAACAGTAGCCGAGACCGCGTTACGCGCATCGTGATTTTGAGCAACTTCTGCGCGCTTTCCTGGAACTTGGGGAATATTTTCCAGTCCCGGGGAGTCTAAACTAACTCCTGATGGCCATGGTTTGCAGTGAAATTCACACAGCACAAGTTTTTGAACGCACACTTTCGAGCTTCTAGGCCGAAATATAGTCCCACATCACTTACGACTTAAAGAGTAGCCGAGACCGGCGTGCGCGCATCGTGATTTTGACCAACTTCGGGTCGATATTCCGGAACTTGGGGGATATTTTCCAGTCCCAGGGACTCTAAACTAACTCTTGATGGCCTTCGTTTGCAGTGAAATGGAGAGCAAAACTTTTTGAACGCTCACCTTCAAGCTTCTGGGCCAAAATATAGCCCCACTTTACTTTAACACTAAAAGGGTAGCCGAGACCGCCTTACGCGCATGGTGATTTTGACAAACTTCGGGTTGATTTCCCGGAACTTGGGGGATATTTTCCAGTCGCGGGGACTCTAACCTAACTCCTGCTTGTCTTGGTTTGGAGTGAAATGGAAACAGGAAAACTTTTTGAACGCTGACTTTCCAGCTTCTGGGCCCAAAAGTTTAGCCGCACCTCATTTTAAGATTGAAAGACTAGCCGAGGCCGCCTTACGCGCATCGTAATTTTGACTAACTTAAGCTCGATTTTCGGAAACTTGGGGGGTTATTTTCCACACCCGGGAACTTTAAACTAACTCCTGATGGCCTTGGTTTGCAGTAAAATGGAAAAGGCAAAACTTTTTCAACGCTTACTTTAAAGTTTCTGGGCCAACACAAAGCCCCACTTCACTTTAAGACTGAAAGAGTAGCCGAGACCGTCTTAAGCGCATCGTGATTTTGACCAAGTTCGGCTCCATTTCCCGGAACTGGGGGGATATTTTCCAGTCCCGGGGACTCTAAACTAAATCCTGATTGCCTTGGTTGGCCGAGCAATGGACACAGGAAAACTTTTTGAACGCTCACTTTCGAGCTGCTGGGTCGAAATATAGCCCCACTTCACTTTAAAACTGAAAGAGTAGCCGAGACCGCCTTGCACGCAACGTGATTTTGACCAACTTCCGCTTGATTTACCGGAACTTGGGGGATATTTTACAGTCCCGTGGACTCTAACGTATTTCCTCTTGGCCTTGGTTTGCAGTGAAATGGACACAGGAAAACGTTTTGAACGCTCACTTTCGAGCCTTTGGGCCGAAATATAGCCCATTTCATTTTAAGGCTGAAAGAGTAGACGAGACCGCCTTACGCGCATCGTGATTTTGAGCCTCTATGGCTGGATTTCCCGGAACTTGGGGGAGAGTTTCCAGCTTTGGGAGCTCTAAACTAACTCCTGATTGCCTTAGTTTTCAGTAAAATCGACACAGATTAAATTAGCGCACGCTCGGTGCCGAGCTTCTAGGTCGAAATATAGCCCCACTTCATTTTAAGACTGAAAAAATAGACGAAACGGCCTTACGCGCATCGTGATGTTGAGCAACTTTGGCTCAATTTACCGGAACTTGTGGGATATTTTTCAGTCCCAGGGACTGTAAACTAACTCCCGATCGCCTTGGTTTGCATTGAAATGGACAGAGCAAAACATTTTAAACGCTCACCTTCAAGCTTCTGAGCCGAATATACCCCCACTTCACTTTAAGCCTGAAAGAGTAGCCGAGACCGTCTTACGCGCATCGTGATTTTGACCAACTTTGGCTTGATTTTCCGGAACTTGGGGGATATTTTCCAGTCCCGGGGACTCTAAACTAACTCCTGATGGCCTTGCTTTGCAGTGAAATGGACACAGCAAAACTTTTTGAACGCTCACTTTCGACATTCTGGGCCCAAATATAACCCCACTTCACTTTAAGACTTAAAGAGTTGCCGAGACCGCTTTACGCGCATCGTGATTTTGAACATCTTCGGCTTGATTTCCCGGGACTTGGGGGATATTTTCTAGTCCCGGGGACTATAAACTAAGTCCTGATGACCTTTTTTGGCAGTGAACTTGAAACAGCAAAAGTTTTTGAAAGCAGAGTTTCGAGCTTCTGGGCCGAAATATAGCCCCACTTCACTTGAGGAGTAAAAGATGAGCCGAGTCCGTCTTACGCGCATCGTGAGTTTGACAAACTTTGGCTCGATTTCCCGGAACTTAGGGGATATATTCAAGTCTCGGGGACTCTAAACTATCTCCTGATTGCCTTGGTTTGTAGTGAAATGGACACAGCAATTTTTTTGAACGCTCACTTTGGACCTTCTGGGCCGAAGTAGAGCCTCACTTCACTTTAAGACTGAACGAATAGCCGAGACGGCCTTACGCGTATCTTCATTTTGACAACCTTTGTCCCCATTTTCCCGCACTTACAGGATATTTTCCAGTCCCTGGGACTCTAACCTAACTTCTGCTTGCCTTTGTTTGCAGTGAAATTGACACAGGAAGACCTTTTGAACGGTCACTTTCGAGCTTCTGGGCAGAAATATAGCCCCACTTCACTTTAAGACTGAAAGACTAGCCGAGACCGCCTTACGCACATCGTGATTTTGACCAACTTCGGCTAAGTTTCCCGGAATTTGGGGGATATATTCCAATCCCTGGGTCTCTAAACTAATTCCTGATGGCTCTGGTTTGCACTGAAATGGACACAGCAGAACTTTTTGAACGCTTATCTTCGAGCTTCTTGCCTAAAATATAGCCCAACTTCACTTTAAGACTGAAAGAATAGCTGAGAACGCCTAGCGCGCATCGTGATTTTGACGAACTTCGGCTCGATTTCCCGGAATTTGGGGGATATTTTCCAGTCCCGGAGACTCTAAACTAACTCCTGATCGTCTTGGTTTGCATTGAAATGGACACAGCGAAACTTTTTGAACGCTCACTTTCGAGCTTCTGGCCCGAAATATAGCCCACTTTACTTTAAGACTGAAAGAGTAGCCGAAACCGTCTTGCGCGAATCGTGGCTTTGACCAACTTCGGGTCGATTTCCCGGAGCTTGGCGGATATATTCGAGTCCCGTGAGCTCTAAATTAACTCCTTATGGCCTTGGTTTTCGGAGAAATGGACAGAGCACAACTTTTTTAACACTCACCTTCTAGCGCTTGGGCTTAAATAGAAGCCCACTTCACTTTAACCCTAAAATAGTAGCCGAGACCGCCTTACGCGAATCGTGATTTTGACCAAGTTCAGCTCGATTTCCCTGAACTTGGGGGATATTTTCCAGTCCGGGGGACTCTAAACTAACTCCTGATGGCCTTGGTTTGCAGTGAAATGCACAGAGCATAACTTTTTTTAACGATCACTTTGCAGCTTCTGGGCCGAAATATAGCCCCACTTCACTTTAAGACTGAAAGAGTAGCGGAGACCGCCTTACAGGCATCGTGATTTTGACTAACTTCAGCTCGATTTCCCGGAACTTGGCGGATATTTTCCAGTCCGGGAGACTTTAAACTAACTCCTGATGGCCTTTGTTTGCAGTTATATGCACAAAGCGTAACTTTTTAAACGGTCACTTTCGAGCTTCTGGGCCAAAATATAGCCCCACTTCCCTTTAAGACTGAAACAATAGCCGAGATCGCGTTTCGCGCATCGTGATTTTGACCAACTTCGGATCGATATCCCGGAACTTGGGGGATATTTTCCAGTCCCGGGGACTCTAAACTAACTCCTGATCGCCTTGCTTTGCATTGAAACTGACAGAGCAAAACGTTGTGAAGACTCACCTTCGAGCTTCTGGGCCGAAATATAGCCCCACTTCTTTTTAAGAGTGAGAGTAGCCGAGTCTGTCTTACGTAAATCGTGATTTTGACTAACTTCGGCTCGATCTGCCGGAACCTGGGGGATATATTCCAGTCCCGGGAACACTAAACTAACTCCTGATGGCGTTGGTTTCCAGTGAAATGGACACAGCAAATTTTTTTGAACCCTTACTTTGGAGCTTCTGGGCCGAAATAGAGCCCCACTTTATTTTAACACTAAAAGAATAGCCGAGACGGCCTTACGCGCTTATTTATTTTGCCAAACTTTGTCTCGATTTTTCGGCACTTACGGGATATTTTCCAGTCCCTGGGACTCTAAACTAACTCTTGATGGCTTTGGTTCGAAGTGAAATTGACAGAGGAAAACTTTTTGAACGCTCACTTTTGAGCTTCTAAGCCGAAATGTTGTCCCACTTCACTTTAAGCCTGAAAGAGTAGCCGAGACCGCCGTACGCGCGTCGTGATTTTGACCAGCTTTGGCTAAATTTCCTGGAACTTGGGGGATATTTTCCATTCCCGGAGACTCTGAACTGGCCCCCAACGTCCTTGGTCTGCAGTAAAATGGACACAGCAAAACTTTCTGAACGCTCACTTTCAAGCTTCTGGGCGGAAATATTGCCCCAGTTCACTTTAAGAATGAAAGAGTAGCCGAGACCGCCTTACGGTTATCGTGATTGTGACCAACCTTGGCTCGATTTCCCGGGAAATGGGGGATACTTTCCGGTACCGGGGACTCTAAAGTAACTCCTGATTGCCTTGGTTTGCATTGAAATGGAGAGAGCAAAACTTTTTGAACGCTCCCTTTCGAGCTTCTGAGCCGAAATATAGCCCCACTTCACTTTAAGACTGAAAGAGTAGCCGAGACCGTCTTACGCGCATCGTGGTTTTGACCAACTTCGGCTAGATTTCCCGAGACTTCGGGGATATATTCCACTCCCAAGGACCCTAAAGTAATTCCTGATGGCCTTGGTTTGCAGTGAAATGGACACAGCCAATTTTTTGAACGCATACTTTCGAAATTCTCGGGAGAAATATAGCCCCACTTCACTTTAAAACTGAAAGTGTAGCCGACACCGCCTTAGGCGCATCGTGATTTTGAGCAACTTCGGCTCGAGTTTCCGGAACTTATGGGATATTTTTCAGTCCCGGGGACTCTAAACTAACTCACGATGACCTTGGTTTTCAGTTAAATTGTGAGAGCAAAACTTTTTGAACGCTCACTTTCGAGCTTCTGGACCGAAATATAGCCCTACTTCACTTTAAGACTGAAAGAGTAGCCGAGACCGCCTTACGCGCATCGTGATTTTCACCAACTCCGTCTCGATTTCGCGGAACTTGGGGATATTTTCCAGTTCCGGGGACTCTAAACTAACTCCTGATGGCTTTGGTTTGCAGTGAAATGGACACAGGATAACATTTTGAACGCTCACTTTCGAGCTTCTGGGCCGAAGTATAGCCCTACTTCACTTTAAGACTGAAAGAGTAGCTGAGATTGCCTTACGCGCATCGTGATTTTGCGCTACTTTGGCTCCATTTCCCGGAACTTGGGAAATAATTCCCAGTCCCGGAAACTCTAAACTAATTCCTGATGGCCTTGGTTTTCAGTAAAATGGACACAGCCAAACTTTTTGAACCTTCACTTTCGAGCTTCTGGGCCGAAATATAGCCCCACTTCACTTTGAGACTGAAAGAGTAGCCGAGACCGCCTTACGCGCATGGTAAATTTGTCCAGCTTCGGCTTGATTTCTCGGGGTTTGGGGGATATTTTCCAGTCCCGCAAGCTTAAACTAACTCCTGATTGCCTTGGTTTTTAGTGAAATGGACACAGGTAAAAGGAGCGCACGCTAGGTTTCCAGGTTGTAGGCCGAAATCTAGCCCCACTTTATTTTAAGACTGAAAGGGTAGACGAAACCGCCTTAAGCGCATCCAAATTTTTAGCCACTATGGCTCGATCTGCCAAAACTTGGGGGATATTTTCCAGTCCCGGGGACTCTAAGCTAACTCCTGATAACCTTAGTTTTCAGTAAAATGGTCACAGGTAACAGGAGCGCACGCTCCCTGTCGAGCTTCTAGGTCGAAATAAAGCCCCACTTCATTTTAAGACTGAAAGAGTAAACGAAACTGCCGTGCGCTTATCGTAATTTTAAGAAACTATGGCTCAATTTGCCGAAACTTGGAGGATAGTTTCCAGTCTCGAGGATTCTAAACTATCTCCTGATGGACTTAGTTCTTAGTGAAAAGGACACAGGCAAAAGGAGCGCACGCTCGGTGTTAAGCTTGTAGAACCGAAATATGGCCCCACTTCATTTTCAGAGTGAAAGAGTAGCCGAGACCGCCTTACTCGCATCTTGATTTTGAGCATCTTTGGCTCGATTTGCCGGAATTCGGGGAATATTTTCCAGTCCCGAGGACTCTGTGCTAACTCACGATGAACTTAGTTTTCAGTGATATGTACAAAGGCAAAAGGAGCGCACGCTCGGTGTCGAGCTTCTCGGCCGAGATACAGCCATACTTCACTTTAAGACTGAAACAGTAGACGAGACCGCGTTACGCGCATCGTGATTTTGATCAACTTCGGCTCGATTTTCCGGAAATTGGGGGATATTTTCCAGTGCCAGAAACTCTAAACTAAACCCTGATGTCTTTATTTTTTTCTGAAATGGACACAGGTTAAAGAAGCGCAAGCTAGGTGTCGAGCTTCTAGGCCGAAATATAGCCCCACTTCATTTTAAGACTAAAAGAGTAGCCGAGACCGCCTTACGCGAATGGTGATTTTTGAGCATCTTTGGCTGGATTTGCGGGGACTAGGGGGATATTTTTCAGTCCCGGGGACTCTAAACTAACTCCTGATTGCCGTATTATTAAGTGAAAAGGACAGAGGTAAACGAAGCGGACGCTAGGTGTGGAGCTTCTAGGCCGAAATATAGCCCCACTTTAATTTAAAACGGTAAGAGTACCATAAACTCTTACGCACATCGTGATTTTCAGCAACTTTGCTTGATTTGCCGGATTTTGGTTGATATTTTACAGTCCCGGGGACTCTAAACTAACTTCTGATGGCCTTAATTTTTACTAAAATGGACACAGATAAAAGGAGCGCTCGCTCGGTGTCGAGCTTCTAGGCCGAAATATAGCCCCACTTCACTTTAAGACGGAAAGAGTAGCAAAGAACGCCTTCCGCGCATCGTGATTTTCACCAACTTCGGCTCGATTTCTCGCAACTTCGAGGATATTTTCCAGTCCCGGGATTTCTAAACTAACTCCTCATTGTCGTGGTTTGCAGTGAAGTGGAGTTAGCAGAACTTTTTAAACGCTCACTTGTGAGTTTCTGGAACAAAATATAGCCCAACTTTACTTTAAGACTGATAGAGTGGCCGAGACCGGCTTACGCGCATGGTGATTTTGACCAAATTTGGCTCGATTTCCCGGAACTTGGGGGATATATTCCAGTCCCGGGGACTCTAAGCTAACTCCTGATGGCCTGGGTTTGCAGTGAAATGGACACAGGAAAACTTTTTGAACGCTTCCTTTCGAGCTTCTGGGCCGAAACATAGCCCCACTTCACTTTAAGACTTAAAGAGTAGCCGAGACCGCCTTACGCGCATCGTGATTTTGACCATCTTCGGCTTGATTTCGCGGGACTTGGGGGATATTTTTTAGTCCCGGGGATTCTAAACTAAGTCCGGATGGCCTTGTTTTGCAGTGAGATTGAAACAGCCAAACTTTTTGAATAATAATAATAATAATAATAGATTTGTATAGCGCCATATCCAGGGCTCATGGCGCTTTACAGTAAAAAATGTTATTAAAAATAAAATTTACATTAAAAATTTACATCAGTGATAAAAAATTACTAACAAATAAAATAGCTAAGCTGTAAAAATGAAAGTAAAACTAGGAATCATTAAAACCTTTAAGTAAAAACTGACTAACTTAACTAAGTGAGTGACTAACTAACTAGCTAAACTATCTAATCTACTAATTAACTAACTAACCAAAAGTCTAGTTAGAAAATTTGTTAAAAAGATATGTCTTTATACAAGTCTTAAAATCTGATAGCGAGCCGCTCCCTCTTATATTGTTCGGAAGAGAGTTCCATAGGCTAGGTGCTACAAAAGAGAAACACCTATGACCATAGCCTATTAACTTGACAGGTGGTACTTTCAACAGGTTTTTGGAGGAGGATCGAAGATTTCTGCTTGGTACATAAGGCTCTAGAAGCTCAGTAATGTAATTAGGGGCCTGGCCGTTGAGCGCTTTATAGGTTAAAAGTAAAATCTTATAATTGATGCGCTGGCTTATTGGAAGCCAGTGTAGCTGCTTTAAAACCGGCTTGATATGATCGTATTTCCTTGTTCTGGTAACAACGCGAGCCGCAGCATTCTGGACATTTTGTAGACGATCTATCAAAAATTTTGGTAGTCCATATAGAAGCGAGTTGGCGTTATCTAGTTTGGAAGTGATGAATGCATGTACTAACTTTTCAGTGTCTGCTAGAGATAGACAGACTCTTATCCTGCTAATGTTTCTAAGATGGAAGAAACAGGCCTTGCAGGTACTGGTAACATGCTTTTCCAGTGACATGTACTCATCAAAGATGACTCCAATGTTCTTTGCAGAAGTAGATGGCTCGATCTGTTCACCAGACACATCGACGTGGTCTATTAATGGGGGTGGACGATGTCGTGCGCTCAAGATCAAAAGCTCCGTCTTTCCTCTGTTTAGTTTCAGCTTATTGCACACCATCCACGAGTCGATCTCAGAAACACATGCTCCTATTTTAGCTATAGAACCAGGTTGTTCGGCGTAGTTGGGCTTAAATGAGAGGTAGAGCTGGGTGTCATCAGCGTATAGATGGTAGTTAAGTCCGTGCCGTTTGATGATGTCCCCGATGGGCGATGTGTATAACAAATACAGGATTGGCCCTAAACGGATCCCTGGGGAACACCGTAGCGAAGTTCTTTCATCTCTGACTTGGTTCCGTCAATCATCACAAACTGTTTTCGGTCTTGAAGATAGGATCGAAACCATTTTAGCGCATTTCCTTTCACGCCGTAGCGTTTTTCCATTCTTTCTAGTAGCAGTTTATGGTCGACGGTATCAAACGCCGCAGACATGTCCAACAGTAGCAGGATAACGCATTTCTGATTATCTATCTCACAGAGAATGTCATTTTGCACCCTCAGGAGAGCAGTCTGATTCCTCTAGATCATTATCGCGTAGATAGTCGCTCAATTGACAAGATACTGCCTTTTCAATTATCTTAGATACAACCTTCAGATTTGAGATAGGTCTAAAGTTTGAATAATCCTCAGAGTCCAGGTTGTCCTTCTTCAGCTTCGGTTTGATCATTGCTTCTTTCAGTGCAGCGGGCATAGATGCTGATTGGAGAGACATGTTAACGATGTTAGTTAACACCGGTAGAATAGTTGATTTACATTCCTTAAGAATAGAAGCCGGTATAGGGTCAAGATCAGAGGATTTTTTACCGATTTTGTCCACAAAACTTTCAATCTCTCTTTCTGACATCACCCTGAACTCTGTGAATTCGGCTTGACATGGCTATTTGTATGCTTCGCAGGACTGGGTACCAGAAGTCACTTCTTTGGATAGCTCCGTTCTTATGGATGCTATCTTCTTGTCAAAAAAGTCGGCATAATTGTTCGTAAGCACAAACGTTGAGGGTGCGGTCGGATAGCGTCCATCTACTCTGCGGTGTAATAGCTTGTCGACTGCGTTGAAAAGTATTTTTGGATCTGATGCATTCTCTGAAATAATAGATGAATAGTATGAAGCCTTTGCGTCCCTTAGCATTTTGTTCACTACCTGGCACTGGTCGACAAACATCTGTCTGTCGACGCACAGTCTCGACGATCGCCAGTGGCGCTCCAGCCTTCGACGTTTTCTCTTGGCGTTACTAATACCCTCATGGTACCATGGTGCTGATGGACGGAGAGTTATCATGCGTCGTTTTAAAGGTGCATGCCTTTGAAGTATTTCCGTCAGAGTATTTTCGTATTTTTCAGTGAGATCCATAAGATCAAAGGCGTTGGTTGTCAGGAGGTCAGATTGCTTTAGGTCGTCATTAAAACTGACCATATTTACCGAGCGCAGTTTACGATAACTAATTTCCATTCGTTCCAGAGGTGGTTTCTTTAGGCGTAGCTTCCAGTGTACAGCAGAGTGATCGGACAGCATTGGATCGCGTATTTCAACGCTAGTAACTAGCTCGTCCTCGGCCCTAGTTATGATCAGGTCTAAGGTGTGGCCTTTCTTATGGGTGGGTCCATTTACATGCTGGACTAGACTGAGCGATTCTAAGATCTTGTTAAATTTTACAGTCTCCAAATTGCTGATTTTATCCATGTGATAATTGAAGTCACCCACTATTAGAAGGTTGCCAGGGGAAACAACGAGCTGTTCTGCGAGGGTGCAAAATTCTTCAAAGAATAGAGAACAATTTAATTGATTTTCCTTGGATGGGGGCGGGCTATGGATAGTTACAATTCTTATAGAACCAGTGGAGCATGTCGTCACAATGTCCAGGTATTCGAAGGAGCTGAAATTTGTCTGGGTTTGTTTCGTGACTTTCATTTGTTTCTTTATTAGGAGACCAACTCCTCCCCCTCGTGAGTTTTTCCGTGGAACATGGTAGAAGCGGTATCCGGTTGGACAAACTTCAGCAATTGAAAAATTATAGTTTTCATTATTGCGCAGCCATGTCTCAGTCACTGCAAAAATATCCACGTTATTGCCGACTGCATAATCTTTTATCGCAAGTTCCTTCTTGTTGATCGATCTAGTGTTCAATAAACAGAAGTCGATTGGTATAATACTATTCTGCAGATTTTTGTTTGAGCATCTTATGCTGGTAAGATTGTGCTAATTCACTCCTCTGGAGCAGCAATTTTTGGAGCCAAGGGTGACGTTGTGTGACACAGTGGTGGGCCGTGATGCATGGCTGCGTTTGGCTTGCGATGAAACAATGACCGGTATTGTTCTGTTCACAGAAGGCCCGGGATTTAGCTTGACTGTCAGATCGCCAATTAATTCCATGTTGAAAGCGGCGGAGCTGTTGGGATAATAAAAACATGGTCTTTTGTGTCTTTTCATCCTATGCCGCTTTGGTAAATACCTGTGTAGAAGATTATCAGTGATTGCGTAATTATCCATCCAGCCGTGTGGTATGCGCGTTGTAAACAATACATCATTGCTTGAGTACAAAGCGAAATCAAGAAAATTTTCTTTCTACGAAATTCCGTCACCTTGAAACCACCAAGTCGCTTGTAGTCCAGAAGTAAAATTCCGTATTTCCTGAGTGGATAAATGGTCTTGAGTCTTGAAACTTTCCCAAACATGACCTTTTTGGCTTAGACCATCTGCCAAGTACTTGTATTCCGTAACCGAGCATCTTAAAAGCACTAAAATGGCTAAGAGCAGGCAGCTTCTATAAATACGTCTTACCCTCATTACGAAAGCAAAGTTTCGAGCTTCTAGGCCCAAATATAGCCCCACTTCACTTGAAAAGTGAAAGATGAGCCGAGTCCGCCCTACGCACATCTTGATTTTGACCAACTTCGGCTCGATTTGCCGGAAATTAGGGAATATTTTCCAGTTCTGTGGACTCTAAACTTATTCCTGATGGCCTTGGTTTGTAGTGAAATGGACACAGCAAAACTTTTTGAACGCTTATCTTCGAGCTTCTGGCCTAAAATATAGGCTAACTTCACTTTAACATTGAAAGAATAGCTGAGACCGCCTTGCGCGCATCGTGATTTTACCAGCTTCGGCTCGATTTCCCGGAATTTGGGGGATGTTTTCCAGTCCCGGAGACTCTAAACTAACTCCTGATCGTCTTGGTTTGCATTGAAATGGACACAGCGAAACTTTTTGAACGCTCACTTTCGAGCTTCTGGCCCGAAATATAGCCCACTTTACTTTAAGACTGAAAGAGTAGCCGAAACCGTCTTGCGCGAATCGTGATTTTGACCAACTTCGGGTCGATTTCCCGGAGCTTGGCGGATATATTCGAGTCCCGTGAGCTCTAAATTAACTCCTTATGGCCTTGGTTTTCGGAGAAATGGACAGAGCACAACTTTTTTAACACTCACCCTCTAGCTTATGGGCTTAAATAGAAGCCCACTTCACTTTAACCCTGAAATAGTAGCCGAGACCGCCTTACGCGCATCGTGGTTTTGACCAAGTTCAGCTATATTTCCCGGAACTTGGGGGATATTTTCCAGTCCGGGGGACTCTAAACTAACTCCTGATGGCCTTGGTTTGCAGTGAAATGCACAGAGCATAACTTTTTTAACGATCACTTTGCAGCTTCTGGGCCGAAATATAGCCCCACTTCACTTTAAGACTGAAAGAGTAGCGGAGACCGCTTTACAGGCATCGTGATTTTGACCAACTTTAGCTCGATTTCCCGGAACTTGGCGGATATTTTCCAGTCCGGGAGACTTTAAACTAACTCCTGATGGCCTTTGTTTGCAGTTACATGCACAAAGCGTAACTTTTTAAACGGTCACTTTCGAGCTTCTGGGCCGAAATATAGCCACACTTCACTTTAAGACTGAAACAATAGCCGAGATCGCGTTTCGCGCATCGTGATTTTGACCAACTTCGGATCGATATCCCGGAACTTGGGGGATATTTTCCAGTCCCGGGGACTCTAAACTAACTCCTGATCGCCTTGCTTTGCATTGAAACTGACAGAGCAAAACGTTGTGAAGACTCACCTTCGAGCTTCTGGGCCGAAATATAGCCCCACTTCTTTTTAAGAGTAAGAGTAGCCGAGTCTGTCTTACGCAAATCGTGATTTTGACTAACTTCGGCTCGATCTGCCGGAACCTGGGGGATATATTCCAGTCCCGGGAGCACTAAACTAACCCCTGATGGCCTTGGCTTCCAGTGAAATGGAAACAGCAAATTTTTTTGAACCCTTACTTTGGAGCTTCTGGGCCGAAATATAGCCCCACTTCACTTTAAGACTGAAACAATAGCCGAGATCGCGTTTCGCGCATCGTGATTTTGACCAACTTTGGATCGATATCCCGGAACTTGGGGGATATTTTCCAGTCCCGGAGACTCTAAACTAACTCGTGATTGCCTTGCTTTGCATTGAAACTGACAGAGCAAAAAGTTGTGAAGACTCACCTTCGAGCTTCTGGGCCGAAATATAGCCCCACTTCTTTTTAAGAGTAAGAGTAGCCGAGTCTGTCTTACGCAAATCGTGATTTTGACTAACTTCGGCTCGATCTGCCGGAACCTGGGGGATATATTCCAGTCCCGGGAGCACTAAACTAACCCCTGATGGCCTTGGCTTCCAGTGAAATGGAAACAGCAAATTTTTTTGAACCCTTCCTTTGGAGCTTCTGGGCCGAAATATAGCCACACTTCACTTTAAGACTGAAACAATAGCCGAGATCGCGTTTCGCGCATCGTGATTTTGACCAACTTTGGATCGATATCCCGGAACTTGGGGGATATTTTCCAGTCCCGGAGACTCTAAACTAACTCGTGATTGCCTTGCTTTGCATTGAAACTGACAGAGCAAAACGTTGTGAAGACTCACCTTCGAGCTTCTGGGCCGAAATATAGCCCCACTTCTTTTTAAGAGTAAGAGTAGCCGAGTCTGTCTTACGCAAATCGTGATTTTGACTAACTTCGGCTCGATCTGCCGGAACCTGGGGGATATATTCCAGTCCCGGGAACACTAAACTAACTCCTGATGGCCTTGGTTTCCAGTGAAATGGACACAGCAATTTTTTTTGAACCCTTACTTTGGAGCTTCTGGGCCGAAATAGAGCCCCACTTAATTTTAACACTAAAAGAGTAGCCGAGACGGCCTTACGCGCTTATTTATTTTGCAAACTTTGTCCCGATTTTTCGGCACTTACGGGATATTTGCCCCTCCCTGGGTCTCTAAACTAACTCCTGATGGCCTTGGTTTGCAGTGAAATTGACACAGCGAAACTTTTCAAACACCCAGTTTCGAGCTTCTGGGCCGAAATATTGCCCCACTTAACTTTAAGACTGAAAGAGTGGCCGAGACCGCCGTACGCGCGT
>NC_138145.1:5000-45000 GCF_964199315.1 Orbicella franksi | reverse complement strand
CGTGATTTTGACCAACTTTGGCTAAATTTCCCGGAACTTGGGGGATATTTTCCATTCCCGGGGACTCTAAACTGGCTCCCGACGTCCTTCGTCTGCAGTAAAATGGAAACAGCAAAACTTTTTGAACGCTCACTTTCGAGCTTCTGGGCCGAAATATAGCCCCACTTTACTTTAAGATTGAAAGAGTAGCCGAGACCGGCTTACGCGCATCGTAATTTTGACCAACTTCGGCCCGATTTCCCGAAGCTTGGGGGATATTTTACAGTCCCGCGGACTCTAAAGTAACTCCTGATGGCCTTTGTTTGCAGTTACATGCACAAAGCGTAACTTTTTAAACGGTCACTTTCGAGCTTCTGGGCCGAAATATAGCCCCACTTCACTTTAAGACTGCAACAATAGCCGACCCGCGTTTCGCGAATCGTGATTTTGACCATCTTCGGATCGATATCCCGGAACTTGGGGGATATTTTTCAGTCCTGGGGACCCTAAACTAACTCCTGATCACCTTGGTTTGAAGTGAACTTGACAAGGGAAAACCTTTTGAACGCTCACTTTCGAGCTTCTGGGGCGAAATATAGCCCCACTTCACTTTAAGACTGAAAGATAAGGGAAGACTGTCTTACGCCCATGGTTTTTGACAAACTTAGGCTAAATTTCCCCGAATTAGGGGGATATTTTCCACTCCCTGGGTCTCTATACTAACTCCTGATGGCCTTGGTTAGCAGTGAAATTGACACAGCAAAACTTTTTGAACACTCAGTTTCGAGCTTCTGGGCCGAAATATTGCCCCACTTCACATTAAGACTGAAAGAGTAGCCGAGACCGCGTACGCACGTCGTGATTTTGACCAACTTGGGCTAAATTTCCCGGAACTTGGGGGATATTTTGCATTCCCGGGGACTCTAAACTGACCCCCGACGTCCTTGGTGTGCAGTAAACTGGACACAGCAAGGCTTTTTGAACGCTCATTTTCGAGCTTCTGGGACGAGATATAGCCCGACTTTGCTTTAAGACTAAAAGAGTAGCCGAGCCCGCCTTACGCGCATCGTAATTTTGACCAACTTCGGCTCGGTTTCCCGAAACTTGGGGAATATTTTTTAGTTCCGCGGACTTTAAAGTAACTTCTGATGGCCTTGGTTCGCATTGAAATGGACACAGCAAAACTTTTTGAAGGTTCACTTTCGAGCTTCTTGGCCCAAATATAGCCCCACCTCACTTAAAGACTGAAAGAGTAAGCGAGAGCGCCTTACGCGCATCGTGATTTTGACCAACTTCGGATCGATATCCCGGAACTTGGGGGATATTTTCCAGTCCCGGGGACTCTAAACTAACTCCTGATGGCCTTGCTTTGCATTGAAACTGACAGAGCAAAACGTTGTGAAGACTCACCTTCGAGCTTTCTGGCCGAAATATTGCCCCACTTCACTTTAAGACTGAAAGAGTAGCCGAGACCGTCTTACGCGCATCGTGGTTTTGACCAACTTCGGCTAGATTTCCTGAAACTTGGGGGACATATTCCAGTCCCAAGGACTCTAAAGTAATTCCTGATGGCCTGGGTTTGCAGTGAAATGGACACAGCCAATTTTTTTGAACGCATACTTTCAAAATTCTGGGCAGAAATATAGCCCCACTTCACTTTAAAACTGAAAGAGTAGCCGAGACCGCCTTAGGCGCATCGTGATTTTGACCAACTTCGGCTCGAGTTTCCGGAACTTAAGGAATATTTTTCAGTCCCGGGGACTCTAAACTAACTCACGATGGCCTTGGTTTTCAGTTAAATTGAGAGAGCAAAACGTTTTGAACACTCAGTTTCGAGCTTCTGGACCGAAATATAGCCCTACTTCACTTTAAGACTGAAAGAGTAGCCGAGACCGCCTTACGTGCATGGTGATTTTGACCAACTTCGTCTCGATTTCGCGGAACTTGGGGGATATTTTCCAGTGCCGAAGACTCTAAACTAAGTCCTGATGTCTTTGGTTTGCAGTGAAATGGACACAGGATAACATTTTGAACGCTCACTTTCGAGCTTCTGGGCCGAAATATAGCCCTACTTCACTTTAAGACTGAAAGAGTAGCTGAGATTGCCTTACGCGCATCGTGATTTTGGGTTACTTCGGCTCGATTTCCCGGAACTTGGGAAATAATTCCCAGTCCCGGGCACTCTAAACTAATTCCTGATGGCCTTGGTTTTCAGTGAAATGGACACAGCCAAACTTTTTGAACCTTCACTTTCGAGCTTCTGGGCCGAAATATAGCCCCACTTCACTTTGAGACTGAAAGAGTAGCCGAGACCGCCTTACGCGCATGGTAAATTTGTCCAACTTCGGCTTGATTTCTCGGGATTTGGGGGATATTTTCCAGTCCCGGAAGCTCTAAACTAACTCCTGATTTCCTTTGTTTTCAGTGAAATGGAGACAGGTAAAATTAGCGCACGCCCGGTTTCGAGCTTCTTGGTCGAGAATATAACCCCCCTTAATTTTAAGACTGAAAGAGTAGCCGAGACCGCCTTACCCGCATTGTGATTTTGGGCCACTTTTGCTCTATTTCCCGGAAGTTGGCGAATAATTTAAAGTCCCGGGGACGCTAAACTAACTCCCGATGACCTTGGTTGCCAATTTAATGAACACAGCAAAACATTCTGAACGCTCACCTTCGAGCTTCAGGGCCGAAATAGAGCCCTACTTAAATTTAAGACTGAAAGAATAGCCGAGAGCCCGTTACGCGCATGGTGATTTTGATCAACTTCGGCGCGATTTCCTGGAACTTGGAGAATATTTTCCAGTCCCGGGGACTCTAAACTAACTCCTGACGGCCTTGGTTTCCAGTGAAAGGGACAGAGCAAAACTTTTTGAACGCGCACTTTCGAGCTTCTTGGCCGAACTATAGCCCAACTTCACTTTAAGCCTGAAAGACTAACCGAGAGCGCCTTACGCGCATCGTGACTTTGACCAACTTCGGCACGATCTGGCGGAACTTGGGAAATATTTTCTAGTCCCAAGAACTCTAAACTAACTCCTGATGGCCTTGCTTTGCAGTGAAATGAAAACCGCAAAACTTTTCGAATGCGCACTTTCGAGCCTCTGGGCCGAAATATAGCGCAACTTCACTTTAAGACTGAAAGAGTAGCCGGGACGACCTTGCGCGCATCGTGATTTTGACCCACTTCAGCTCGATTTCCCGAAACTGGGGGGATATTTTCTACTTTCGCGTACTCTAAACTAACGCCTGATGGCCTTGGTTTGCAGTGAAATGGACACAGCAAAACTTTTTGAACGCTCACTTTCGAGCTTGTGGGCCGAAATACAGCCACACTTCACTTGAAGACTGAAACAGTAGCCGAGACCGCGTTACGCGCATCGTGATTTTGATCAACTTCTGCTCGATTTCCCGGAACTTGGGGAATATTTTCCAGTTTCGGGGACTCTAAACTAACTCCTGATGGCCATGGTTTGCAGTGAAATTTACACAGCATAAGTTTTTTAACGCACACTTTCGACGTTCTGGACCCAAATAGAGCCCCACTTCACTTGAAGACGGAAAGAGTAGCCGAGACCGACTTACGCGCATCCTGATTTTGAGCAACTTCGGCTCGATATGGCGGAACTTAGGGGATATATTCCAGTTCCGAGGACTGTAAACTAATTCCTGATGGCCTTGGTTTGCATTGAAATGGACACAGCAAAACTTTTTGAACGCTTATCTTCGAGCTTCTGCGCCAAAATATAGCCCCACTTTACTTTAAATCTAAAAGAGTAGCCGAGACCGCCTTACGCGCATCGTGATTTTGACAAACTTCGGGTTGATTTCCCGGAACTTGAGGGATATTTTCTAGTCGCGGGCACTCTAAACTAACTCCTGATCGTCTTGGTTTGCATTGAAATGGACACAGCGAAACTTTTTGAACGCTCACTTTCGAGCTTCTGGCCCGAAATATAGCCCACTTTACTTTAAGACTTAAAGAGTAGCCGAAACCGTCTTGCGCGAATCGTGATTTTGACCAACTTCGGGTCGATTTCCTGGAGCTTGGCGGATATATTCGAGTCCCGCGAGCTCTAAATTAACTCCTCATGGCCTTGGTTTTTGGAGAAATGGACAGAGCACAACTTTTTTAACACTCACCTTCTAGCTTGTGGGCTGAAATAGAAGCCCACTTCACTTTAACCCTAAAATAGTAGCCGAGACCGCCTTACCCGCATCGTGATTTTGACCAAGTTCAGCTCGATTTCCCGGAACTTGGGGGATATTTTCCAGTCCGGGGGACTCTAAACTAACTCCTGATGGCCTTGGTTTGCAGTGAAATGCACAGAGCATAACTTTTTTAACGATCACTTTGCAGCTTCTGGGCCGAAATATAGCCCCACTTCACTTTAAGACTGAAAGAGTAGCGGAGACCGCCTTACAGGCATCGTGATTTTGACCAAGTTCAGCTCGATTTCCCGGAACTTGGCGGATATTTTCCAGTCCGGGGGACTTTAAACTAACTCCTGATGGCCTTTGTTTGCCGTTAAATGCACCAAGGGTAACTTTTTAAACGGTCACTTTCGAGCTTGTGGGCCGAAATATAGCCACACTTCACTTTAAGACTGAAACAATAGCCGAGATCGCGTTTCGCGAATCGTGTTTTGACCAACTTCGGATCGATATCCCGGAACTTGGGGGATATTTTCCAGTCCCGGGGACTCTAAACTAACTCCTGATCGCCTTGCTTTGCATTGAAACTGACAGAGCAAAACGTTGTGAAGACTCACCTTCGAGCTTCTGGGCCGAAATATAGCCCCACTTCTTTTTAAGTGCAAGAGTAGCCGAGTCTGTCTTACGCAAATCGTGATTTTGACTAACTTCGGCTCGATTTGCCGGAACCTGGGGGATATATTCCAGTCCCGGGAACACTAAACTAACTCCTGATGGCCTTGGTTTCCAGTGAAATGGACACAGCAAATTTTTTTGAACCCTTACTTTGGAGCTTCTGGGCCGAAATAGAGCCCCACTTTATTTTAACACTAAAAGAGTAGCCGAGACGGCCTTAAGCGCTTATTTATTTTGCCAAACTTTGTCTCGATTTTGCGGCACTTACGGGATATTTTCCAGTCCCTGGGACTCAAAACTAACTCTTGATGGCTTTGGTTCGAAGTGAAATTGACACAGGAAAACTTTTTGAACGCTAACTTTCGAGCTTCTGGGGCGAAATATAGCCGCACTTCACTTTAAGACTGAAAGATTAGCCAAGACCGCCTTACGCCCTGGTGATTTTGAGAAACTTAGGCTAAATTTATCGGAATTTGGGGGATACTTTCCACTCCCTGGGTCTCTAAACTAACTCCTGATGGCCTTGCTTTGCAGTGAAATTGACACAGCAAAACTTTTTAAGCACTCAGTTTCGAGCTTCTGGGGCGAAATATTGCCCCACTTCACTTTAAGACGGAAAGAGTAGCCGAGACCGTCTTACGCGCATCGTGGTTTTGACCAACTTCGGCTAGATTTCCCGAAACTTCGGGGACATATTACAGTCCCAAGGACTCTAAAGTAATTCCTCATGGCTTTGGTTTGCAGTGAAATGGAAACAGGATAACTTTTTGAACGCTCACTTTCGAGCTTCTGGGCCGAAGCATAGCCCTACTTCTTTTTAAGACTGAAAGAGTAGCTGAGATTGCCTTACGCGCATCGTGATTTTGGGTTACTTCGGCTCGATTTCCCGGAACTTGGGAAATAATTCCCAGTCCAGGGCACTCTAAACTAATTCCTGATGGCCTTGGTTTTCAGTGAAATGGACACAGCCAAACTTTTTGAACCTTCACTTTCGAGCTTCTGGGCCGAAATATAGCCCCACTTCACTTTAAGACTGAGAGAGTAGCCGAGACCGCCTTACGCGCATGGTAAATTTGTCCAACTTCGGCTTGATTTCTCGGGGTTTGGGGATATTTTCCAGTCCCGCAAGCTCTAAACTAACTCCTGATTGCCTTGGTTTTCAGTGAAATGGACACAGGTAAAAGGAGCGCACGCTAGGTTTCCAGGTTGTAGGCCGAAATCTAGCCCCACTTTATTTTAAGACTGAAAGGGTAGACGAAACCGCCTTAAGCGCATCCAAGTTTTTAGCCACTATGGCTCGATCTGCCAAAACTTGGGGGATATTTTCCAGTCCCGGGGACTCTAAGCTAACTCCTGATAACCTTAGTTTTCAGTAAAATGGTCACAGGTAACAGGAGCGCACGCTCCCTGTCGAGCTTCTAGGTCGAAATAAAGCCCCACTTCATTTAAAGACTGAAAGAGTAAACGAAACTGCCGTACGCTTATCGTAATTTTAAGAAACTCAATTTGCGGAAACTTGGAGGATAGTTTCCAGTCTCGAGGACTCTAAACTATCTCTCGATGGACTTAGTTCTTAGTGAAAAGGACACAGGCAAAAGGAGCGCACGCTCGGTGTCAAGCTTGTAGAACCGAAATATGGCCCCACTTCATTTTCAGAGTGAAAGAGTAGGCGAGACCAACTTACTCCCATCTTGATTTTGAGCATCTTTGGCTCGATTTGCCGTAATTCGGGGAATATTTTCCAGTCCCGAGGACTCTATGCTAACTCATGATGAACTTAGTTTTCAGTGATATGTACACAGGCAAAAGGAGCGCACGCTCGGTGTCGAGCTTCTCGGCCGAAATATAGCCCCACTTCACTTTAAGACTGAAAGAGTAGCCGAGACCGCCTTACGCGCATCGTGATTTTGAGCAACTTTGGCTCGATCTGCCAGAATTTGGGGAATATTTTCCAGTCCCAAGGACTCTAAACTAACACCTGATCGCCTAAGATGTCAGTGAAATGGACACAGGTAAAATTAGCGCACGCCCGGTCTCGAGCTTCTAGGTCGAAATATAGCCCCCCTTAATTTTAAGACTGAAAGAGTAGCCGAGACCGCCTTACGCGCATCGTGATTTTGGGCCACTTTTGCTCTATTTCCCGCAAGTTGGCGAATAATTTAAAGTCCCGGGGACGCTAAACTAACTCCCGATGACCTTGGTTGCCAATTTAATGAACACAGCAAAACATTCTGAACGCTCACCTTCGAGCTTCAGGGCCGAAATAGAGCCCTACTTAAATTTAAGACTGAAAGAATAGCCGAGAGCCCGTTACGCGCATGGTGGTTTTGATCAACTTCGGCGCGATTTCCTGGAACTTGGAGAATATTTTCCAGTCCCGGGGACTCTAAACTAACTCCTGACGGCCTTGGTTTCCAGTGAAAGGGACAGAGCAAAACTTTTTGAACGCGCACTTTCGAGCTTCTTGGCCGAACTATAGCCCAACTTCACTTTAAGACTGAAAGACTAATCGAGAGCGCCTTACGCGCATCGTGACTTTGACCAACTTCGGCTCGATCTGGCGGAACTTGGGAAATATTTTCTAGTCCCAAGGGCTCTAAACTAACTCCTGATGGCATTGCTTTGCAGTGAAATAGGGACAGCAAAACTTTTTGAACGCTCACTTTCGAGCTTGTGGGCCGAAATACAGCCACACTTCACTTTAAGACTGAAAGAGTAGCCGGGACGACCTTGCGCGCATCGTGATTTTTACCAACATGGGCTCCATTTCCCGGAACTGGGGGGATATTTTCTACTTCCGCGTACTCCAAACTAACGCCTGATGGCCTTGGTTTGCAGTGAAATGGACACAGCAAAACTTTTTGAACGCTCACTTTCGAGCTTGTGGGCCGAAATACAGCCACACTTCACTTTAAGACTGAAACAGTAGCCGAGACCGCCTTACGCGCATCTTGATTTTGATCAACTTCTCGTCGATTTCCCGGAACTTGGGGAATATTTTCCAGTTTCGGGGACTCTAAACTAACTCCTGATGGCCATGGTTTGCAGTGAAATTTACACAGCACAAGTTTTGAAGCACACTTTCGAGGTTCTGGACCGAAATAGAGCCACACTTCACTTGAAGACTCAAAGAGTAGCCGAGACCGACTTACGCGCATCCTAGTTTTTGAGCAACTTCGGCTCAATTTGGCGGAACTTAGGGGGTATATTCCAGTTCTGAGGACTCTAAACTAACTCCTGATGGCCTTGGTTTGCAGTAAAATGGACACAGCAAAACTTTTTGAACGCTCAATTTCGAGCTTCTGGGCCAAAATATAGCCCCACTTTACTTTAACACTAAAAGGGTAGCCGAGACCGCCTTACGCGCATCGTGATTTTGAGAAACTTCGGGTTGATTTCCCGGAACTTGAGGGATATTTTCCAGTCCCGGGGACTCTAAACTAACTCCTGCTTGTGTTGGTTTGGAGTGAAATGGAAACAGCAAAACTTTTTGAACGCTGACTTCCCAGCTTCTGGGCCCAAAAGTTTAGCCCCACTTCATTTTAAGATTGAAAGAGTAGCCGAGGCCGCCATACGGGCATCGTAATTTTGACTAACTTAAGCTCGATTTTCGGAAACTTGGGGGATATTTTCCAGTCGCGGGGACTCTAAACTAACTCCTGCTTGTCTTGGTTTGGAGTGAAATGGAAACAGCAAAACTTTTTGAACGCTGACTTTCCAGCTTCTGGGCCCAAAAGTTTAGCCCCACTTCACTTTAAGACTGAAAGAGTAGCCGAGACCGCCTCATGCGAATCGTAATTTTGACAAACTACGCCTCGATCTCCCGGAACTTGGGGAATATTTTCCAGACCCGGGAACTTTAAGCTAACTCCTGATTGCCTTGGTTTGCAGTAAAATGGAAACGGCAAAACTTTTTCAACGCTCACTTTAAAGCTTCTGGGCCAACACATAGCCCCACTTCACTTCAAGACTTAAAGAGTAGCCGAGACCGTCTTAAGCGCATCGTGATTTTGACCAAGTTCGGCTCTATTTCCCGGAACTGGGAGGATATTTTCCAGTCCCCGGGACTCTAAACTAAATCCTGATTGCCTTGGTTGGCCGAGCAATGGACACAGGAAAATCTTTTGAACGCTCACTTTCGAGCTGCTGGGTCGAAATATAGCCCCACTTCACTTTAAGACTGAAAGAGTAGCCGAGATCGCCTTACACGCAACGTGATTTTGACAACCTTCCGCTTGATTTCCCGGAATTTGGGGGATATTTTACAGTCCCGTGGACTCTAACGTATTTCCTCTTGGCCTTGGTTTGCAGTGAAATGGACACAGGAAAACTTTTTGAACGCTCACTTTCGAGCCTTTGGGCCGAAATATAGCCCATTTCATTTTAAGGCTGAAAGAGTAGACGAGACCGCCTTACGTGCATCGTGATTTTGAGCCTCTATGGCTGGATTTCCCGGAACTTGGGGGATAGTTTCCAGCTTTGGGAGCTCTAAACTAACTCCTGATTGCCTTAGTTTTCAGTAAAATCGACACAGATTAAATTAGCGCACGCTCGGTGCCGAGCTTCTAGGTCGAAATATAGCCCCACTTCATTTTAAGACTGAAAAAATAGACGAAACGGCCTTACGCGCATCGTGATTTTGAGCAACTTTGGCTCAATTTGCCGGAACTTGTGGGATATTTTTCAGTCCCAGGTACTGTAAACTAACTCCCGATCGCCTTGGTTTGCATTGAAATGGACAGAGCAAAACATTTTAAACGCTCACCTTCAAGCTTCTGAGCCGAATATAGCCCCACTTCACTTTAAGCCTGAAAGAGTAGCCGAGACCGTCTTACGCGCATCGTGATTTTCACCAACTTTGGCTTGATTTTCCGGAACTTGGGGGATATTTCCCAGTCCCGCGGACTCTAAACTAACTCCTGATGGCCTTGCTTTGCAGTGAAATGGACACAGCAAAACTTTTTGAACGCTCACCTTGGACCTTCTGGGCCGAAATATAACCCCACTTCACTTTAAGACTTAAAGAGTTGCCGAGACCGCTTTACGCGCATCGTGATTTTGACCATCTTCGGCTTGATTTCCCGGGACTTGGGGGATATTTCCTAGTTCCAGGGACTTTAAACTAAGTCCTGATGACCTTGTTTTGCAGTGAAATTGAAACAGCAAAAGTTTTTGAACGCTCATCTTCGAGTTTCTGCGCCAAAATATAGCCCCACTTCACTTGAAGACTGAAAAAATAGCCGAGACCGCCCTACGCGCATCGTGATTTTGACCAACTTCGGCTCGATTGGCGGGAACTTAGGGAATATTTTCCAGTTCTGTGGACTCTAAACTAATTCCTGATGGCCTTGGTTTGCAATGAAATGGACACAGCAAAACTTTTTGAACGCTTATCTTCGAGCTTCTGCGCCAAAATATAGCCCCACTTCACTTGAAGACTGAAAGAATATCCGAGACCGCCTTACAGACATCGTGATTTTGACCAAGTTCAGCTCGATTTCCCGGAACTTGGAGGATATTTTCCAGTCCAGGGGACTTTAAAATAACTCCTGATGGCCTTTTTTTGCAGTTAAATGCACGAAGCGTAACTGTTTAAGCGGTCACTTTCGAGCTTCTCGGCTGAAATATAGCCCCACTTCACTTTAAGACTGCAACAATAGCCGACCCGCGTTTCGCGAATCGTGATTTTGACCATCTTCGGATCGATATCCCGGAACTTGGGGGATATTTTTCAGTCCTGGGGACCCTAAACTAAACTAACTCCTGATCACCTTGGTTTGAAGTGAACTTGACAAGGGAAAACCTTTTGAACGCTCACTTTCGAGCTTCTGGGGCGAAATATAGCCCCACTTCACTTTAAGACTGAAAGATAAGCCAAGACCGTCCTACGCCCATGGTTTTTGACAAACTTAGGCTAAATTTCCCGGAATTAGGGGAATATTTTCCACTCCCTGGGTCTCTATACTAACTCCTGATGGCCTTGGTTAGCAGTGAAATTGACACAGCAAAACTTTTTAAACACTCAGTTTCGAGCTTCTGGGCCGAAATAGTGCCCCACTTCACATTAAGACTGAAAGAGTAGCCGAGACCGCGTACGCACGTCGTGATTTTGACCAACTTGGGCTAAATTTCCCGGAACTTGGGGGATATTTTGCATTCCCGGGGACTCTAAACTGACCCCCGACGTCCTTGGTGTGCAGTAAACTGGACACAGCAAGGCTTTTTGAACGCTCATTTTCGAGCTTCTGGGACGAGATATAGCCCGACTTTACTTTAAGACTAAAAGAGTAGCCGAGCCCGCCTTACGCGCATCGTGATTTTGACCAACTTCGGCTCGGTTTCCCCGAACTTGGGGAATATTTTTTAGTCCCGCGGACTCTAAAGTAACTCCTGATGGCCTTGGTTCGCATTGAAATGGACACAGCAAAACTTTTTGAAGGTTCACTTTCGAGCTTCTTGGCCCAAATATAGCCCCACCTCACTTAAAGACTGAAAGAGTAAGCGAGAGCGCCTTACGCGCATCGTGATTTTGACCAACTTCGGATCGATATCCCGGAACTTGGGGGATATTTTCCAGTCCCGGGGACTCTAAACTAACTCCTGATGGCCTTGCTTTGCATTGAAACTGACAGAGCAAAACGTTGTGAAGACTCACCTTCGAGCTTTCTGGCCGAAATATTGCCCCACTTCACTTTAAGACTGAAAGAGTAGCCGAGACCGTCTTACGCGCATCGTGGTTTTGACCAACTTCGGCTAGATTTCCCGAAACTTCGGGGACATATTCCAGTCCCAAGGACTCTAAAGTAATTCCTGATGGCCTTGGTTTGCAGTGAAATGGACACAGCCAATTTTTTTTGAACGCATGCTTTCGAAATTCTGGGGAGAAATATACCCCCACTTCACTTTAAAACTGAAAGAGTAGCCGAGACCGCCTTAGGCGCATCGTGATTTTGACAAACTTCGGCTCGAGTTTCCGGAACTTAAGGAATATTTTTCAGTCCCGGGGACTCTAAACTAACTCACGATGGCCTTGGTTTTCAGTTAAATTGAGAGAGCAAAACGTTTTGAACGCGCACTTTCGAGCTTCTGGACCGAAATATAGCCCTACTTCACTTTAAGACTGAAAGAGTAGCCGAGACCGCCTTACGCGCATCGTGATTTTCACCAACTTCGTCTCGATTTCGCGGAACTTGGGGGATATTTTCCAGTTCCGGGGACTCTAAACTAAGTTCTGATGGCTGTGGTTTGGAGTGAAATGGACACAGGATAACTTTTTGAACGCTCACTTTCGAGCGCCTGGGCCGAAGCATAGCTCTACTTCACTTTAAGACTGAAAGAGTAGCTGAGATTGCCTTACGCGCATCGTGATTTTGGGTTACTTTCGCTCGATTTCCCGGAACTTGGGCAATAATTCCCAGTCCCGGAAACTCTAAACTAATTCCTGATGGCCTTGGTTTTCAGTGAAATGGACACAGCCAAACTTTTTGAACCTTCACTTTCGAGCTTCTGGGCCGAAATATAGCCCCACTTCACTTTGAGACTGAAAGAGTAGCCGAGACCGCCTTACGCGCATGGTAAATTTGTCCAACTCCGGCTTGATTTCTCGGGGTTTGGGGGATATTTTCCAGTCCCGCAAGCTCTAAACTAACTCCTTATTGCCTTGGTTTTTAGTGAAATGGACACAGGTAAAAGGAGCGCACGCTAGGTTTCCAGGTTGTAGGCCGAAATCTAGCCCCACTTTATTTTAAGACGGAAAGGGTAGACGAAACCGCCTTAAGCGCATCCAAATTTTTAGCCACTATGGCTCGATCTGCCAAAACTTGGGGGATATTTTCCAGTCCCGGGGACTCTAAGCTAACTCCTGATAACCTTAGTTTTCAGTAAAATGGTCACAGGTAACAGGAGCGCACGCTCCCTGTCGAGCTTCTAGGTCGAAATAAAGCCCCACTTCATTTTAAGACTGAAAGAGTAAACGAAACTGCCGTACGCTTATCGTAATTTTAAGAAACTATGGCTCAATTTGCCGAAACTTGGAGGATAGTTTCCAGTCTCGAGGACTCTAAACTATCTCCTGATGGACTTAGTTCTTAGTGAAAAGGACACAGGCAAAAGGAGCGCACGCTCGGCGTCAAGCTTGTAGAACCGAAATATGGCCCCACTTCATTTTCAGAGTGAAAGAGTAGGCGAGACCGCCTTACTCGCATCTTGATTTTGAGCATCTTTGGCTCGATTTGCCGTAATTCGGGGAATATTTTCCAGTCCCGAGGACTCTGTGCTAACTCGTGATGAACTTAGTTTTCAGTGATATGTACAAAGGCAAACGGAGCGCACGCTCGGTGTCGAGCTTCTCGGCTCAAATACAGCCACACTTCACTTTAAGACTGAAAGAGTAGCCAAGACCGCCTTACGCGCATCGTGATTTTGAGCAACTTTGGCTCGATCTGCCAGAATTTGGGGAATATTTTCCAGTCCCAAGGACTCCAAACTAACACCTGATCGCCTAAGATGTCACTGAAATGGACACAGGTAAAATTAGCGCACGCCCGGTCTCCAGCTTCTAGGTCGAAATATAGCCCCCCTTAATTTTAAGACTGAAAGAGTAGCCGAGACCGCCTTACGCGCATCGTGATTTTGGGCCACTTTTGCTCGATTTCCCGCAAGTTGGCGAATAATTTAAAGTCCCGGGGACGCTAAACTAACTCCCGATGACCGTGGTTGCCAATTTAATGAACACAGCAAAACATTCTCATCGCTCACCTTCGAGCTTCAGGGCCGAAATAGAGCCCTACTTAAATTTAAGACTGAAAGAATAGCCGAGAGCCCGTTACGCGCATGGTGATTTTGATCAACTTCGGCGCGATTTCCTGGAACTTGGAGAATATTTTTCAGTCCCGGGGACTCTAAACTAACTCCTGACGGCCTTGGTTTCCAGTGAAAGGGACAGAGCAAAACTTTTTGAACGCGCACTTTCGAGCTTCTTGGCCGAACTATAGCCCAACTTCACTTTAAGCCTGAAAGACTAACCGAGAGCGCCTTACGCGCATCGTGACTTTGACCAACTTCGGCTCGATCTGGCGGAACTTGGGAAATATTTTCTAGTCCCAAGGGCTCTAAACTAACTCCTGATGGCCTTGCTTTGCAGTGAAATGGACACAGTAAAACTTTTCGAATGCGCACTTTCGAGCCTCTGGGCCGAAATATAGCGCAACTTCACTTTAAGACTGAAAGAGTAGCCGGGACCGCCTTGCGCGCATCGTGATTTTGACCAACTTCTCCTCGATTTCCTGGAACTTGGGGGATATATTCCAGTCCCGGGGACTCTAAACTAACTCCTGATGGCCTGGCTTTGCAGTGAAATGGACACAGGAAAACTTTTTGAACGCTTCCTTTCGAGCCTCTGGGCCGAAACATAGCCCCACTTTACTTTAAGACTTAAAGAGTAGCCGACATTGCCTTACGCGCATCGTGATTTTGACCATCTTTGGCTTGATTTCGCGGGACTTGGGGGATATTTTCTAGTCCCGGGGATTCTAAACTAAGTCCGGATGGCCTTGTTTTGCAGTGAAATTGAAACAACCAAACTTTTTGAAAGCAACGTTTCGAGCTTCTAGGCCGAAATATAGCCTCACTTCACTTGTAGAGTGAAAGATGAGCCGAGTCCTCCTTACGCGCATCGTGATTTTGACCAACTTCGGCTCGATTTCCCGGAAATTATGGAATATTTTCCAGTTCTGTGGACTCTAAACTTATTCCTGATGGCCTTGGTTTGCAGTGAAATGCTACAGCAAAACTTTTTGAACGCTTATCCTCGAGCTTATGGCGAAAATATAGCCCAACTTTACTTTAAGACTGAAAGAATAGCTGAGACCGCCTTACGCGCATGGTAAATTTGTCCAACTTCGGCTTGATTTCTCGGGGTTTGGGGGATATTTTCCAGTCCCGCAAGCTCTAAACTCACTCCTGATTGCCTTGGTTTTTAGTGAAATGGACACAGGTAAAAGGAGCGCACGCTAGGTTTCCAGGTTGTAGGCCGAAATCTAGCCCCACTTTATTTTAAGACGGAAAGGGTAGACGAAACCGGCTTAAGCGCATCCAAATTTTTAGCCACTATGGCTCGATCTGCCAAAACTTGGGGGATCTTTTCCAGTCCCGGGGACTCTAAGCTAACTCCTGATAACCTTAGTTTTCAGTAAAATGGTCACAGGTAACAGGAGCGCACGCTCCCTGTCGAGCTTCTAGGTCGAAATAAAGCCCCACTTCATTTTAAGACTGAAAGAATAAACGAAACTGCCGTACGCTTATCGTAATTTTAAGAAACTATGGCTCAATTTGCCGAAACTTGGAGGATAGTTTCCAGTCTCGAGGACTCTAAACTATCTCCTGATGGACTTAGTTCTTAGTGAAAAGGACACAGGCAAAAGGAGCGCACGCTCGGCGTCAAGCTTGTAGAACCGAAATATGGCCCCACTTCATTTTCAGAGTGAAAGAGTAGGCGAGACCGCCTTACTCGCATCTTGATTTTGAGCATCTTTGGCTCGATTTGCCGTAATTCGGGGAATATTTTCCAGTCCCGAGGACTCTGTGCTAACTCGTGATGAACTTAGTTTTCAGTGATATGTACAAAGGCAAACGGAGCGCACGCTCGGTGTCGAGCTTCTCGGCTCAAATACAGCCACACTTCACTTTAAGACTGAAAGAGTAGCCAAGACCGCCTTACGCGCATCGTGATTTTGAGCAACTTTGGCTCGATCTGCCAGAATTTGGGGAATATTTTCCAGTCCCAAGGACTCCAAACTAACACCTGATCGCCTAAGATGTCACTGAAATGGACACAGGTAAAATTAGCGCACGCCCGGTCTCCAGCTTCTAGGTCGAAATATAGCCCCCCTTAATTTTAAGACTGAAAGAGTAGCCGAGACCGCCTTACGCGCATCGTGATTTTGGGCCACTTTTGCTCGATTTCCCGCAAGTTGGCGAATAATTTAAAGTCCCGGGGACGCTAAACTAACTCCCGGTGACCGTGGTTGCCAATTTAATGAACACAGCAAAACATTCTCATCGCTCACCTTCGAGCTTCAGGGCCGAAATAGAGCCCTACTTAAATTTAAGACTGAAAGAATAGCCGAGAGCCCGTTACGCGCATGGTGATTTTGATCAACTTCGGCGCGATTTCCTGGAACTTGGAGAATATTTTTCAGTCCCGGGGACTCTAAACTAACTCCTGACGGCCTTGGTTTCCAGTGAAAGGGACAGAGCAAAACTTTTTGAACGCGCACTTTCGAGCTTCTTGGCCGAACTATAGCCCAACTTCACTTTAAGCCTGAAAGACTAACCGAGAGCGCCTTACGCGCATCGTGACTTTGACCAACTTCGGCTCGATCTGGCGGAACTTGGGAAATATTTTCTAGTCCCAAGGGCTCTAAACTAACTCCTGATGGCCTTGCTTTGCAGTGAAATGGACACAGTAAAACTTTTCGAATGCGCACTTTCGAGCCTCTGGGCCGAAATATAGCGCAACTTCACTTTAAGACTGAAAGAGTAGCCGGGACCGCCTTGCGCGCATCGTGATTTTGACCAACTTCTCCTCGATTTCCTGGAACTTGGGGGATATATTCCAGTCCCGGGGACTCTAAACTAACTCCTGATGGCCTGGCTTTGCAGTGAAATGGACACAGGAAAACTTTTTGAACGCTTCCTTTCGAGCCTCTGGGCCGAAACATAGCCCCACTTTACTTTAAGACTTAAAGAGTAGCCGACATTGCCTTACGCGCATCGTGATTTTGACCATCTTTGGCTTGATTTCGCGGGACTTGGGGGATATTTTCTAGTCCCGGGGATTCTAAACTAAGTCCGGATGGCCTTGTTTTGCAGTGAAATTGAAACAACCAAACTTTTTGAAAGCAACGTTTCGAGCTTCTAGGCCGAAATATAGCCTCACTTCACTTGTAGAGTGAAAGATGAGCCGAGTCCTCCTTACGCGCATCGTGATTTTGACCAACTTCGGCTCGATTTCCCGGAAATTATGGAATATTTTCCAGTTCTGTGGACTCTAAACTTATTCCTGATGGCCTTGGTTTGCAGTGAAATGCTACAGCAAAACTTTTTGAACGCTTATCCTCGAGCTTATGGCGAAAATATAGCCCAACTTTACTTTAAGACTGAAAGAATAGCTGAGACGGCCTTGCGCGAATCGTGATTTTGACCAACTTCGGCTCGATTTCCCGGAATTTGGGGGATATTTTCCAGTCCCGGAGACTCTAAACTAACTCCTGATCGTCTTGGTTTGCATTGAAATGGACACAGCGAAACTTTTTGAACGCTCACTTTCGAGCTTCTGGCCCGAAATATAGCCCACTTTACTTTAAGACTGAAAGAGTAGCCGAAACTGTCTTGCGCGAATCGTGATATTCACCAACTTCGGGTCGATTTCCCGGAGCTTGGCGGATATATTCGAGTCCCGCGAGCTCTAAATTAACTCCTTATGGCCTTGGTTTTCGGAGAAATGGACAGAGCACAACTTTTTTAACACTCACCTTCTAGCTTGTGGGCTTAAATAGAAGCCCACTTTAATTTAACCCTGAAATAGTAGCCGAGACCGCCTGACGCGCATCGTGATTTTGACCAAGTTCAGCTGGATTTCCCGGAACTTGGGAGATATTTTCCAGTCTGGGGGACTCTAAGCTAACTCCTGATGGCCTTGGTTTGCAGTGAAATGCACAGAGCATAACTTTTTTAACGATCACTTTGCAGCTTCTGGGCCGAAATATAGCCACACTTCACTTTAAGACTGAAACAATAGCCGAGGTCGCGTTTCGCGCATCGTGATTTTGACCAACTTCGGATCGATATCCCGGAACTTGGGGGATATTTTCCAGTCCCGGAGACTCTAAACTAACTCGTGATCGCCTTGCTTTGCATTGAAACTGACAGAGCAAAACGTTGTGAAGACTCACCTTCGAGCTTCTGGGCCGAAATATAGCCCCACTTCTTTTTAAGAGTAAGAGTAGCCGAGTCTGTATTACGCAAATCGTGATTTTGACTAACTTCGGCTCGATTTCCCGGAATCTGGGGGATATATTCCAGTTCCGGGAACACTAAACTAACTCCTGATGGCCTTGGTTTCCAGTGAAATGGACACAGCAAATTTTTTTGAACTCTTACTTTGGAGCTTCTGGGCCGAAATAGAGCCCCACTTTATTTTAACACTAAAAGAGTAGCCGAGACGGCCTTACGCGCTTATTTATTTTGCCAAACTTTGTCTCGAGTTTTCGGCACTTACGGGATATTTTTCAGTCCCTGAAACTCTAAACTAACTCTTGATGGCTTTGGTTCGAAGTGAAATTGACAGAGGAAAACTTTTTGAACGCTCACTTTCGAGCTTCTGGGCCGAAATATTGTCCCACTTCACTTTAAGCCTGAAAGAGTAGCCGAGACGGCCGTACGCGCGTCGTGATTTTGACCAGCTTTGGCTAAATTTCCCGGAACTTGGGGGATATTTTCCATTCCCGGGGACTCTGAACCGGCCCCCAACGTCCTTGGTCTGCAGTAAAATGGACAGAGCAAAACTTTTTGAACGCTCACTTTCGAGCTTCTGGGCCGAAATATAGCTCCACTTTACTTTAAGATTGAAAGAGTAGCCGAGACCGGCTTACGTGCATCGTAGTTTTGACCAACTTCGGCTCGATTTCCTGGAGTTTGGGGGATATTTTACAGTACCGCGGACTCTAAAGAAACTCCTGATGGCCTTGCTTTGGAGTGAAATGGACACAGCAAAACTTTCTGAACGCTCACTTTCAAGCTTCTGGGCGGAAATATTGCCCCAGTTCACTTTAAGAATGAAAGAGTAGCCGAGACCGCCTTACGCTTATCGTGATTGTGACCAACTTTGGCTCGATTTCCCGGGAAATGGGGGATATTTTCCGGTACCGGGGACTCTAAAGTAACTCCTGATTGCCTTGGTTTGCATTGAAATGGAGAGAGCAAAACTTTTTGAACGTTCCCTTTCGAGCTTCTGAGCCGAAATATAGCCCCACTTCACTTTAAGACTGAAAGAGTAGCCGAGACCGTCTTACGCGCATCGTGGTTTTGACCAACTTCGGCTAGATTTCCCGAAACTTCGGGGATATATTCCAGTCCCAAGGACTCTAAAGTAATTCCTGATGGCCTTGGTTTGCAGTGAAATGGACACAGCCAATTTTTTTGAACGCATACTTTCGAAATTCTGGGGAGAAATATAGCCCCACCACTTTAAAACTGAAAGAGTAGCCGAGACCGCCTTAGGCGCATCGTGATTTTGACCAACTCCGGCTCGAGTTTCCGGAACTTAAGGGATATTTTTCAGTCCCGGGGACTCTAAACTAACTCACGATGGCCTTGGTTTTCAGTTAAATTGAGAGAGCAAAACTTTTTGAACGCTCACTTTCGAGCTTCTGGACCGAAATATAGCCCTACTTCACTTTAAGACTGAAAGAGTAGCCGAGACCGCCTTACGCGCATCGTGATTTTCACCAACTCCGTCTCGATTTCGCGGAACTTGGGGATATTTTCCAGTTCCGGGGACTCTAAACTAACTCCTGATGGCTTTGGTTTGCAGTGAAATGGACACAGGATAACAGTTTGAACGCTCACTTTCGAGGTCCTGGGCCGAAGAATAGCCCTACTTCACTTTAAGACTGAAAGAGTAGCTGAGATTGCCTTACGCGCATCGTGATTTTGGGTTACTTCGGCTCGATTTCCCGGAACTTGGGAAATAATTCCCAGTCCCGGGCACTCTAAACTAATTCCTAATGGCCTTGGTTTTTAGTGAAATGGACACAGCCAAACTTTTTGAATCTTCACTTTCGAGCTTCTGGGCCGAAATATAGCTCCACTTTACTTTAAGATTGAAAGAGTAGCCGAGACCGGCTTACGTGCATCGTAGTTTTGACCAACTTCGGCTCGATTTCCTGGAGTTTGGGGGATATTTTACAGTACCGCGGACTCTAAAGAAACTCCTGATGGCCTTGCTTTGGAGTGAAATGGACACAGCAAAACTTTCTGAACGCTCACTTTCAAGCTTCTGGGCGGAAATATTGCCCCAGTTCACTTTAAGAATGAAAGAGTAGCCGAGACCGCCTTACGCTTATCGTGATTGTGACCAACTTTGGCTCGATTTCCCGGGAAATGGGGGATATTTTCCGGTACCGGGGACTCTAAAGTAACTCCTGATTGCCTTGGTTTGCATTGAAATGGAGAGAGCAAAACTTTTTGAACGTTCCCTTTCGAGCTTCTGAGCCGAAATATAGCCCCACTTCACTTTAAGACTGAAAGAGTAGCCGAGACCGTCTTACGCGCATCGTGGTTTTGACCAACTTCGGCTAGATTTCCCGAAACTTCGGGGATATATTCCAGTCCCAAGGACTCTAAAGTAATTCCTGATGGCCTTGGTTTGCAGTGAAATGGACACAGGATAACAGTTTGAACGCTCACTTTCGAGGTCCTGGGCCGAAGAATAGCCCTACTTCACTTTAAGACTGAAAGAGTAGCTGAGATTGCCTTACGCGCATCGTGATTTTGGGTTACTTCGGCTCGATTTCCCGGAACTTGGGAAATAATTCCCAGTCCCGGGCACTCTAAACTAATTCCTAATGGCCTTGGTTTTTAGTGAAATGGACACAGCCAAACTTTTTGAATCTTCACTTTCGAGCTTCTGGGCCGAAATATAGCCCCACTTCACTTTAAGACTGAAAGAGTAGCCGAGACCGCCTTACGCGCATGGTAAATTTGTCCAACTTCGGCTTGATTTCTCGGGGTTTGGGGGATATTTTCCAGTCCCGCAAGCTCTAAACTCACTCCTGATTGCCTTGGTTTTTAGTGAAATGGACACAGGTAAAAGGAGCGCACGCTAGGTTTCCAGGTTGTAGGCCGAAATCTAGCCCCACTTTATTTTAAGACGGAAAGGGTAGACGAAACCGCCTTAAGCGCATCCAAATTTTTAGCCACTATGGCTCGATCTGCCAAAACTTGGGGGATCTTTTCCAGTCCCGGGGACTCTAAGCTAACTCCTGATAACCTTAGTTTTCAGTAAAATGGTCACAGGTAACAGGAGCGCACGCTCCCTGTCGAGCTTCTAGGTCGAAATAAAGCCCCACTTCATTTTAAGACTGAAAGAGTAAACGAAACTGCCGTACGCTTATCGTAATTTTAAGAAACTATGGCTCAATTTGCCGAAACTTGGAGGATAGTTTCCAGTCTCGAGGACTCTAAACTATCTCCTGATGGACTTAGTTCTTAGTGAAAAGGACACAGGCAAAAGGAGCGCACGCTCGGCGTCAAGCTTGTAGAACCGAAATATGGCCCCACTTCATTTTCAGAGTGAAAGAGTAGCCGAGACCGCCTTACTCGCATCTTGATTTTGAGCATCTTTGGCTCGATTTGCCGTAATTCGGGGAATATTTTCCAGTCCCGAGGACTCTGTGCTAACTCACGATGAACTTACTTTTCAGTGATATGTACAAAGGCAAAAGGAGCGCACGCTCGGTGTAGAGCTTCTCGGCCGAAATACAGCCATACTTCACTTTAAGACTGAAACAGTAGACGAGACCACGTTACGCGCATCGTGATTTTGATTAACTTCTGCTCGATTTCCCGGAACTTAGGGAATATTTTCCAGTCCCGGGAACTCTAAACTAACTCCTGATGGCCATGGTTTGCAGTGAAATTTACACAGCACAAGTTTTTCAACGCACACTTTCGAGGTTCTGGACCGAAATAGAGCCCCACTTCACTTGAAGACTGAAAGAGTAGCCCAGACCGACTTACGCGCATCCTGATTTTGAGCAACTTCGGCTCGATTTGCCGGAACTTAGGGGATCTATTCCAGTTCTGAGGACTCTAAACTAATTCCTGATGGCCTTGGTTTGCAGTAAAATGGACACAGCAAAACTTTTTGAACGCTCAATTTCGAGCTTCTGGGCCAAAATATAGCCCCACTTTACTTTAACACTAAAAGGGTAGCCTAGACCGCCTTACGCGCATCGTGATTTTGACAAACTTAGGGTTGATTTCCCGGAACTTGGGGGATATTTTCCAGTCGCGGGGACTCTAAACTAACTCCTGCTTGTGTTGGTTTGGAGTGAAATGGAAACAGCGAAACTTTTTGAACGCTGACTTTCCAGCTTCTGGGCCCAAAAGTTTAGCCGCACTTCATTTTAAGATTGAAAGAGTAGCCGAGGCCGCCTTACGCGCAACTTGGGGGATAATTTACAGTCCCGTGGACTCTAACGTATTTCCTCTTGTCCTTGGTTTGCAGTGAAATGGACACAGGAAAACTTTTTGAACGCTCACTTTCGAGCCTTTGGCCCAAAATATAGCCCATTTCATTTTAAGGCTGAAAGAGTAGACGAGACCGCCTTACGCGCATCGTGATTTTCAGCCTCTACGGCTCGATTTCCCGGAACTTGGGGGATAGTTTCCAGCTTTGGGAGCTCTAAGCTAACTCCTGATTGCCTGAGTTTTCAGTGAAATCGACACAGATTAAATTAGCGCACGCTCGGTGCCGAGCTTCTAGGTCGAAATATAGCTCCACTTCATTTTAAGACTGAAAAAATAGACGAAACGGCCTTACGCGCATCGTGATTTTGAGCAACTTTGGCTCAATTTACTGGAACTTGTGGGATATTTTTCAGTCCCAGGTACTGTAAACTAACTCCCGATCGCCTTGGTTTGCATTGAAATGGACAGAGCAAAACATTTTAAACGCTCACCTTCAAGCTTCTGAGCCGAATATAGCCCCACTTCACTTTAAGCCTGAAAGAGTAGCCGAGACCGTCTTACGCGCATCGTGATTTTCACCAACTTTGGCTTGATTTTCCGGAACTTGAGGGATATTTTCCAGTCCCGGGAACTCTAAACTAACTCCTGATGGCCTTGCTTTGCAGTGAAATGGACACAGCAAAACTTTTTGAACGCTCACTTTGGACCTTCTGGGCCGAAATATAACCCCACTTCACTTTAAGACTTAGAGTTGCCGAGACCGCTTTACGCGCATCGTGATTTTGACCATCTTCGGCTTGATTTCCCGGGACTTGGGGGATATTTTCTAGTCCCGGGGACTATAAACTAAGTCCTGATGACCTTGTTTTGCAGTGAAATTGAAACAGCAAAAGGTTTTGAAAGCAGAGTTTCGAGCTTCTGGGCCGAAAGATAGCCCCACTTCACTTGAGGAGTGAAAGATGAGCCGAGTCCGCCTTACGCGCATCGTGATTTTGACCAACTTCGGCTCGATTGGCCGGAACTTAGGGAATATTTTCCAGTTCTGTGGACTCTAAACTAATTCCTGATGGCCTTGGTTTGCAATGAAATGGACACAGCAAGACTCTTTCAACGCTCATCTTCGAGCTTCTGCGCCAAAATATAGCCCCACTTCACTTGAAGACTGAAAGAGTAGCCGAGACCGCCTTACAGACATCGTGATTTTGACCAAGTTCAGCTCGATTTCCCGGAACTTGGGGGATATTTTCCAGTGCGAGGGACTTTAAAATACCTCCTGATGGCCTTTTTTGCAGTTAAATGCACGAAGCGTAACTGTTTAAACGGTCACTTTCGAGCTTCTCGGCTGAAATATAGCCCCACTTCACTTTAAGACTGAAAGATTAGCCAAGACCGTCTTACGCCCATGGTGATTTTGACAAACTTAGGCTAAATTTCCCGGAATTTGGGGGATATTTTCCACTCCCTGGGTCTCTATACTAACTCCTGATGGCCTTGGTTTGCAGTGAAATTGACACAGCAAAACTTTTTAAACACTCAGTTTCGAGCTTCTTGGCCGAAATATTGCCCCACTTCACTTTAAGACTGAAAAAGTAGCCGAGACCGCGTACGCGCGTCGTGATTTTGACCAACTTGGGCTAAATTTCCCGGAACTTGGGGGATATTTTCCATTCCCGGGGACTCTAAACTGACCCCCGACGTCCTTGGTCTGCAGTAAACCGGACACAGCAAGGCTTTTTGAACGCTCATTTTCGAGCTTCTGGGACGAGATATAGCCCCACTTTACTTTAAGGATAAAAGAATACCCGAGCCCGCCTTACGCGCATCGTTATTTTGACCAACTTCGGCTCGGTTTCCCCGAACTTGGGGAATATTTTTTAGTCCCGCGGACTCTAAAGTAACTCCTGATGGCCTTGGTTCGCATTGAAATGGACACAGCAAAACTCTTTGAAGGTTCACTTTCGAGCTTCTTGGCCCAAATATAGCCCCACTTCACTTAAAGACTGAAGGAGTAAGCGAGAGCGCCTTACGCGCATCGTGATTTTGACCAACTTCGGCTCGATTTCCCGCAACTTCGGGAATAGTTGTTTAGTCCCCGGGACTCTAAACTAACTCCTGATGGCCTTGGTTTGCATTGAAATGGACATAGGAAAACATTTTGAACGCTCACCTTCGAGCTTCTGGGCCCAAATATAGCCCCACTTCACTTTAAGACTTTAAGAGTAGCCGAGACCGCCTTACGCGCATCGTGATTTTGACCAGCTTAGGCTCGATTTCCCGGAACTTGGGGGATATTTTCAAATCCCGGGACTACAAAATATCCCCCAAGTCCCGCGAAATCAAGCCGAAGATGGTCAAAATCACGATGCGCGTAAGGCGGTCTCGGCTACTCTTTAAGTCTTAAAGTGAAGTGGGGCTATATTTCGGCCCAGAGGCTCGAAAGGAAGCGTTCAAAAAGTTTTCCTGTGTCCATTTCACTTCAAACCCAGGCCATTACGAGTTAGTTTAGAGTCCCCGGGACTGGAATATATCCCCCAAGTTCCGCGAAATCGAGGAAAAGTTGGTCAAAATCACCATGCGTGTAAGCCGGTCTCGGCTACTCTATCAGTCTTAAAGTAAAGTTGGGCTATATTTTGTTCCAGAAACTTACAAGTGAGCGTTTAAAAAGTTCTACTAAGTCCACTTCACTGCAAACCACGACAATGAGGAGTTAGTTTAGAAATCCCGGCACTGGAAAATATCCCATATTTCCGGAAAATCGAGCCAAAGTTGATCAAAATCACGATGCGCGTAAGGCGGTCTCGGCTACTCTTTCAGTCTTGAAGTGAAGTGGGACTACATTGCTGCCCAAGAGCTTGAAAGTGAGCGTTTAAAAAGTTTTGCTCTGTCTATTTCACTGCAAGCGAAGGCCATCAGGAGTTAATTTAGAGTTTCCGGGAGTAGAAAATATCCCCCAACTTCCTGGCAATCGAGCCGAGGTTGGTTAAAATCACCATGCCCGTAAGGCGGTCTCGGCTACCCTTTCAGTCTTAAAGTGAAGTGAGGCAATATTTCGGCCCAGAAGATCTAAAGTGAATGTTTGAAAAGGTTTCTGTGTCAATTTCACTGCAAACCAAAGCCATCAGGAATTAGTTTAGAGACCCAGGGAGTCGAAAATATCCCTCAAATTCCGGGAAACTTAGCCGAAGTTGGTCAAAATCACCATGTGTGTAAGGCGGTCTCGGCTAATCCTTCAGTCTTAAAGTGAAGTGGGGCTATATTTCTGCCCAGAAGCTCGAAAGTGACCGTTCAAAAGGTCTTCCTGTGTCAATTTCACTGCAAACAAAGGCGAACAGAAGTTAGGTTAGAGTCCCAGGGACTGGAAAATATCCTGTAAGTGCGGGAAAATGGGGACAGAGGTTGTCAAAATGAAGATACGCGTAAGGCCGTCTCGGCTATTCGTTCAGTCTTAAAGTGAAGTGAGGCTCTACTTCGGCCCAGAAGGTCCAAAGTGAGCGTTCAAAAAAAATTGCTGTGTCCATTTCACTGCAAACCAAGGCAATCAGGAGATAGTTTAGAGTCCCCGAGACTTGAATATATCCCCTAAGTTCCGGGAAATCGAGCCAAAGTTTGTCAAACTCACGATGCGCGTAAGACGGACTCGGCTACTCTTGCAATCTTAAAGTAGAGTGGGGCTATATTTCGGCCCAGAAGCTCGAAGGTGAGCGTTCAAAATGTTTTCCTCTGTCCATTTCAATACAAACCAAGGCAATCAGGGGTTAGTTTAGAGTCTTCGGGACTGGAAAATACCCCCCAAGTTCCTAGAAATCGATCCGAAGTTGGTCAAAATCACGATGCACGTAAGGCGGTCTCGGCTACTCTTTCAGTCTTAAAGTGAAGTGTGGCTATATTTCGGCAAAGAGGGTCGAAAGTGAGCGTTGTAAAACTTATGCTGTGCCCAAGTCACTGCAAAGCAAGGTAATCAGGTGTTAGTTCAGAGTCCGCCGGATTTGAAAATATCCCCCAAGTTCCGGGAAATCGAGCCTAAGCTGGTCAAAATCACGATGCGCGCAAGGCGGTCTCGGCTACTCTTAAAGTCTTAAAGTGAAGTGGGGCTATATTTGGGCCCAGAAGCTCGAAGGTCAGCGTTCAAAATGTTTTGCTATGTCCATTTCAATGCAAACCAAGGCCATCACGAGTTAGTTTAGAGTCCCCAGGACTGGAATATATCGCCAAAGTTCCCGGAAATCGAGTCAAATTTGGTGAAATTCACGATGCGCGTAAGGCGGTGTCGGCTACTCTTTAAGTCTTAAAGTGAAGTGGGGCTATATTTCGGCCCAGAGGCTCGAAAGGAAGCGTTCAAAAAGTTTTCCTGTGTCCATTTCACTGCAAACCCAGGCCATCAGGAGTTAGTTTAGAGTCCCCGGGACTGGAATATATCCCCCAAGTTCCGGGAAATCGAGCCAAATTTGGTCAAAATCACCATGCGCGTAAGCCGGTCTCGGCTACTCTATCAGTCTTAAGGTAAAGTTGGGCTATATTTTGTTCCAGAAACTTACAAGTGAGTGTTTAAAAAGTTCTGCTAAGTCCACTTCACTGCAAACCACGACAACGAGGAGTTAGTTTAGAAATCCCGGGACTGGAAAATATCCTCGAAGTTGCGGGAAATCGAGCCGAAGTTGGTGAAAATCACGATGCGCGGAAGGCGTTCTTTGCTACTCTTTCCGTCTTAAAGTGAAGTGGGGCTATATTTCGGCCTAGAAGCTCGACACCGAGCGAGCGCTCCTTTTATCTGTGTCCACTTTAGTAAAAATTAAGGCCATCAGAAGTTAGTTTAGAGTCCCCGGGACTGTAAAATATCAACCAAAATCCGGCAAAACAAGCAAAGTTGCTGAAAATCACGATGTGCGTAAGAGTTTATGGTACTCTTACCGTTTTAAATTAAAGTGGGGCTATATTTCGGCCTAGAAGCTCCACACCTAGCGTCCGCTTCGTTTACCTCTGTCCTTTTCACTTAATAATACGGCAATCAGGAGTTAGTTTAGAGTCCCCGGGACTGAAAAATATCCCCCTAGTCCCCGCAAATCCAGCCAAAGATGCTCAAAAATCACCATTCGCGTAAGGCGGTCTCGGCTACTCTTTTAGTCTTAAAATGAAGTGGGGCTATATTTCGGCCTAGAAGCTCGACACCTAGCTTGCGCTTCTTTAACCTGTGTCCATTTCAGCAAAAAATAAAGACATCAGGGTTTAGTTTAGAGATTCCGGCACTGGAAAATATCCCCAATTTCCGGAAAATCGAGCCAAAGTTGATCAAAATCACGATGCGCGTAAGGCGGTCTCGGCTACTCTTTCAGTCTTGAAGTGAAGTGGGGCTACATTGCTGCCCAAGAGCTTGAAAGTGAGCGTTTAAAAAGTTTTTCTCTGTCTATTTCACTGCAAACGAAGGCCATCAGGAGTTAATTTAGAGTTTCCGGAAGTAGAAAATATCCCCCAACTTCCTGGCAATCGAGCCGAGGTTGGTTAAAATCACCATGCCCGTAAGGCGGTCTCGGCTACCCTTTCAGTCTTAAAGTGAAGCGGGGCAATATTTCGGCCCAGAAGCTCTAAAGTGAGTGTTTAAAAAGGTTTTGCTGTGTCAATTTCACTGCAAACCAAAACCATCACGAATTAGTTTAGAGACCCAGGGAGTCGAAAATATCCCTCAAATTCCGGGAAACTTAGCCGAAGTTGGTCAAAATCACCATGTGCGTAAGGCGGTCTCGGCTAATCTTTCAGTCTTAAAGTGAAGTGGGGCTATATTTCTGCCCAGAAGCTCGAAAGTGACCGTTCAAAAGGTCTTCCTGTGTCAATTTCACTGCAAACAAAGGCGAGCAGAAGTTAGGTTAGAGTCCCAGGGACTGGAAAATATCCTGTAAGTGCGGGAAAATGGGGACAGAGGTTGTCAAAATGAAGATACGCGTAAGGCCGTCTCGGCTATTCGTTCAGTCTTAAAGTGAAGTGAGGCTCTACTTCGGCCCAGAAGGTCCAAAGTGAGCGTTCAAAAAAAATTGCTGTGTCCATTTCACTGCAAACCAAGGCAATCAGGAGATAGTTTAGAGTCCCCGAGACTTGAATATATCCCCTAAGTTCCGGGAAATCGAGCCAAAGTTTGTCAAACTCACGATGCGCGTAAGACGGACTCGGCTACTCTTGCAATCTTAAAGTAGAGTGGGGCTATATTTCGGCCCAGAAGCTCGAAGGTGAGCGTTCAAAATGTTTTCCTCTGTCCATTTCGATACAAACCAAGGCGATCAAGGGTTAGTTTAGAGTACTCGGGACTGGAAAATACCCCCCAAGTTCCTAGAAATCGATCCGAAGTTGGTCAAAATCACGATGCGCGTAAGGCGGTCTCGGCTACTCTTTCAGTCTTGAAGTGAAGTGGGGCTACATTGCTGCCCAAGAGCTTGAAAGTGAGCGTTTAAAAAGTTTTTCTCTGTCTATTTCACTGCAAACGAAGGCCATCAGGAGTTAATTTAGAGTTTCCGGAAGTAGAAAATATCCCCCAACTTCCTGGCAATCGAGCCGAGGTTGGTTAAAATCACCATGCCCGTAAGGCGGTCTCGGCTACCCTTTCAGTCTTAAAGTGAAGCGGGGCAATATTTCGGCCCAGAAGCTCTAAAGTGAGTGTTTAAAAAGGTTTTGCTGTGTCAATTTCACTGCAAACCAAAACCATCACGAATTAGTTTAGAGACCCAGGGAGTCGAAAATATCCCCCAAATTCCGGGAAACTTAGCCGAAGTTGGTCAAAATCACCATGTGCGTAAGGCGGTCTCGGCTAATCTTTCAGTCTTAAAGTGAAGTGGGGCTATATTTCTGCCCAGAAGCTCGAAAGTGACCGTTCAAAAGGTCTTCCTGTGTCAATTTCACTGCAAACAAAGGCGAGCAGAAGTTAGGTTAGAGTCCCAGGGACTGGAAAATATCCTGTAAGTGCGGGAAAATGGGGACAGAGGTTGTCAAAATGAAGATACGCGTAAGGCCGTCTCGGCTATTCGTTCAGTCTTAAAGTGAAGTGAGGCTCTACTTCGGCCCAGAAGGTCCAAAGTGAGCGTTCAAAAAAAAATTGCTGTGTCCATTTCACTGCAAACCAAGGCAATCAGGAGATAGTTTAGAGTCTCCGAGACTTGAATATATCCCCTAAGTTCCGGGAAATCGAGCCAAAGTTTGTCAAACTCACGATGCGCGTAAGACGGACTCGGCTACTCTTGCAATCTTAAAGTAGAGTGGGGCTATATTTCGGCCCAGAAGCTCGAAGGTGAGCGTTCAAAATGTTTTCCTCTGTCCATTTCGATACAAACCAAGGCGATCAAGGGTTAGTTTAGAGTACTCGGGACTGGAAAATACCCCCCAAGTTCCTAGAAATCGATCCGAAGTTGGTCAAAATCACGATGCGCGTAAGGCGGTCTCGGCTACTCTTTCAGTCTTAAAGTGAAGTGTGGCTATATTTCGGCAAAGAAGGTCGAAACTGAGCGTTGAAAAAGTTATGCTGTGTCCAATTCACTGCAAAGCAAGGTAATCAGGTGTTAGTTTAGAGTCCGCCGGATTTGAAAATATCCCCCAAGTTCCGGGAAATCGAGCCTAAGCTGGTCAAAATCACAATGCGCGGAAGGCGGTCTCTGCTACTCTTAAAGTCTTAAAGTGAAGTGGGGCTATATTTGGGCCAAGAAGCTCGAAGGTGTGCGTTCAAAATGTTTTCCTATGTCCATTTCAATGCAAACCAAGGGCATCAGGAGTTAGTTTAGAGTCCCGGGGACTAAAAAATATCCCCCAAGTTGCGGGAAATCGAGCCAAATTTGGTCAAAATCACGATGCGCGTAAGGCGCTCTCGCTTACTCTTTCAGTCTGTAAGTGAAGTCGGGCTACATTTGGGCCAAGAAGCTCGAAAGTGAACCTTCAAAAAGTTTTGCTGTGTCCATTTCAATGCGAACCAAGGCCATCAGGAGTTACTTTAGAGTCCCCGGGACTAAAAAATATTCCCCAAGTTCCGGGAAACCGAGCCGAAGTTGGTCAAAATCACGATGCGCGTAAGGCGGGCTCGGCTACTCTTTTAGTCTTAAAGTAAAGTGGGGCTATATCTCGTCCCAGAAGCTCGAAAATGAGCGTTCAAAAAGCCTTGCCGTGTCCGGTTTACTACAGACCAAGGACGTCGGGGGTCAGTTTAGAGTCCCCGGGAATGGAAAATATCCCCCAAGTTCCGGGAAATTTAGCCCAAGTTGGTCAAAATCACGACGCGCGTACGCGGTCTCGGCTACTCTTTCAGTCTTAAAGTGAAGTGGGGCACTATTTCGGCCCAGAAGCTCGAAACTGAGTGTTTAAAAAGTTTTGCTGTGTCAATTTCACTGCAAACCAAGGCCATCAGGAGTTAGTATAGAGATCCACGGAGTGGAAAATTTCCCCCAAATTCCGGGAAATTTAGCCTAAGTTTGTCAAAATCACCATGAGCGTAAGACGGTCTCGGCTAATCTTTCAGTCTTAAAGTGAAGTGGGGCTATATTTCGCCCCAGAAGCTCGAAAGTGAGCGTTCAAAAAGTTTTCCCTTGTCAAGTTCACTTCAAACCAAGGTGATCAGGAGTTAGTTTAGGGTCCCCAGGACTGGAAAATATCCCCCAAGTTCCGGGATATCGATCCGAAGTTGGTCAAAATCACGATTCGCGAAACGCGGTCGGGTATTGTTGCAGTCTTAAAGTGAAGTGGGGCTATATTTCAGCCGAGAAGCTCGAAAGTGACCGTTTAAACAGTTACGCTTCGTGCATTTAACTGCAAAAAAAGGCCATCAGGAGGTATTTTAAAGTCGCGCGGACTGGAAAATATCCTCCAAGTTCCGGGAAATCGAGCTGAACTTGGTCAAAATCACGATGTCTGTAAGGCGGTCTCGGCTATTCTTTCAGTCTTCAAGTGAAGTGGGGCTATATTTTGGCGCAGAAGCTCGAAGATGAGCGTTCAAAAAGTTTTGCTGTGTCCATTTCATTGCAAACCAAGGCCATCAGGAATTAGTTTAGAGTCCACAGAACTGGAAAATATTCCCTAAGTTCCGGCCAATCGAGCCGAAGTTGGTCAAAATCACGATGCGCGTAAGGCGGACTCGGCTCATCTTTCACTCCTCAAGTGAGGTGGGGCTATATTTCGGCCCAGAAGCTCGAAACTCTGCTTTCAAAACCTTTTGCTGTTTCAATTTCACTGCAAAACAAGGTCATCAGGACTTAGTTTATAGTCCCCGGGACTAGAAAATATCCCCCAAGTCCCGGGAAATCAAGCCGAAGATGGTCAAAATCACGATGCGCGTAAAGCGGTCTCGGCAACTCTTTAAGTCTTAAAGTGAAGTGGGGTTATATTTCGGCCCAGAAGGTCCAAAGTGAGCGTTCAAAAAGTTTTGCTGTGTTCATTTCACTGCAAAGCAAGGCCATCAGGAGTTAGTTTAGAGTTCCCGGGACTGGAAAATATCCCCCAAGTTCCGGAAAATCAAGCCAAAGTTGGTCAAAATCACGATGCGCGTAAGACGGTCTCGGCTACTCTTTCAGTCTTAAAGTGAAGTGGGGCTATATTCGGCTTAGAAGTTTGAAGGTGAGCGTTTAAAATGTTTTGCTCTGTCCATTTCAATGCAAACCAAGGCGATCGATAGGTAAGGGTCAAGCCACTTAATGGATAGATTTTTTAGATAGATTTTTCTCATTGTTATGTAAATCTGCCACTAAATTGTAATAAATAAAGTCTGTATACAGGCCAAGTGGCCCACCAGGCTGGAGCTTATCCCGGTTTTTGTAGTGTGAGGCAACTAGGGGTATTTCTACTCCCCCCTGGATGGAATGCAGTCCATTGCAGGGTTTTCTCCAGCATTAGGTTCGCCGGTACCCATTTATACACGGGGTAGAGAGAGGCACTGTGAGAATAAAGTGTCTTGCCCAAGAACACAACGCAATGTCCACGGTCAGAACCTGAACCTGGACCACTTGATCCAGAGACGAGTGCACTAACCATGAGGCTACCACGCCTCCCACCCTTTAGGTGGCTGAATTTGCTCTCCGTTAAAATTACTTTATAAATTATAAATAATTATTTATTACATAATTGAAAATGGTTTTCAACAGAGTGCAACAACAAAAATCAAGAGGAACACTGCTTTTATTAGGAGCATTTTCTTTGTTATTAAGTCCACTGAAATACTGACTACCATAATGTAGCACATAAAAGGTAAGAGGAGACATTCTAGCCAGCAGTCTCCTACTGATACAGATTTTACAATTTTTGCTGAGTTATAAATAACAATCTTTAAAGCAGCAGGACATACACGTAGTAGAAGTACAGCATGATAACCACCATTTTAAGAACTGAATGGAAATTCAAAAGGTATAAGCTGGAACAGTTAGGACAGCTTATACTTCGAATAAACATTGCAAGATTTGTATTTTATGAATAGAGACAGATTAAAACATTCAACTTTTGTGTTCCTTAATGATGGGTTCTAGGAGTTTCATTTAATTGTAGTCCTAATATTAAGACTGATTGCGATACTCTACACGTATATGTTCATGTATATGAACATGGTATAGAACTGCTAATTTTAAGCTTCTGTTATATAATTTCTGTATTTCAGTGTAAAGCTATAAGTTCATTTCTCGAGTTAAGTTTTGACACGCATAGCAAGTTCAGATGGATTTCAATTGTCAACATTCTTGACTTTAAGAAACATATATGGATAAATTTCTAAAGTGTTTCCAACTCTGTAATTATACATGCAGCTTGGAGAGCCATTTTATATGCTTGCACCCAATGTATTTTGCAAAGAGTGAGTTTCAAAAGTTCAAGTGTCAGCTGACTTAAGTCTTGAAAACATCTTATTCTTTTTGTAAGCAGGAGAATTCCACATCCATCTGTAATTCTCAGATTAATTCCATGAAGTTTAAATGGTGATTTTTGTTGTTAAAGCCAGTTTCTACTAAGTCTTTTGATATTATTTTTGACGGCTAATAAACCTGTATAGCATCAGTAATGTTGTGTTAATAGTAACATCTGCTTACTGTCACTTGCATATCATACTGTAGTTGTTATTGCAGTGTTCATCTGGGTTATATGCACGTGTACAATAGTACAACTTGCCTAACCTGCAATACACAATGAATGTAATAGTGACACATTTTAAAAGTGTATAAATGATTATATGCAGAAAAAATATTGTATTTCTTTAATTTGCTTTCCTTTCTATTCTCTCCCCCCCCTGCTGCCCCAATAAAAATAAGCTACCTACCTAACTAAGGTGTCCAAGTGATATTTCTTTCTTTTCTGGAAAGGGTTAAGAAAGAAAATGCTAGCTATAATGCCGTGCTCTCTCTAAAGAAACACTGGAGTTAAAATAATTCTTTTAACCTAGAAAAAAGGTATTGTCATGTACAGCATCTGTAAAGTTTGGTAGAGTTACATGTAATTTTGAATCTATATGAAGACTAGGAATTCAGGGACATTAATAGCACAGTAAATTCAAACCATTCTTTGTTTCTGCAAATAAATTTTCTGACTGTTTTGCTGTGTGATTTAAATAGTTGCTTGATACATTTAGACACATGTATTTCTTTGGTATGTAAAGTTTCCAAATTCAGCTAAATTATATATTAATAATGATCTCATATGATAAATACAGGGAAATATTCAAACAGCTTTCATGAAAATGTAAATAGGTTTATGATCACTGTAGTAAGACTCCAGGGTACCTGCTAATTGTACACATTGTAATACATTGGTATATACATGATCTATCTGTGTACTGTAGTCAGTAGTAAACTGGTTAATCAGCTGAGTGTATCCTTTGTCTGTTATAAGATATTTTTCAGAGCCATTTGTTCTGAATTTGCCTGCATTAGATCAGTATTGAAACCCCCAAGCAGTACATTCGGAGTGTTAGATTCTGTGAATACTAAGTCATGAAGATGAGTAAGAGGATCAATCAACTGTGAAATTGTAACTAGTTTTCGATCGATAGATACCAATGACATTAATATTTGGAATTGGTTGGCTCAACACCATTACAGTGATTTCCAAATTATTAATTAAAAGTTATATCTGTATGGAATTTTAGTACAATTCAAATCATTCTTAATGTACAAAGCAGTTCCATAGCAAGTTCTTATGTTAGACTGATTAAAGTCATTTCTGTAAAGAGTTAATTTACTAAGCTGATATGTATCATCTCTATCTAACAAGCAAAGTTTTGATCCAACAAAAATGTTGTCATCAGCTTCTTGAATGTTGTAATCACTTTGTACATCATCTAGGTGGAGGTGGAGAGATCTAACATTCTGAAACAAGACTGTTTTTGTTTGGGGTGAATCGTCAGTCCGTAACACTGCTTAAGGCACAAGGCTTACTTGTGTTCTTAGTCTGCTCATCTCACTTTTAACTTTCTCACTAACCTTTAGTTTGTTTTCATTCAAATTAAAAATATGCATTGCAGAGCTGTTTCGTACATGGCTCAAGCCATCATAATGTATGTGCTCTCTTCTGGATACTGGAAAATCAACAACTACCTCATTTAATGTATCGCCTTGACAACGGTGAATAGTGTTGGAAGCAGCAGGTCTAAGTGGAAATTGGCGCCGGAGAATTTGGACCTCACTTTTTTTGTTGGCTCAAAATTGTCTTGTTACTTCCAATACTGGTGTTCAATTTCTATTTATAGTTGCCTTGTATAAATGTGCATTTTCTCTAAGCTGGTTTCTGCCTATGTCAGGATGTGGAAATGACACCCAAATAATAATTGGTCTGGTATAATTTCAACTCTGTAGTCTCTGTGTTCTGTGACACACTCTGCACCATTGGTGAGTCCGTCAGTCACATCAATGTAGTTGTCAGTCATATTTTGTTGCAGTTACTACTGACATGAGCAAATATAAACCCATTGTCTTTGTTGGATCATCTGGGATTTTGTTTTTCATTTGTTTCTTGAGATCATCAGAGATGTCCCCGATTACAATGTCCAAAGCCTTAGTTTGAGCTTTATCAGCTTTAGAGAGGGCATACAATGCATTGTTGTGAGCATCTACGGATGCATTTTTAGTAAATAAATGTGCCATGTTCATATTGTAATTATCTTGTCCAGGCCTTACATTCAGAGGTCTTTGTTTCAAAATGGTTATATCATCTTCAGAGTGCTTTCACTCTCTCAAACGATCGAGTAGCTGAGCAAATTCTTTGTCATCTCTTTGTCTCATTATCTCTGTCAATTCAACGAGGGTGAAGTACTCTGTCCAAATTTTTGTTGCAAATTCATTACAGCCAGATTGGGAATTTTCAAAGATCCACTTATCAAAAACTTGCTTAAGCTGGAAAAGATCTCCAGCAGTTACCAAGCTTATTCCACCAAATGGTTCATTAGTTCCAATAATTTGTTGTAATCTTTAAGTCAAAAAGTTGAACATGCCACTTTCAACCATAGAAATCTTATCAATGAAAATCACCCTGTTTGTTTAGTTTTGCTCTAATGGTATTGAGTCTATCACTGTCCAGTGCAAAATGCTCAAAACCTCTATTGGCAGGTATCTTAAAAGCAGCATGTAGTGTATTGCCTTTAATGCTGAATGCTGCTTTACTAGTTGGGGCAGTCTTGACATTTTTCACATCATCTGGATTTTCTCCAGTGATACTATTTAGAAATCTGATAAGACATGATAAAAAACTGTCTTTGTTTTTCATTCAAAGAGCGGTCGACCCTGCACCAGAGCTACTTTCCGAACGAAATAATCCCCCTCGTATAAAAGACGTAGTAAAAAAATTCCGACACAACAAGGAGGCTCACCTTAGGTTCCAGATGATACAGAATTCATGGCCCATTGGATTGTTTCCTCCTCCGGGTGACATTTTAAAAGACTTTTTGTCCTCGGTCGTGACATGACATCGTCGCTTTTTAACATCGTAGCTTTAAAGATTTCGAAACGAGCATCGTAGCTTTCAGGATTTCAATGTCCGTTGCCGAAGCTAGTGTTCCTTAGCTTGATAATTTTCCATTTTACCACTCCACGAAGGTCTCCTCAAAATGCCGCACAAAAATGGTATAGTATGTCCTTCTAGTCTTTCCATGTGTATTTGTCGCAGCTACTGCTGATTAGCGTAACAACTTTCCATTTTAAAACTCCACGGATTGAACCAAAACCCATCTTCGTGCCGTCTTAACCGCCATGTATAAACTCCCCTGTATAAACTCCGTGTTATAGGACAAAATTTCGCCTTTCTTGTCCCCCCTAAAACAAGCCAAACAAACAGTACGAAGTGTCTGGGACAAAAATTATACTTAGCAGGGGAGGGATAGGTGAAAACTATTTAATCCAGTTTTAATGAATAAATTAATCACAATGGACTGAGTGAGTGAGTGAACGCCATCCGACTGCCTTATAAGCTCATGGATGTCTAACATCCATGAGCAAAAAGGTAACCGAGACCGCCTTACTCGCAGCGTACTTTTGACCAACTTTGGGCCGATTTCCAGGAATTTGGAGGATATTTTCCAGTTTCGGGGACTCTGAACTAAATACTGATGGCCTTGGTTTTCAGTGAAATGGGCAGAGGAAAAATATTTGAGCGCTCGATTTCGAGCTTTTAGGCCGAAATATAGCTTCACTTATTTTAAGACTAAAAGGGTAGCCGAGACCGCGTTATGCGCAGCGTAATTTTGAACAACTGCGGGTCGATTTCCAGGAGCTTGGAGGAGATTTTCCAGTCCCAGGGACTCTAAACTAACTCATAATGGCCTTTGGTTTTGTGTGAAATAAGCGGAGGAAAATATTTGAACGCTCTTTTTCGAGCTTCTAGGCCGAAATATAGCCCCGAAATATAGCCGAAACCGCCTTACGCGCAGCGTAATTTTGAACAACTTTGTGTAGATTTCCAGGAACTTGGGGGATATTTTCCAGTCTCGGGGACTCTAAACTAACTCGTGATAACCTTGGTTTTAGGTTAAATTGGCAGAGGAAAAAAGTTTGAATGCTCGGTTTCTAGCTTCTAGGCCGAAATATAGCTCGCCTTACGCGCATCGTAATTTTGGCTAACTTTGGCTCGATTTGCCAGAGCTTAGGGGATATTTTCCAGTGGGAGGGACTCTAAACTAATTCGTGATGGCCTTGGTTTTAAGTGAAATGGACACAGGAGAAATATTTGAACGCTCGGTTTCCAGCTTCTACACCGAAATATAGCCCCACTTCATTTTAAGACTAAAAAAGTAGCCGAGACCGCCTTACGCGCATCGACGGTAATTTGGACCAACTTTGGCTAAATTTGTCGGAACGTCAGGGATATTTTCCCGTCCCAGGGACTGTAAACGAGCTGGTGATGGCCTTGGTTTTCAGTGAAATGGCCAGAGGAAAAATATTCGAACGCTCGGTTTCGAGCTTCTAGGGCGAGATATAGCCTCACTTCATTTTAAGACTGATAGAGTAGCCGAGACTGCCTTGCGTGCATCTTGATTTTGACCAACTTTGGCTCGATTTTGCGGAACTTCGGGGATATTTTCCAGTCCCAGGGACTCTAAAGTAGCTGGTGATGGCCTTGGTTTTTAGTAGAATGGACAGAGGAAAATATTTGAACGCTCGATCTCGAGCTTCTAGGTTGAAATTTAGCCCCAGGTCACTTTATTTTAATCCTGATTGAGTAGCCGAGACCGCCTTACGGGCATAGGGATGTTGACCAACTTTGACTCGATTTGCCGGAACTTGGTGGATATTTTCTAGTCACATGGACTCTAAACTTAACTTGTGATGGCCTGGGTTTTAGTGAAATGGACAGAGGAAAATATTTGAACGCTCGGTTTCGAGGTTCTAGGCCGAAAGATAGCTCCACGTCACTTCATTTAAGGACTGATTGAGTAGCCGAGACCGCCTTATGAGCATCGTGATTTTGACCAATTTTGGCTCGATTTCCTGGAGCTTTTCGGATATTTTCCAGTCCCAGGGACTCTAAACTAATTCGTGATGGTCTGGGTTTTTAGTGAAATGGAGAGAGAAAAATATTTGAACGCTCGGTTTCGAGCTTCTAGGCCAAAATATAGCCCCACTTTATTTTAAGACTGATAGAGTAGCCGAGACCGCCTTACGTGCATTGTGATTTTGATCACCTTTGGCTCGATTATTTTCCAGTCCCAGGGACTTCAAACTAACTTGTGATGGCCTTGATTTTCAGTGAAATGGACAGAGGAAAAATATTTGAACGTTTGGTTTTGAGCTTCTAGGCCGAATTATAGCCCCACTTCATTTTAAGACTGAAAGAATAGCCGAGACCACCTTACGCGTATCGTGATTTTGACCAATTTTGGCTCGATATGCCGGAACTTTGATGATATTTTCCAGTCCAGGGACTCTAAACTTCATCGTGATAGCCTTGGTTTTCAGTGACATGGATGGAGGTAAAACTATCGCACGCTCGCTTTGGAGCTAATTTCTAGCGCCAAAATAGCCCCACTTAATTTTAAGAGTGAAAAAGGTAGCGAAGACCGACTTACACGCATCGTGATTTTGACCAACTTTGGCTCGATTTCCCGGAACTTGGGGGATATTGTCCAGTCCTAGGGACTCTATACTAACTTCTGATGGCCTTGGGTTGCAGTGAAATGGACAAGGAAAAACAATTGAACGCTCGGTTGAGCAACTATGGGTTGATATCCAGAACTTGGATCATATTTCCCAGTACCCGGGACTCTAAACTGGCACGTGATGGCCTTGGTTTGCAGGGAAATCGTCAGGGGAAAAATTATTGCACGCTCGGTTTCGAGCTTACAGATTTGTGCTCGGTGAAAGGAGTGCCTACTACTTGACTCACCTTTCATGAGTTAATGTTCGCTTTATCACTATGGTAACGAAGGAAGTAAGGTACTGAAGCACCCGTTTCTTAAAATACGTATTAGTAATTTGCGAAATGGAGCACTTGGATCTTTCGGCTATAACTCGCTGTTAAAAAATATCACTGCATCCAGTTGTATGTACGAAGTGTTAAATAATCTGAAGCAATAAGTGTTATATAGTACAGTCTTGGAAGGACTCGGTTCTCGAAATACAGATCTTCGAATTTACAAATTTCGGAGTTCCGCTGTTTTATTCCTTTTTAGGTTTTCGTACAGAGGAATTATACTGTTTTGATACTTGATACGTTTATTTTGGTATAGATTTGTTTCTTTCGTTTTGTATCGTTGTGTAAAATAAAGTAAGCCCTGCAAGGGCTTGTATTTACATCAAATTGTCTAATGGAGGAGTGTGCTTGTAGGTTCGTGCAGAAAATTTTCCTTTCCACGAATGAAAGGAATCTGTCGTATCGACAAACTTAGACAATGGTAACATGATGTTGTGAAATATCTGTGAGTCGTAGTAATTATATGCAATTGTGGAATGGATAATTTCGCTTGTCATATCTTGCATGAAATTCTCGATGGGACGAAAGTTTCGAATTGGTCGTTTCGAGAAACTTCTATTGGGGTACGCAATGTCCTGAAATATTTTTAAGTCGATGTTATGACATGCGATTCTCGAATGGAGAACTCTGCTTGTGTTATTTGCCTTTCATGTAATGTAACGAGTTGATAACATCAAAAACCTTCTGCTAGCGTTATTTGACACCCAACAACTGCTACCCAAACTTTAATGTTTACAAAGCAAAATCTATTGGCTTTTGTTTGCAGACCATCTGTTTGTTGAAAACGAAGACAAATCCTTATATATAAATTTTTTGTTGTTAAAATTGTTTACAAGCCATTACCCAACGCATAATTATGGTTTGTTTCGTGGGTTAAGCGGAAATAACTTGCTCGTTACTTGAATTAATTTTTTCGCGGCTGTCAGAAATCGAACTAGCCAACGTCGCTAATGAAAATAGCACATTGTCAGAAAATATTTTAACCCATATTTTAGTTCTTTAATAAACTATGCTCCTAGCTTATATAGTATATGGAGCAAAGGAGGGAGTA